>NC_135364.1:31261333-31566000 GCF_051622035.1 Arctopsyche grandis | reverse complement strand
GATTTCGGTGATGGTTAGGTTCAGATGGGTGAGGTTTTGTAGGATAAGAACTTTTTGTGGATATTTTGGGAATGTCGAATTCTCTGACTTCGGTAATGGGTAGTTTAGGTTGGGTTAGGTATTGTGAAGTAAGCACGTTTTGTGGATATTTTCGCAATGTCCAATTCTTTGATTTCGGTAATGGTTGGGTTCAGATGAGTGTGGTTTGGTAGGATAAGAACTTTTTGTGGATATTTTGGCAATGTCGAATTCTCTGACTTCGGTGATGGTTAGGTTAGGTTGGTTTAGGTATTGTAAGGAAGCACGTTTTGTGGATATTTTCGCAATGTCCAATTCTTTGATTTCGGTGATGGTTAGGTTCAGATGAGTGTGGTTTGGTAGGATAAAAACTTTTTGTGGATATTTTGGCAATGTCGAATTCTTTGACTTCGGTGATGGTTAGGTTAGGTTGGGTTAGGTATTGTGAGGAAGGCACGTTTTGTGGATATTTTCGCTATGTCAAATTCTTTGATTTCGGTGATGGTTAGGTTCAGATGGGTGAGGTTTGGTAGGATAAGAACTTTTTGTGGATATTTTGGGAATGTCGAATTCTCTGACTTCGGTAATGGTTAGTTTAGGTTGGGTTAGGTATTGTGAAGTAAGCACGTTTTGTGGATATTTTCGCAATGTCCAATTCTTTGATTTCGGTGATGGTTAGGTTCAGATGAGTGTGGTTTGGTAGGATAAGAACTTTTTGTGGATATTTTGGCAATGTCGAATTCTCTGACTTCGTTAATGGTTAGGTTAGGTTGGGTTAGGTATTGTGAGGTAAGCACGTTTTGTGGATATTTGATCAATGTCCAATTCTTTGATTTCGGTGATGGTTAGGTTCAGATGGGTGAGGTTTGGTAGGATAAGAACTTTTTGTGGATATTTTGGGAATGTCGAATTCTCTGACTTCGGTAATGGTTAGTTTAGGTTGGGTTAGGTATTGTGAAGTAAGCACGTTTTGTGGATATTTTCGCAATGTCCAATTCTTTGATTTCGGTAATGGTTAGGTTCAGATGAGTGTGGTTTGGTAGGATAAAAACTTTTTGTGGATATTTTGGCAATGTCGAATTCTCTGACTTCGGTGATGGTTAGGTTAGGTTGGTTTAGGTATTGTAAGGAAGCACGTTTTGTGGATATTTTCGCAATGTCCAATTCTTTGATTTCGGTGATGGTTAGGTTCAGATGAGTGTGGTTTGGTAGGATAAGAACTTTTTGTGGATATTTTGGCAATGTCGAATTCTCTGACTTCGGTGATGGTTAGGTTAGGTTGGGTTAGGTATTGTGAGGAAGGCACGTTTTGTGGATATTTTCGCAATGTCAAATTCTTTGATTTCGGTGATGGTTAGGTTCAGATGGGTGAGGTTTGGTAGGGCAAGCACTTTTTGTGGATATTTTGGCAATGTCGAATTCTCTGACTTCGGTGATGGTTAGGTTAGGATAGGTTAGGTATTGTGAGGTAAGCACGTTTTGTGGATATTTTTGCAATGTCCAATTCTTTGATTTCGGTGATGGTTAGGTTCAGATGAGTGTGATTTGGTAGGATAAGAATTTTTTGTGGATATTTTGGCAATGTCGAATTCTCTGACTTACGTGATGGTTAGGTTAGGTTGGGTTAGGTATTGTGAGGTAAACACGTTTTGTGGATATTTTCGCAATGTCCATTTCTTTGATTTCGGTGATGGTTAGGTTCAGATGGGTGAGGTTTGGTAGGATAAGAACTTTTCGTGGATATTTTGGCAATGTCGAGTTTTCTAATTTCGGTGATGGTGAGGTTAGGTTGGGTTAGGTATTGTGAGGAAAGCACGTTTTGTGGATATTTTCGCAATGTCAAATTCTTTGATTTCGGTGATGGTTAGGTTCAGATGGGTGAGGTTTGGTAGGATAAGAACTTTTTGTGGATATTTTGGGAATGTCGAATTCTCTGACTTCGGTAATGGTTAGGTTAGGTTGGGTTAGGTATTGTGAAGAAAGCACGTTTTGTGGATATTTTTGCAATGTCCAATTCTTTGATTTCGGTAATGGTTAGTTTCAGATGAGTGTGGTTTGGTAGAATAAGAATTTTTTGTGGATATTTTGGCAATGTCAAATTCTCTGACTTACGTGATGGTTAGGTTAGGTTGGGTTAGGTATTTTAAGGAAACACGTATTTGGGATATTTTATCAATGTCCAATTCTTTGATTTCGGTGATGGTTAGGTTCAGATGGGTGGGGTTTGGTAGGATAAGCACTTTTTGTGGATATTTTGGCAATGTCGAATTTTCTGACTTCGGTGATGGTTAGGTTAGGTTGGGTTAGGTATTGTGAGGTAAGCACGTTTTGTGGATATTTTGGCAATATCCAATTCTTTGATTTCGGTGATTGTTAGGTTCAGATGAGTGTGGTTTGGTAGGATAAAAACTTTTTGTGGATATTTTGGCAATGTCGAATTCTCTGACTTCGGTGATGGTTAGGTTAGGTTGGGTTAGGTATTGTGAGGAAGGCACGTTTTGTGGATATTTTCGCTATGTCAAATTCTTTGATTTCGGTGATGGTTAGGTTCAGATGGGTGAGGTTTGGTAGGATAAGAACTTTTTGTGGATATTTTGGGAATGTCGAATTCTCTGACTTCGGTGATGGTTAGGTTAGGTTGGGTTAGGTATTGTGAGGTAAGCACGTTTTGTGGATTTTATCGCAATGTCCAATTCTTTGATTTCGGTAATGGTTAGGTTCAGATGAGTGTGGTTTGGTAGGATAAGAACTTTTTGTGGATATTTTGGCAATGTCGAATTCTTTGACTTCGGTGATGGTAAGGTTAGGTTGGTTTAGGTATTGTAAGGAAGCACGTTTTGTGGATATTTTATCAATGTCCAATTCTTTGATTTCGGTGATGGTTAGGTTCAGATGGGTGAGGTTTGGTAGGATAAGAACTTTTTGTGGATATTTTGGGAATGTCGAATTCTCTGACTTCGGTAATGGTTAGTTTAGGTTGGGTTAGGTATTGTGAAGTAAGCACGTTTTGTGGATATTTTCGCAATGTCCAATTCTTTGATTTCGGTAATGGTTAGGTTCAGATGAGTGTGGTTTGGTAGGATAAGAACTTTTTGTGGATATTTTGGCAATGTCGAATTCTCTGACTTCGGTGATGGTTAGGTTAGGTTGGGTTAGGTATTGTGAGGAAGGCACGTTTTGTGGATATTTTCGCAATGTCAAATTCTTTGATTTCGGTGATGGTTAGGTTCAGATGGGTGAGGTTTGGTAGGATAAGAACTTTTTGTGGATATTTTGGGAATGTCGAATTCTCTGACTTCGGTAATGGTTAGGTTAGGTTGGGTTAGGTATTGTGAAGTAAGCACGTTTTGTGGATATTTTAACAATGTCCAATTCTTTGATTTTGGTAATGGTTAGGTTCAGATGAGTGTGGTTTGGTAGGATAAGAATTTTTTGTGGATATTTTGGCAATGTCGAATTCTCTGACTTACGTGATGGTTAGGTTAGGTTGGGTTAGGTATTGTGAGGGAAGCACGTTTTGTGGATATTTCATCAATGTCCAATTCTTTGATTTCGGTGATGGTTAGGTTCAGATGGATGAGGTTTGGTAGGATAAGCACTTTTTGTGGATATTTTGGCAATGTCGAATTTTCTGACTTCGGTGATGGTTAGGTTAGGTTGGGTTAGGTATTGTGAGGTAAGCACGTTTTGTGGATATTTTGGCAATGTCCAATTCTTTGATTTCGGTGATGGTTAGGTTCAGATGAGTGTGGTTTGGTAGGATAAGAACTTTTTGTGGATATTTTGGCAATGTCGAATTCTCTGACTTCGGTGATGGTTAGGTTAGGTTGGGTTAGGTATTGTGAGGTAAGCACGTTTTGTGGATATTTTATCAATGTCCAATTCTTTGATTTCGGTGATGGTTAGGTTCAGATGGGTGAGGTTTGTAGGATAAGCACTTTTTGTGGATATTTTGGCAATGTCGAATTCTCTGACTTCGGTGATGGTTAGGTTAGGTTGGGTTAGGTATTGTGAGGTAAGCACGTTCTGTGGATATTTTTGCAACGTCCAATTCTTTGTGTTCGGTGATGGTTAGGTTCAGATGGGTTAGGTTTGGTAGGATAAGAACTTTTCGTGGATATTTTGGGAATGTCGAATTCTCTGACTTCGGTAATGGTAAGTTTAGGTTGGGTTAGGTATTGTGAAGTAAGCACGTTTTGTGGATATTTTCGCAATGTCCAATTCTTTGATTTCGGTAATGGTTAGGTTCAGATGAGTGTGGTTTGGTAGGATAAGAACTTTTTGTGGATATTTTGGCAATGTCGAATTCTCTGACTTCGGTGATGGTTAGGTTAGGTTGGTTTAGGTATTGTAAGGAAGCACGTTTTGTGGATATTTTCGCAATGTCCAATTCTTTGATTTCGGTGATGGTTAGGTTCAGATGAGTGTGGTTTGGTAGGATAAGAACTTTTTGTGGATATTTTGGCAATGTCGAATTCTCTGACTTCGGTGATGGTTAGGTTAGGTTGGGTTAGGTATTAAGAGGTAAGCACGTATTGTGGATATTTTATTAATGTCCAATTTTTTGATTTCGGTGATGGTTAGGTTCAGATGGGTGAGGTTTGTAGGATAAGCACTTTTTGTGGATATTTTGGCAATGTCGAATTCTCTGATTTCGGTGATGGTTAGGTGAGGTTGGGTTAGGTATTGTGAGGTAAGCACGTTTTGTGGATATTTTCGCAATGTCCAATTCTTTGATTTCGGTGATGGTTAGGTTCAGATGGGTGAGGTTTGGTAGGATAAGATTTTTTCGTGGATATTTTGGCAATGTCGAATTTTCTAACTTCGGTGATGGTTAGGTTAGGTTGGGTTAGGTATTGTGAGGAAGGCACGTTTTGTGGATATTTTCGCAATGTCAAATTCTTTGATTTCGGTGATGGTTAGGTTCAGATGGGTGAGGTTTGGTAGGATAAGAACTTTTTGTGGATATTTTGGGAATGTCGAATTCTCTGACTTCGGTAATGGTTAGGTTAGGTTGGGTTAGGTATTGTGAAGTAAGCACGATTTGTGGATATTTTTGCAATGTCCAATTCTTTGATTTCGGTAATGGTTAGGTTCAGATGAGTGTGGTTTGGTAGGATTAGAATTTTTTGTGGATATTTTGGCAATGTCGAATTCTCTGACTTACGTGATGGTTAGGTTAGGTTGGGTTAGGTATTGTGAGGTAAGCACGTTTTGTGGATATTTAATCAATGTCCAATTCTTTGATTTCGGTGATGGTTAGGTTCAGATGGGTGAGGTTTGGTAGGATAAGCACTTTTTGTGGATATTTTGGCAATGTCGAATTTTCTGACTTCGGTGATGGTTAGGTTAGGTTGGGTTAGGTATTGTGAGGTAAGCACGTTTTGTGGATATTTTGGCAATGTCCAATTCTTTGATTTCGGTGATGGTTAGGTTCAGATGAGTGTGGTTTGGTAGGATAAGAACTTTTTGTGGATATTTTGGCAATGTCGAATTCTCTGACTTCGGTGATGGTTAGGTTAGGTTGGGTTAGGTATTGTGAGGTAAGCACGTTTTGTGGATATTTTATCAATGTCCAATTCTTTGATTTCGGTGATGGTTAGGTTCAGATGGGTGAGGTTTGTAGGATAAGCACTTTTTGTGGATATTTTGGCAATGTCGAATTCTCTAACTTCGGTGATGGTTAGGTTAGGTTGGGTTAGGTATTGTGAGGTAAGCACGTTCTGTGGATATTTTCGCAACGTCCAATTCTTTGTGTTCGGTGATGGTTAGGTTCAGATGGGTGAGGTTTGGTAGGATAAGAACTTTTCGTGGATATTTTGGGAATGTCGAATTCTCTGACTTCGGTAATGGTAAGTTTAGGTTGGGTTAGGTATTGTGAAGTAAGCACGTTTTGTGGATATTTTCGCAATGTCCAATTCTTTGATTTCGGTAATGGTTAGGTTCAGATGAGTGTGGTTTGGTAGGATAAGAACTTTTTGTGGATATTTTGGCAATGTCGAATTCTCTGACTTCGGTGATGGTTAGGTTAGGTTGGTTTAGGTATTGTAAGGAAGCACGTTTTGTGGATATTTTCGCAATGTCCAATTCTTTGATTTCGGTGATGGTTAGGTTCAGATGAGTGTGGTTTGGTAGGATAAGAACTTTTTGTGGATATTTTGGCAATGTCGAATTCTCTGACTTCGGTGATGGTTAGGTTAGGTTGGGTTAGGTATTGTGAGGTAAGCACGTTTTGTGGATATTTAATCAATGTCCAATTCTTTGATTTCGGTGATGGTTAGGTTCAGATGGGTGAGGTTTGGTAGGATAAGCACTTTTTGTGGATATTTTGGCAATGTCGAATTTTCTGACTTCGGTGATGGTTAGGTTAGGTTGGGTTAGGTATTGTGAGGTAAGCACGTTTTGTGGATATTTTGGCAATGTCCAATTCTTTGATTTCGGTGATGGTTAGGTTCAGATGAGTGTGGTTTGGTAGGATAAGAACTTTTTGTGGATATTTTGGCAATGTCGAATTCTCTGACTTCGGTGATGGTTAGGTTAGGTTGGGTTAGGTATTTTAAGGAAGCACGTATTTGGGATATTTTATCAATGTCCAATTCTTTGATTTCGGTGATGGTTAGGTTCAGATGGGTGAGGTTTGGTAGGATTAGAACTTTTTGTGGAAATTTTGGCTATGTCGAATTCTCTGACTTCGGTGATGGTTAGGTTAGGTTGGGTTAGGTATTGTGAGGTAAGCACGTTTTGTGGATATTATCGCAATGTCCATTTCTTTGATTTCGGTAATGGTTAGGTTCAGATGAGTGTGGTTTGGTAGGATAAGAACTTTTTGTGGATATTTTGGCAATGTCGAATTCTCTGACTTCGGTAATGGTTAGGTTAGGTTGGGTTAGGTATTGTGAAGTAAGCACGATTTGTGGATATTTTTGCAATGTCCAATTCTTTGATTTCGGTAATGGTTAGGTTCAGATGGGTGAGGTTTGTAGGATAAGCACTTTTTGTGGATATTTTGGCAATGTCGAATTCTCTAACTTCGGTGATGGTTAGGTTAGGTTGGGTTAGGTATTGTGAGGTAAGCACGTTCTGTGGATATTTTCGCAACGTCCAATTCTTTGTGTTCGGTGATGGTTAGGTTCAGATGGGTGAGGTTTGGTAGGATAAGAACTTTTCGTGGATATTTTGGGAATGTCGAATTCTCTGACTTCGGTAATGGTAAGTTTAGGTTGGGTTAGGTATTGTGAAGTAAGCACGTTTTGTGGATATTTTCGCAATGTCCAATTCTTTGATTTCGGTAATGGTTAGGTTCAGATGAGTGTGGTTTGGTAGGATAAGAACTTTTTGTGGATATTTTGGCAATGTCGAATTCTCTGACTTCGGTGATGGTTAGGTTAGGTTGGTTTAGGTATTGTAAGGAAGCACGTTTTGTGGATATTTTCGCAATGTCCAATTCTTTGATTTCGGTGATGGTTAGGTTCAGATGAGTGTGGTTTGGTAGGATAAGAACTTTTTGTGGATATTTTGGCAATGTCGAATTCTCTGACTTCGGTGATGGTTAGGTTAGGTTGGGTTAGGTATTGTGAGGTAAGCACGTTTTGTGGATATTTAATCAATGTCCAATTCTTTGATTTCGGTGATGGTTAGGTTCAGATGGGTGAGGTTTGGTAGGATAAGCACTTTTTGTGGATATTTTGGCAATGTCGAATTTTCTGACTTCGGTGATGGTTAGGTTAGGTTGGGTTAGGTATTGTGAGGTAAGCACGTTTTGTGGATATTTTGGCAATGTCCAATTCTTTGATTTCGGTGATGGTTAGGTTCAGATGAGTGTGGTTTGGTAGGATAAGAACTTTTTGTGGATATTTTGGCAATGTCGAATTCTCTGACTTCGGTGATGGTTAGGTTAGGTTGGGTTAGGTATTTTAAGGAAGCACGTATTTGGGATATTTTATCAATGTCCAATTCTTTGATTTCGGTGATGGTTAGGTTCAGATGGGTGAGGTTTGGTAGGATTAGAACTTTTTGTGGAAATTTTGGCTATGTCGAATTCTCTGACTTCGGTGATGGTTAGGTTAGGTTGGGTTAGGTATTGTGAGGTAAGCACGTTTTGTGGATATTATCGCAATGTCCATTTCTTTGATTTCGGTAATGGTTAGGTTCAGATGAGTGTGGTTTGGTAGGATAAGAACTTTTTGTGGATATTTTGGCAATGTCGAATTCTTTCTATTCGGTGATGGTTAGGTTAGGTTGGTTTAGGTATTGTAAGGAAGCACGTTTTGTGGATATTTTCGCAATGTCCAATTCTTTGATTTCGGTGATGGTTAGGTTTAGATGAGTGTGGTTTGGTAGGATAAGAACTTTTTGTGGATATTTTGGCAATGTCGAATTCTCTGACTTCGGTAATGGTTAGGTTAGGTTGGGTTAGGTATTGTGAGGTAAGCACGTTTTGTGGATATTTTATCAATGTCAAATTCTTTGATTTCGGTGATGGTTAGGTTCAGATGGGTGAGGTTTTGTAGGATAAGAACTTTTTGTGGATATTTTGGGAATGTCGAATTCTCTGACTTCGGTAATGGGTAGTTTAGGTTGGGTTAGGTATTGTGAAGTAAGCACGTTTTGTGGATATTTTCGCAATGTCCAATTCTTTGATTTCGGTAATGGTTAGTTTCAGATGAGTGTGGTTTGGTAGGATAAGAACTTTTTGTGGATATTTTGGCAATGTCGAATTCTCTGACTTCGGTGATGGTTAGGTTAGGTTGGTTTAGGTATTGTAAGGAAGCACGTTTTGTGGATATTTTCGCAATGTCCAATTCTTTGATTTCGGTGATGGTTAGGTTCAGATGAGTGTGGTTTGGTAGGATAAGAACTTTTTGTGGATATTTTGGCAATGTCGAATTCTCTGACTTCGGTGATGGTTAGGTTAGGTTGGGTTAGGTATTGTGAGGTAAGCACGTTTTGTGGATATTTTATCAATGTCCACTTCTTTGATTTCGGTGATGGTTAGGTTCAGATGGGTGAGGTTTGTAGGATAAGCACTTTTTGTGGATATTTTGGCAATGTCGAATTCTCTGACTTCGGTGATGGTTAGGTTAGGTTGGGTTAGGTATTGTGAGGTATGCACGTTCTGTGGATATTTTCGCAACGTCCAATTCTTTGATTTCGGTGATGGTTAGGTTCAAATGGGTGAGGTTTGGTAGGATAAGAACTTTTTGTGGATATTTTGGAAATGTCGAATTCTCTGACTTCGGTGATGGTGAGGTTAGGTTGGGTTAGGTATTGTGAGGGAAGCACGTTTTGTGGATATTTTATCAATGTCCAATTCTTTGATTTCGGTGATGGTTAGGTTCACATGGGTGAGGTTTGGTAGGATAAGCACTTTTTGTGGATATTTTGGCAATGTCGAATTCTCTGACTTCGGTAATGGTAAGTTTAGGTTGGGTTAGGTATTGTGAAGTAAGCACGTTTTGTGGATATTTTCGCAATGTCCAATTCTTTGATTTCGGTAATGGTTAGGTTCAGATGAGTGTGGTTTGGTAGGATAAGAACTTTTTGTGGATATTTTGGCAATGTCGAATTCTCTGACTTCGGTGATGGTTAGGTTAGGTTGGTTTAGGTATTGTAAGGAAGCACGTTTTGTGGATATTTTCGCAATGTCCAATTCTTTGATTTCGGTGATGGTTAGGTTCAGATGAGTGTGGTTTGGTAGGATAAGAACTTTTTGTGGATATTTTGGCAATGTCGAATTCTCTGACTTCGGTGATGGTTAGGTTAGGTTGGGTTAGGTATTGTGAGGTAAGCACGTTTTGTGGATATTATCGCAATGTCCATTTCTTTGATTTCGGTAATGGTTAGGTTCAGATGAGTGTGGTTTGGTAGGATAAGAACTTTTTGTGGATATTTTGGCAATGTCGAATTCTTTCTATTCGGTGATGGTTAGGTTAGGTTGGTTTAGGTATTGTAAGGAAGCACGTTTTGTGGATATTTTCGCAATGTCCAATTCTTTGATTTCGGTGATGGTTAGGTTTAGATGAGTGTGGTTTGGTAGGATAAGAACTTTTTGTGGATATTTTGGCAATGTCGAATTCTCTGACTTCGGTAATGGTTAGGTTAGGTTGGGTTAGGTATTGTGAGGTAAGCACGTTTTGTGGATATTTTATCAATGTCAAATTCTTTGATTTCGGTGATGGTTAGGTTCAGATGGGTGAGGTTTTGTAGGATAAGAACTTTTTGTGGATATTTTGGGAATGTCGAATTCTCTGACTTCGGTAATGGGTAGTTTAGGTTGGGTTAGGTATTGTGAAGTAAGCACGTTTTGTGGATATTTTCGCAATGTCCAATTCTTTGATTTCGGTAATGGTTAGTTTCAGATGAGTGTGGTTTGGTAGGATAAGAACTTTTTGTGGATATTTTGGCAATGTCGAATTCTCTGACTTCGGTGATGGTTAGGTTAGGTTGGTTTAGGTATTGTAAGGAAGCACGTTTTGTGGATATTTTCGCAATGTCCAATTCTTTGATTTCGGTGATGGTTAGGTTCAGATGAGTGTGGTTTGGTAGGATAAGAACTTTTTGTGGATATTTTGGCAATGTCGAATTCTCTGACTTCGGTGATGGTTAGGTTAGGTTGGGTTAGGTATTGTGAGGTAAGCACGTTTTGTGGATATTTTATCAATGTCCAATTCTTTGATTTCGGTGATGGTTAGGTTCAGATGGGTGAGGTTTGTAGGATAAGCACTTTTTGTGGATATTTTGGCAATGTCGAATTCTCTGACTTCGGTGATGGTTAGGTTAGGTTGGGTTAGGTATTGTGAGGTATGCACGTTCTGTGGATATTTTCGCAACGTCCAATTCTTTGATTTCGGTGATGGTTAGGTTCAAATGGGTGAGGTTTGGTAGGATAAGAACTTTTTGTGGATATTTTGGAAATGTCGAATTCTCTGACTTCGGTGATGGTTAGGTTAGGTTGGGTTAGGTATTGTGAGGGAAGCACGTTTTGTGGATATTTTATCAATGTCCAATTCTTTGATTTCGGTGATGGTTAGGTTCACATGGGTGAGGTTTGGTAGGATAAGCACTTTTTGTGGATATTTTGGCAATGTCGAATTTTCTGACTTCGGTGATGGTTAGGTTAGGTTGGGTTAGGTATTGTGAGGTAAGCACGTTTTGTGGATATTTTGGCAATGTCCAATTCTTTGATTTCGGTGATGGTTAGGTTCAGATGAGTGTGGTTTGGTAGGATAAGAACTTTTTTTGGATATTTTGGCAATGTCGAATTCTCTGACTTCGGTGATGGTTAGGTTAGGTTGGGTTAGGTATTGTGAGGTAAGCACGTTTTGTGGATATTTTATCAATGTCCAATTCTTTGATTTCGGTGATGGTTAGGTTCAGATGGGTGAGGTTTGTAGGATAAGCACTTTTTGTGGATATTTTGGCAATGTCGAATTCTCTAACTTCGGTGATGGTTAGGTTAGGTTGGGTTAGGTATTGTGAGGTAAGCACGTTCTGTGGATATTTTCGCAACGTCCAATTCTTTGTGTTCGGTGTTGGTAAGGTTCAGATGGGTGAGGTTTGGTAGGATAAGAACTTTTCGTGGATATTTTGGGAATGTCGAATTCTCTGACTTCGGTAATGGTAAGTTTAGGTTGGGTTAGGTATTGTGAAGTAAGCACGTTTTGTGGATATTTTCGCAATGTCCAATTCTTTGATTTCGGTAATGGTTAGGTTCAGATGAGTGTGGTTTGGTAGGATAAGAACTTTTTGTGGATATTTTGGCAATGTCGAATTCTCTGACTTCGGTGATGGTTAGGTTAGGTTGGTTTAGGTATTGTAAGGAAGCACGTTTTGTGGATATTTTCGCAATGTCCAATTCTTTGATTTCGGTGATGGTTAGGTTCAGATGAGTGTGGTTTGGTAGGATAAGAACTTTTTGTGGATATTTTGGCAATGTCGAATTCTCTGACTTCGGTGATGGTTAGGTTAGGTTGGGTTAGGTATTGTGAGGTAAGCACGTATTGTGGATATTTTATCAATGTCCAATTTTTTGATTTCGGTGATGGTTAGGTTCAGATGGGTGAGGTTTGGTAGGATAAGAACTTTTTGTGGATATTTTGGGAATGTCGAATTCTCTGACTTCGGTAATGGTTAGGTTAGGTTGGGTTAGGTATTGTGAAGTAAGCACGATTTGTGGATATTTTTGCAATGTCCAATTCTTTGATTTCGGTAATGGTTAGGTTCAGATGAGTGTGGTTTGGTAGGATTAGAATTTTTTGTGGATATTTTGGCAATGTCGAATTCTCTGACTTACGTGATGGTTAGGTTAGGTTGGGTTAGGTATTGTGAGGTAAGCACGTTTTGTGGATATTTAATCAATGTCCAATTCTTTGATTTCGGTGATGGTTAGGTTCAGATGGGTGAGGTTTGGTAGGATAAGCACTTTTTGTGGATATTTTGGCAATGTCGAATTTTCTGACTTCGGTGATGGTTAGGTTAGGTTGGGTTAGGTATTGTGAGGTAAGCACGTTTTGTGGATATTTTGGCAATGTCCAATTCTTTGATTTCGGTGATGGTTAGGTTCAGATGAGTGTGGTTTGGTAGGATAAGAACTTTTTGTGGATATTTTGGCAATGTCGAATTCTTTCTATTCGGTGATGGTTAGGTTAGGTTGGTTTAGGTATTGTAAGGAAGCACGTTTTGTGGATATTTTCGCAATGTCCAATTCTTTGATTTCGGTGATGGTTAGGTTTAGATGAGTGTGGTTTGGTAGGATAAGAACTTTTTGTGGATATTTTGGCAATGTCGAATTCTCTGACTTCGGTAATGGTTAGGTTAGGTTGGGTTAGGTATTGTGAGGTAAGCACGTTTTGTGGATATTTTATCAATGTCAAATTCTTTGATTTCGGTGATGGTTAGGTTCAGATGGGTGAGGTTTTGTAGGATAAGAACTTTTTGTGGATATTTTGGGAATGTCGAATTCTCTGACTTCGGTAATGGGTAGTTTAGGTTGGGTTAGGTATTGTGAAGTAAGCACGTTTTGTGGATATTTTCGCAATGTCCAATTCTTTGATTTCGGTAATGGTTAGTTTCAGATGAGTGTGGTTTGGTAGGATAAGAACTTTTTGTGGATATTTTGGCAATGTCGAATTCTCTGACTTCGGTGATGGTTAGGTTAGGTTGGTTTAGGTATTGTAAGGAAGCACGTTTTGTGGATATTTTCGCAATGTCCAATTCTTTGATTTCGGTGATGGTTAGGTTCAGATGAGTGTGGTTTGGTAGGATAAGAACTTTTTGTGGATATTTTGGCAATGTCGAATTCTCTGACTTCGGTGATGGTTAGGTTAGGTTGGGTTAGGTATTGTGAGGTAAGCACGTTTTGTGGATATTTTATCAATGTTTAATTCTTTGATTTCGGTGATGGTTAGGTTCAGATGGGTGAGGTTTGTAGGATAAGCACTTTTTGTGGATATTTTGGCAATGTCGAATTCTCTGACTTCGGTGATGGTTAGGTTAGGTTGGGTTAGGTATTGTGAGGTATGCACGTTCTGTGGATATTTTCGCAACGTCCAATTCTTTGATTTCGGTGATGGTTAGGTTCAGATGGGTGAGGTTTGGTAGGATAAGAACTTTTTGTGGATATTTTGGAAATGTCGAATTCTCTGACTTCGGTGATGGTTAGGTTAGGTTGGGTTAGGTATTGTGAGGAAAGCACGTTTTGTGGATATTTTCGCAATGTCCAATTCTTTGATTTCGGTGATGGTTAGGTTCAGATGGGTGAGTTTTGGTAGGATAAGAACTTTTTGTGGATATTTTGGCAATGTCGAATTTTCTAACTTCGGTGATGGTTAGGTTAGGTTGGGTTAGGTATTGTGAGGAAGGCACGTTTTGTGGATATTTTCGCAATGTCAAATTCTTTGATTTCGGTGATGGTTAGGTTCAGATGGGTGAGGTTTGGTAGGATAAGAACTTTTTGTGGATATTTTGGGAATGTCGAATTCTCTGACTTCGGTAATGGTTAGGTTAGGTTGGGTTAGGTATTGTGAAGTAAGCACGTTTTGTGGATATTTTTGCAATGTCCAATTCTTTGATTTCAGTAATGGTTAGGTTCAGATGAGTGTGGTTTGGTAGGATAAGAATTTTTTGTGGATATTTTGGCAATGTCGAATTTTCTGACTTCGGTGATGGTTAGGTTAGGTTGGTTTAGGTATTGTAAGGAAGCACGTTTTGTGGATATTTTCGCAATGTCCAATTCTTTGATTTCGGTGATGGTTAGGTTCAGATGAGTGTGGTTTGGTAGGATAAGAACTTTTTGTGGATATTTTGGCAATGTCGAATTCTCTGACTTCGGTGATGGTTAGGTTAGGTTGGGTTAGGTATTGTGAGGTAAGCACGTTTTGTGGATATTTTATCAATGTCCAATTCTTTGATTTCGGTGATGGTTAGGTTCAGATGGGTGAGGTTTGTAGGATAAGCACTTTTTGTGGATATTTTGGCAATGTCGAATTCTCTGACTTCGGTGATGGTTAGGTTAGGTTGGGTTAGGTATTGTGAGGTATGCACGTTCTGTGGAAATTTTCGCAACGTCCAATTCTTTGATTTCGGTGATGGTTAGGTTCAGATGGGTGAGGTTTGGTAGGATAAGAACTTTTTGTGGATATTTTGGAAATGTCGAATTCTCTGACTTCGGTGATGGTTAGGTTAGGTTGGGTTAGGTATTGTGAGGAAAGCACGTTTTGTGGATATTTAATCAATGTCCAATTCTTTGATTTCGGTGATGGTTAGGTTCAGATGGGTGAGGTTTGGTAGGATAAGAATTTTTTGTGGATATTTTGGCAATGTCGAATTCTCTGACTTACGTGATGGTTAGGTTAGGTTGGGTTAGGTATTGTGAGGTAAGCACGTTTTGTGGATATTTAATCAATGTCCAATTCTTTGATTTCGGTGATGGTTAGGTTCAGATGGGTGAGGTTTGGTAGGATAAGCACTTTTTGTGGATATTTTGGCAATGTCGAATTTTCTGACTTCGGTGATGGTTAGGTTAGGTTGGGTTAGGTATTGTGAGGTAAGCACGTTTTGTGGATATTTTGGCAATGTCCAATTCTTTGATTTCGGTGATGGTTAGGTTCAGATGAGTGTGGTTTGGTAGGATAAGAACTTTTTGTGGATATTTTGGCAATGTCGAATTCTCTGACTTCGGTGATGGTTAGGTTAGGTTGGGTTAGGTATTGTGAGGTAAGCACGTTTTGTGGATATTTTATCAATGTCCAATTCTTTGATTTCGGTGATGGTTAGGTTCAGATGGGTGAGGTTTGGTAGGATAAGCACTTTTTGTGGATATTTTGGCAATGTCGAATTTTCTGACTTCGGTGATGGTTAGGTTAGGTTGGGTTAGGTATTGTGAGGTAAGCACGTTTTGTGGATATTTTGGCAATGTCCAATTCTTTGATTTCGGTGATGGTTAGGTTCAGATGAGTGTGGTTTGGCAGGATAAGAACTTTTTGTGGATATTTTGGCAATGTCGAATTCTCTGACTTCGGTGATGGTTAGGTTAGGTTGGGTTAGGTATTTTAAGGAAGCACGTATTTGGGATATTTTATCAATGTCCAATTCTTTGATTTCGGTGATGGTTAGGTTCAGATGGGTGAGGTTTGGTAGGATTAGAACTTTTTGTGGAAATTTTGGCTATGTCGAATTCTCTGACTTCGGTGATGGTTAGGTTAGGTTGGGTTAGGTATTGTGAGGTAAGCACGTTTTGTGGATATTATCGCAATGTCCATTTCTTTGATTTCGGTAATGGTTAGGTTCAGATGAGTGTGGTTTGGTAGGATAAGAACTTTTTGTGGATATTTTGGCAATGTCGAATTCTTTCTATTCGGTGATGGTTAGGTTAGGTTGGTTTAGGTATTGTAAGGAAGCACGTTTTGTGGATATTTTCGCAATGTCCAATTCTTTGATTTCGGTGATGGTTAGGTTTAGATGAGTGTGGTTTGGTAGGATAAGAACTTTTTGTGGATATTTTGGCAATGTCGAATTCTCTGACTTCGGTAATGGTTAGGTTAGGTTGGGTTAGGTATTGTGAGGTAAGCACGTTTTGTGGATATTTTATCAATGTCAAATTCTTTGATTTCGGTGATGGTTAGGTTCAGATGGGTGAGGTTTTGTAGGATAAGAACTTTTTGTGGATATTTTGGGAATGTCGAATTCTCTGACTTCGGTAATGGGTAGTTTAGGTTGGGTTAGGTATTGTGAAGTAAGCACGTTTTGTGGATATTTTCGCAATGTCCAATTCTTTGATTTCGGTAATGGTTAGTTTCAGATGAGTGTGGTTTGGTAGGATAAGAACTTTTTGTGGATATTTTGGCAATGTCGAATTCTCTGACTTCGGTGATGGTTAGGTTAGGTTGGTTTAGTTATTGTAAGGAAGCACGTTTTGTGGATATTTTCGCAATGTCCAATTCTTTGATTTCGGTGATGGTTAGGTTCAGATGAGTGTGGTTTGGTAGGATAAGAACTTTTTGTGGATATTTTGGCAATGTCGAATTCTCTGACTTCGGTGATGGTTAGGTTAGGTTGGGTTAGGTATTGTGAGGTATGCACGTTCTGTGGATATTTTCGCAACGTCCAATTCTTTGATTTCGGTGATGGTTAGGTTCAGATGGGTGAGGTTTGGTAGGATAAGAACTTTTTGTGGATATTTTGGAAATGTCGAATTCTCTGACTTCGGTGATGGTTAGGTTAGGTTGGGTTAGGTATTGTAAGGGAAGCACGTTTTGTGGATATTTTATCAATGTCCAATTCTTTGATTTCGGTGATGGTTAGGTTCACATGGGTGAGGTTTGGTAGGATAAGCACTTTTTGTGGATATTTTGGCAATGTCGAATTTTCTGACTTCGGTGATGGTTAGGTTAGGTTGGGTTAGGTATTGTGAGGTAAGCACGTTTTGTGGATATTTTGGCAATGTCCAATTCTTTGATTTCGGTGATGGTTAGGTTCAGATGAGTGTGGTTTGGTAGGATAAGAACTTTTTGTGGATATTTTGGCAATGTCGAATTCTCTGACTTCGGTGATGGTTAGGTTAGGTTGGGTTAGGTATTGTGAGGTAAGCACGTTTTGTGGATATTTTATCAATGTCCAATTCTTTGATTTCGGTGATGGTTAGGTTCAGATGGGTGAGGTTTGTAGGATAAGCACTTTTTGTGGATATTTTGGCAATGTCGAATTCTCTAACTTCGGTGATGGTTAGGTTAGGTTGGGTTAGGTATTGTGAGGTAAGCACGTTCTGTGGATATTTTCGCAACGTCCAATTCTTTGTGTTCGGTGTTGGTTAGGTTCAGATGGGTGAGGTTTGGTAGGATAAGAACTTTTCGTGGATATTTTGGGAATGTCGAATTCTCTGACTTCGGTAATGGTAAGTTTAGGTTGGGTTAGGTATTGTGAAGTAAGCACGTTTTGTGGATATTTTCGCAATGTCCAATTCTTTGATTTCGGTAATGGTTAGGTTCAGATGAGTGTGGTTTGGTAGGATAAGAACTTTTTGTGGATATTTTGGCAATGTCGAATTCTCTGACTTCGGTGATGGTTAGGTTAGGTTGGGTTAGGTATTGTGAGGTAAGCACGTATTGTGGATATTTTATCAATGTCCAATTTTTTGATTTCGGTGATGGTTAGGTTCAGATGGGTGAGGTTTGGTAGGATAAGAACTTTTTGTGGATATTTTGGGAATGTCGAATTCTCTGACTTCGGTAATGGTTAGGTTAGGTTGGGTTAGGTATTGTGAAGTAAGCACGATTTGTGGATATTTTTGCAATGTCCAATTCTTTGATTTCGGTAATGGTTAGGTTCAGATGAGTGTGGTTTGGTAGGATTAGAATTTTTTGTGGATATTTTGGCAATGTCGAATTCTCTGACTTACGTGATGGTTAGGTTAGGTTGGGTTAGGTATTGTGAGGTAAGCACGTTTTGTGGATATTTAATCAATGTCCAATTCTTTGATTTCGGTGATGGTAAGGTTCAGATGGGTGAGGTTTGGTAGGATAAGCACTTTTTGTGGATATTTTGGCAATGTCGAATTTTCTGACTTCGGTGATGGTTAGGTTAGGTTGGGTTAGGTATTGTGAGGTAAGCACGTTTTGTGGATATTTTGGCAATGTCCAATTCTTTGATTTCGGTGATGGTTAGGTTCAGATGAGTGTGGTTTGGTAGGATAAGAACTTTTTGTGGATATTTTGGCAATGTCGAATTCTTTCTATTCGGTGATGGTTAGGTTAGGTTGGTTTAGGTATTGTAAGGAAGCACGTTTTGTGGATATTTTCGCAATGTCCAATTCTTTGATTTCGGTGATGGTTAGGTTTAGATGAGTGTGGTTTGGTAGGATAAGAACTTTTTGTGGATATTTTGGCAATGTCGAATTCTCTGACTTCGGTAATGGTTAGGTTAGGTTGGGTTAGGTATTGTGAGGTAAGCACGTTTTGTGGATATTTTATCAATGTCAAATTCTTTGATTTCGGTGATGGTTAGGTTCAGATGGGTGAGGTTTTGTAGGATAAGAACTTTTTGTGGATATTTTGGGAATGTCGAATTCTCTGACTTCGGTAATGGGTAGTTTAGGTTGGGTTAGGTATTGTGAAGTAAGCACGTTTTGTGGATATTTTCGCAATGTCCAATTCTTTGATTTCGGTAATGGTTAGTTTCAGATGAGTGTGGTTTGGTAGGATAAGAACTTTTTGTGGATATTTTGGCAATGTCGAATTCTCTGACTTCGGTGATGGTTAGGTTAGGTTGGTTTAGGTATTGTAAGGAAGCACGTTTTGTGGATATTTTCGCAATGTCCAATTCTTTGATTTCGGTGATGGTTAGGTTCAGATGAGTGTGGTTTGGTAGGATAAGAACTTTTTGTGGATATTTTGGCAATGTCGAATTCTCTGACTTCGGTGATGGTTAGGTTAGGTTGGGTTAGGTATTGTGAGGTAAGCACGTTTTGTGGATATTTTATCAATGTCCAATTCTTTGATTTCGGTGATGGTTAGGTTCAGATGGGTGAGGTTTGTAGGATAAGCACTTTTTGTGGATATTTTGGCAATGTCGAATTCTCTGACTTCGGTGATGGTTAGGTTAGGTTGGGTTAGGTATTGTGAGGTATGCACGTTCTGTGGATATTTTCGCAACGTCCAATTCTTTGATTTCGGTGATGGTTAGGTTCAGATGGGTGAGGTTTGGTAGGATAAGAACTTTTTGTGGATATTTTGGAAATGTCGAATTCTCTGACTTCGGTGATGGTTAGGTTAGGTTGGGTTAGGTATTTTGAGGAAAGCACGTTTTGTGGATATTTTCGCAATGTCCAATTCTTTGATTTCGGTGATGGTTAGGTTCAGATGGGTGAGTTTTGGTAGGATAAGAACTTTTTGTGGATATTTTGGCAATGTCGAATTTTCTAACTTCGGTGATGGTTAGGTTAGGTTGGGTTAGGTATTGTGAGGAAGGCACGTTTTGTGGATATTTTCGCAATGTCAAATTCTTTGATTTCGGTGATGGTTAGGTTCAGATGGGTGAGGTTTGGTAGGATAAGAACTTTTTGTGGATATTTTGGGAATGTCGAATTCTCTGACTTCGGTAATGGTTAGGTTAGGTTGGGTTAGGTATTGTGAAGTAAGCACGTTTTGTGGATATTTTTGCAATGTCCAATTCTTTGATTTCGGTAATGGTTAGGTTCAGATGAGTGTGGTTTGGTAGGATAAGAATTTTTTGTGGATATTTTGGCAATGTCGAATTCTCTGACTTCGGTGATGGTTAGGTTAGGTTGGTTTAGGTATTGTAAGGAAGCACGTTTTGTGGATATTTTCGCAATGTCCAATTCTTTGATTTCGGTGATGGTTAGGTTCAGATGAGTGTGGTTTGGTAGGATAAGAACTTTTTGTGGATATTTTGGCAATGTCGAATTCTCTGACTTCGGTGATGGTTAGGTTAGGTTGGGTTAGGTATTGTGAGGTAAGCACGTTTTGTGGATATTTTATCAATGTCCAATTCTTTGATTTCGGTGATGGTTAGGTTCAGATGGGTGAGGTTTGTAGGATAAGCACTTTTTGTGGATATTTTGGCAATGTCGAATTCTCTGACTTCGGTGATGGTTAGGTTAGGTTGAGTTAGGTATTGTGAGGTATGCACGTTCTGTGGATATTTTCGCAACGTCCAATTCTTTGATTTCGGTGATGGTTAGGTTCAGATGGGTGAGGTTTGGTAGGATAAGAACTTTTTGTGGATATTTTGGAAATGTCGAATTCTCTGACTTCGGTGATGGTTAGGTTAGGTTGGGTTAGGTATTGTGAGGAAAGCACGTTTTGTGAATATTTTCGCAATGTCCAATTCTTTGATTTCGGTGATGGTTAGGTTCAGATGGGTGAGGTTTGGTAGGATAAGAACTTTTTGTGGATATTTTGGCAATGTCGAATTTTCTAACTTCGGTGATGGTTAGGTTAGGTTGGGTTAGGTATTATAAGGAAGGCACGTTTTGTGGATATTTTCGCAATGTCAAATTCTTTGATTTCGGTGATGGTTAGGTTCAGATGGGTGAGGTTTGGTAGGATAAGAACTTTTTGTGGATATTTTGGGAATGTCGAATTCTCTGACTTCGGTAATGGTTAGGTTAGGTTGGGTTAGGTATTGTGAAGTAAGCACGTTTTGTGGATATTTTTGCAATGTCCAATTCTTTGATTTCGGTGATGGTTAGGTTCAGATGGGTGAGGTTTGGTAGGATAAGAACTTTTTGTGGATATTTTGGAAATGTCGAATTCTCTGACTTCGGTGATGGTTAGGTTAGGTTGGGTTAGGTATTGTGAGGTAAGCACGTTTTGTGGATATTTTCGCAATGTCCAATTCATTGATTTCGGTGATGGTTAGGTTCAGATGGGTGAGGTTTGGTAGGATAAGCACTTTTTGTGGATATTTTGTGCAATGTCGAATTTTCTGACTTTGGTGATGGTTAGGTTAGGTTGGGTTAGGTATTGTGAGGTAGGCACGTTTTGTGGATATTTTGGCAATGTCCAATTCTTTGATTTCGGTGATGGTTAGGTTCAGATGAGTGTGGTTTGGTAGGATAAGAACTTTTTGTGGATATTTTGGCAATGTCGAATTCTCTGACTTCGGTGATGGTTAGGTTAGGTTGGGTTAGGTATTGTGAGGTAAGCACGTTTTGTGGATATTTTATCAATGTCCAATTCTTTGATTTCGGTGATGGTTAGGTTCAGATGGGTGAGGTTTGTAGGATAAGCACTTTTTGTGGATATTTTGGCAATGTCGAATTCTCTAACTTCGGTGATGGTTAGGTTAGGTTGGGTTAGGTATTGTGAGGTAAGCACGTTCTGTGGATATTTTCGCAACGTCCAATTCTTTGTGTTCGGTGTTGGTTAGGTTCAGATGGGTGAGGTTTGGTAGGATAAGAACTTTTCGTGGATATTTTGGGAATGTCGAATTCTCTGACTTCGGTAATGGTAAGTTTAGGTTGGGTTAGGTATTGTGAAGTAAGCACGTTTTGTGGATATTTTCGCAATGTCCAATTCTTTGATTTCGGTAATGGTTAGGTTCAGATGAGTGTGGTTTGGTAGGATAAGAACTTTTTGTGGATATTTTGGCAATGTCGAATTCTCTGACTTCGGTGATGGTTAGGTTAGGTTGGTTTAGGTATTGTAAGGAAGCACGTTTTGTGGATATTTTCGCAATGTCCAATTCTTTGATTTCGGTGATGGTTAGGTTCAGATGAGTGTGGTTTGGTAGGATAAGAACTTTTTGTGGATATTTTGGCAATGTCGAAATCTCTGACTTCGGTGATGGTAAGGTTAGGTTGGGTTAGGTATTGTGAGGTAAGCACGTATTGTGGATATTTTATCAATGTCCAATTTTTTGCCTTCGGTGATGGTTAGGTTCAGATGGGTGAGGTTTGGTAGGATAAGAACTTTTTGTGGATATTTTGGGAATGTCGAATTCTCTGACTTCGGTAATGGTTAGGTTAGGTTGGGTTAGGTATTGTGAAGTAAGCACGATTTGTGGATATTTTTGCAATGTCCAATTCTTTGATTTCGGTAATGGTTAGGTTCAGATGAGTGTGGTTTGGTAGGATTAGAATTTTTTGTGGATATTTTGGCAATGTCGAATTCTCTGACTTACGTGATGGTTAGGTTAGGTTGGGTTAGGTATTGTGAGGTAAGCACGTTTTGTGGATATTTAATCAATGTCCAATTCTTTGATTTCGGTGATGGTCAGGTTCAGATGGGTGAGGTTTGGTAGGATAAGCACTTTTTGTGGATATTTTGGCAATGTCGAATTTTCTGACTTCGGTGATGGTTAGGTTAGGTTGGGTTAGGTATTGTGAGGTAAGCACGTTTTGTGGATATTTTGGCAATGTCCAATTCTTTGATTTCGGTGATGGTTAGGTTCAGATGAGTGTGGTTTGGTAGGATAAGAACTTTTTGTGGATATTTTGGCAATGTCGAATTCTCTGACTTCGGTGATGGTTAGGTTAGGTTGGGTTAGGTATTTTAAGGAAGCACGTATTTGGGATATTTTATCAATGTCCAATTCTTTGATTTCGGTGATGGTTAGGTTCAGATGGGTGAGGTTTGGTAGGATTAGAACTTTTTGTGGAAATTTTGGCTATGTCGAATTCTCTGACTTCGGTGATGGTTAGGTTAGGTTGGGTTAGGTATTGTGAGGTAAGCACGTTTTGTGGATATTATCGCAATGTTCATTTCTTTGATTTCGGTAATGGTTAGGTTCAGATGAGTGTGGTTTGGTAGGATAAGAACTTTTTGTGGATATTTTGGCAATGTCGAATTCTTTCTATTCGGTGATGGTTAGGTTAGGTTGGTTTAGGTATTGTAAGGAAGCACGTTTTGTGGATATTTTCGCAATGTCCAATTCTTTGATTTCGGTGATGGTTAGGTTTAGATGAGTGTGGTTTGGTAGGATAAGAACTTTTTGTGGATATTTTGGCAATGTCGAATTCTCTGACTTCGGTAATGGTTAGGTTAGGTTGGGTTAGGTATTGTGAGGTAAGCACGTTTTGTGGATATTTTATCAATGTCAAATTCTTTGATTTCGGTGATGGTTAGGTTCAGATGGGTGAGGTTTTGTAGGATAAGAACTTTTTGTGGATATTTTGGGAATGTCGAATTCTCTGACTTCGGTAATGGGTAGTTTAGGTTGGGTTAGGTATTGTGAAGTAAGCACGTTTTGTGGATATTTTCGCAATGTCCAATTCTTTGATTTCGGTAATGGTTAGTTTCAGATGAGTGTGGTTTGGTAGGATAAGAACTTTTTGTGGATATTTTGGCAATGTCGAATTCTCTGACTTCGGTGATGGTTAGGTTAGGTTGGTTTAGGTATTGTAAGGAAGCACGTTTTGTGGATATTTTCGCAATGTCCAATTCTTTGATTTCGGTGATGGTTAGGTTCAGATGAGTGTGGTTTGGTAGGATAAGAACTTTTTGTGGATATTTTGGCAATGTCGAATTCTCTGACTTCGGTGATGGTTAGGTTAGGTTGGGTTAGGTATTGTGAGGTAAGCACGTTTTGTGGATATTTTATCAATGTCCAATTCTTTGATTTCGGTGATGGTTAGGTTCAGATGGGTGAGGTTTGTAGGATAAGCACTTTTTGTGGATATTTTGGCAATGTCGAATTCTCTGACTTCGGTGATGGTTAGGTTAGGTTGGGTTAGGTATTGTGAGGTGTGCACGTTCTGTGGATATTTTCGCAACGTCCAATTCTTTGATTTCGGTGATGGTTAGGTTCAGATGGGTGAGGTTTGGTAGGATAAGAACTTTTTGTGGATATTTTGGAAATGTCGAATTCTCTGACTTCGGTGATGGTTAGGTTAGGTTGGGTTAGGTATTGTGAGGAAAGCACGTTTTGTGGATATTTTCGCAATGTCCAATTCTTTGATTTCGGTGATGGTTAGGTTCAGATGGGTGAGTTTTGGTAGGATAAGAACTTTTTGTGGATATTTTGGCAATGTCGAATTTTCTAACTTCGGTGATGGTTAGGTTAGGTTGGGTTAGGTATTGTGAGGAAGGCACGTTTTGTGGATATTTTCGCAATGTCAAATTCTTTGATTTCGGTGATGGTTAGGTTCAGATGGGTGAGGTTTGGTAGGATAAGAACTTTTTGTGGATATTTTGGGAATGTCGAATTCTCTGACTTCGGTAATGGTTAGGTTAGGTTGGGTTAGGTATTGTGAAGAAAGCACGTTTTGTGGATATTTTTGCAATGTCCAATTCTTTGATTTCGGTAATGGTTAGGTTCAGATGAGTGTGGTTTGGAAGGATAAGAATTTTTTGTGGATATTTTGGCAATGTCGAATTCTCTGACTTCGGTGATGGTTAGGTTAGGTTGGTTTAGGTATTGGAAGGAAGCACGTTTTGTGGATATTTTCGCAATGTCCAATTCTTTGATTTCGGTGATGGTTAGGTTCAGATGAGTGTGGTTTGGTAGGATAAGAACTTTTTGTGGATATTTTGGCAATGTCGAATTCTCTGACTTCGGTGATGGTTAGGTTAGGTTGGGTTAGGTATTGTGAGGTAAGCACGTTTTGTGGATATTTTATCAATGTCCAATTCTTTGATTTCGGTGATGGTTAGGTTCAGATGGGTGAGGTTTGTAGGATAAGCACTTTTTGTGGATATTTTGGCAATGTCGAATTCTCTGACTTCGGTGAGGGTTAGGTTAGGTTGGGTTAGGTATTGTGAGATATGCACGTTCTGTGGATATTTTCGCAACGTCCAATTCTTTGATTTCGGTGATGGTTAGGTTCAGATGGGTGAGGTTTGGTAGGATAAGAACTTTTTGTGGATATTTTGGAAATGTCGAATTCTCTGACTTCGGTGATGGTTAGGTTAGGTTGGGTAAGGTATTGTGAGGAAAGCACGTTTTGTGGATATTTTCGCAATGTCCAATTCTTTGATTTCGGTGATGGTTAGGTTCAGATGGGTGAGGTTTGGTAGGATAAGAACTTTTTGTGGATATTTTGGCAATGTCGAATTTTCTAACTTCGGTGATGGTTAGGTTAGGTTGGGTTAGGTATTGTGAGGAAGGCACGTTTTGTGGATATTTTCGTTATGTCAAATTCTTTGATTTCGGTGATGGTTAGGTTCAGATGGGTGAGGTTTGGTAGGATAAGAACTTTTTGTGGATATTTTGGGAATGTCGAATTCTCTGACTTCGGTAATGGTTAGGTTAGGTTGGGTTAGGTATTGTGAAGTAAGCACGTTTTGTGGATATTTTTGCAATGTCCAATTCTTTGATTTCGGTGATGGTTAGGTTCAGATGGGTGAGGTTTGGTAGGATAAGAACTTTTTGTGGATATTTTGGAAATGTCGAATTCTCTGACTTCGGTGATGGTTAGGTTAGGTTGGGTTAGGTATTGTGAGGTAAGCACGTTTTGTGGATATTTTCGCAATGTCCAATTCTTTGATTTCGGTGATGGTTAGGTTCAGATGGCTGAGGTTTGGTAGGATAAGCACTTTTTGTGGATATTTTGTGCAATGTCGAATTTTCTGACTTTGGTGATGGTTAGGTTAGGTTGGGTTAGGTATTGTGAGGTAAGCACGTTTTGTGGATATTTTGGCAATATCCAATTCTTTGATTTCGGTGATTGTTAGGTTCAGATGAGTGTGGTTTGGTAGGATAAAAACTTTTTGTGGATATTTTGGCAATGTCGAATTCTTTGACTTCGGTGATGGTTAGGTTAGGTTGGGTTAGGTATTGTGAGGTAAGCACGTTTTGTGGATATTATCGCAATGTCCATTTCTTTGATTTCGGTAATGGTTAGGTTCAGATGAGTGTGGTTTGGTAGGATAAGAACTTTTTGTGGATATTTTGGCAATGTCGAATTCTCTGACTTCGGTGATGGTTAGGTTAGGTTGGGTTAGGTATTGTAAGGAAGCACGTTTTGTGGATATTTTCGCAATGTCCAATTCTTTGATTTCGGTGATGGTTAGGTTTAGATGAGTGTGGTTTGGTAGGATAAGAACTTTTTGTGGATATTTTGGCAATGTCGAATTCTCTGACTTCGGTAATGGTTAGGTTAGGTTGGGTTAGGTATTGTGAGGTAAGCACGTTTTGTGGATATTTTATCAATGTCCAATTCTTTGATTTCGGTGATGGTTAGGTTCAGATGGGTGAGGTTTGTAGGATAAGCACTTTTTGTGGATATTTTGGCAATGTCGAATTCTCTGACTTCGGTGATGGTTAGGTTAGGTTGGGTTAGGTATTGTGAGGTGTGCACGTTCTGTGGATATTTTCGCAACGTCCAATTCTTTGATTTCGGTGATGGTTAGGTTCAGATGGGTGAGGTTTGGTAGGATAAGAACTTTTTGTGGATATTTTGGAAATGTCGAATTCTCTGACTTCGGTGATGGTTAGGTTAGGTTGGGTTAGGTATTGTGAGGAAAGCACGTTTTGTGGATATTTTCGCAATGTCCAATTCTTTGATTTCGGTGATGGTTAGGTTCAGATGGGTGAGTTTTGGTAGGATAAGAACTTTTTGTGGATATTTTGGCAATGTCGAATTTTCTAACTTCGGTGATGGTTAGGTTAGGTTGGGTTAGGTATTGTGAGGAAGGCACGTTTTGTGGATATTTTCGCAATGTCAAATTCTTTGATTTCGGTGATGGTTAGGTTCAGATGGGTGAGGTTTGGTAGGATAAGAACTTTTTGTGGATATTTTGGGAATGTCGAATTCTCTGACTTCGGTAATGGTTAGGTTAGGTTGGGTTAGGTATTGTGAAGAAAGCACGTTTTGTGGATATTTTTGCAATGTCCAATTCTTTGATTTCGGTAATGGTTAGGTTCAGATGAGTGTGGTTTGGTAGGATAAGAATTTTTTGTGGATATTTTGGCAATGTCGAATTCTCTGACTTCGGTGATGGTTAGGTTAGGTTGGTTTAGGTATTGGAAGGAAGCACGTTTTGTGGATATTTTCGCAATGTCCAATTCTTTGATTTCGGTGATGGTTAGGTTCAGATGAGTGTGGTTTGGTAGGATAAGAACTTTTTGTGGATATTTTGGCAATGTCGAATTCTCTGACTTCGGTGATGGTTAGGTTAGGTTGGGTTAGGTATTGTGAGGTAAGCACGTTTTGTGGATATTTTATCAATGTCCAATTCTTTGATTTCGGTGATGGTTAGGTTCAGATGGGTGAGGTTTGTAGGATAAGCACTTTTTGTGGATATTTTGGCAATGTCGAATTCTCTGACTTCGGTGAGGGTTAGGTTAGGTTGGGTTAGGTATTGTGAGGTATGCACGTTCTGTGGATATTTTCGCAACGTCCAATTCTTTGATTTCGGTGATGGTTAGGTTCAGATGGGTGAGGTTTGGTAGGATAAGAACTTTTTGTGGATATTTTGGAAATGTCGAATTCTCTGACTTCGGTGATGGTTAGGTTAGGTTGGGTTAGGTATTGTGAGGAAAGCACGTTTTGTGGATATTTTCGCAATGTCCAATTCTTTGATTTCGGTGATGGTTAGGTTCAGATGGGTGAGGTTTGGTAGGATAAGAACTTTTTGTGGATATTTTGGCAATGTCGAATTTTCTAACTTCGGTGATGGTTAGGTTAGGTTGGGTTAGGTATTGTGAGGAAGGCACGTTTTGTGGATATTTTCGTTATGTCAAATTCTTTGATTTCGGTGATGGTTAGGTTCAGATGGGTGAGGTTTGGTAGGATAAGAACTTTTTGTGGATATTTTGGGAATGTCGAATTCTCTGACTTCGGTAATGGTTAGGTTAGGTTGGGTTAGGTATTGTGAAGTAAGCACGTTTTGTGGATATTTTTGCAATGTCCAATTCTTTGATTTCGGTGATGGTTAGGTTCAGATGGGTGAGGTTTGGTAGGATAAGAACTTTTTGTGGATATTTTGGAAATGTCGAATTCTCTGACTTCGGTGATGGTTAGGTTAGGTTGGGTTAGGTATTGTGAGGTAAGCACGTTTTGTGGATATTTTCGCAATGTCCAATTCTTTGATTTCGGTGATGGTTAGGTTCAGATGGCTGAGGTTTGGTAGGATAAGCACTTTTTGTGGATATTTTGTGCAATGTCGAATTTTCTGACTTTGGTGATGGTTAGGTTAGGTTGGGTTAGGTATTGTGAGGTAAGCACGTTTTGTGGATATTTTGGCAATATCCAATTCTTTGATTTCGGTGATTGTTAGGTTCAGATGAGTGTGGTTTGGTAGGATAAAAACTTTTTGTGGATATTTTGGCAATGTCGAATTCTTTGACTTCGGTGATGGTTAGGTTAGGTTGGGTTAGGTATTGTGAGGTAAGCACGTTTTGTGGATATTATCGCAATGTCCATTTCTTTGATTTCGGTAATGGTTAGGTTCAGATGAGTGTGGTTTGGTAGGATAAGAACTTTTTGTGGATATTTTGGCAATGTCGAATTCTCTGACTTCGGTGATGGTTAGGTTAGGTTGGGTTAGGTATTGTAAGGAAGCACGTTTTGTGGATATTTTCGCAATGTCCAATTCTTTGATTTCGGTGATGGTTAGGTTTAGATGAGTGTGGTTTGGTAGGATAAGAACTTTTTGTGGATATTTTGGCAATGTCGAATTCTCTGACTTCGGTAATGGTTAGGTTAGGTTGGGTTAGGTATTGTGAGGTAAGTACGTTTTGTGGATATTTAATCAATGTCAAATTCTTTGATTTCGGTGATGGTTAGGTTCAGATGGGTGAGGTTTTGTAGGATAAGAACTTTTTGTGGATATTTTGGGAATGTCGAATTCTCTGACTTCGGTAATGGGTAGTTTAGGTTGGGTTAGGTATTGTGAAGTAAGCACGTTTTGTGGATATTTTCGCAATGTCCAATTCTTTGATTTCGGTAATGGTTGGGTTCAGATGAGTGTGGTTTGGTAGGATAAGAACTTTTTGTGGATATTTTGGCAATGTCGAATTCTCTGACTTCGGTGATGGTTAGGTTAGGTTGGTTTAGGTATTGTAAGGAAGCACGTTTTGTGGATATTTTCGCAATGTCCAATTCTTTGATTTCGGTGATGGTTAGGTTCAGATGAGTGTGGTTTGGTAGGATAAGAACTTTTTGTGGATATTTTGGCAATGTCGAATTCTCTGACTTCGGTGATGGTTAGGTTAGGTTGGGTTAGGTATTGTGAGGTAAGCACGTTTTGTGGATATTTTATCAATGTCCAATTCTTTGATTTCGGTGATGGTTAGGTTCAGATGGGTGAGGTTTGTAGGATAAGCACTTTTTGTGGATATTTTGGCAATGTCGAATTCTCTGACTTCGGTGATGGTTAGGTTAGGTTGGGTTAGGTATTGTGAGGTAAGCACGTTCTGTGGATATTTTCGCAACGTCCAATTCTTTGATTTCGGTGATGGTTAGGTTCAGATGGGTGAGGTTTGGTAGGATAAGAACTTTTTGTGGATATTTTGGCAATGTCGAATTTTCTAACTTCGGTGATGGTTAGGTTAGGTTGGGTTAGGTATTGTGAGGAAGGCACGTTTTGTGGATATTTTCGCAATGTCAAATTCTTTGATTTCGGTGATGGTTAGGTTCAGATGGGTGAGGTTTGGTAGGATAAGAACTTTTTGTGGATATTTTGGGAATGTCGAATTCTCTGACTTCGGTAATGGTTAGGTTAGGTTGGGTTAGGTATTGTGAGGTGTGCACGTTCTGTGGATATTTTCGCAACGTCCAATTCTTTGATTTCGGTGATGGTTAGGTTCAGATGGGTGAGGTTTGGTAGGATAAGAACTTTTTGTGGATATTTTGGAAATGTCGAATTCTCTGACTTCGGTGATGGTTAGGTTAGGTTGGGTTAGGTATTGTGAGGAAAGCACGTTTTGTGGATATTTTCGCAATGTCCAATTCTTTGATTTCGGTGATGGTTAGGTTCAGATGGGTGAGTTTTGGTAGGATAAGAACTTTTTGTGGATATTTTGGCAATGTCGAATTTTCTAACTTCGGTGATGGTTAGGTTAGGTTGGGTTAGGTATTGTGAGGAAGGCACGTTTTGTGGATATTTTCGCAATGTCAAATTCTTTGATTTCGGTGATGGTTAGGTTCAGATGGGTGAGGTTTGGTAGGATAAGAACTTTTTGTGGATATTTTGGGAATGTCGAATTCTCTGACTTCGGTAATGGTTAGGTTAGGTTGGGTTAGGTATTGTGAAGAAAGCACGTTTTGTGGATATTTTTGCAATGTCCAATTCTTTGATTTCGGTAATGGTTAGGTTCAGATGAGTGTGGTTTGGTAGGATAAGAATTTTTTGTGGATATTTTGGCAATGTCGAATTCTCTGACTTCGGTGATGGTTAGGTTAGGTTGGTTTAGGTATTGGAAGGAAGCACGTTTTGTGGATATTTTCGCAATGTCCAATTCTTTGATTTCGGTGATGGTTAGGTTCAGATGAGTGTGGTTTGGTAGGATAAGAACTTTTTGTGGATATTTTGGCAATGTCGAATTCTCTGACTTCGGTGATGGTTAGGTTAGGTTGGGTTAGGTATTGTGAGGTAAGCACGTTTTGTGGATATTTTATCAATGTCCAATTCTTTGATTTCGGTGATGGTTAGGTTCAGATGGGTGAGGTTTGTAGGATAAGCACTTTTTGTGGATATTTTGGCAATGTCGAATTCTCTGACTTCGGTGAGGGTTAGGTTAGGTTGGGTTAGGTATTGTGAGGTATGCACGTTCTGTGGATATTTTCGCAACGTCCAATTCTTTGATTTCGGTGATGGTTAGGTTCAGATGGGTGAGGTTTGGTAGGATAAGAACTTTTTGTGGATATTTTGGAAATGTCGAATTCTCTGACTTCGGTGATGGTTAGGTTAGGTTGGGTTAGGTATTGTGAGGAAAGCACGTTTTGTGGATATTTTCGCAATGTCCAATTCTTTGATTTCGGTGATGGTTAGGTTCAGATGGGTGAGGTTTGGTAGGATAAGAACTTTTTGTGGATATTTTGGCAATGTCGAATTTTCTAACTTCGGTGATGGTTAGGTTAGGTTGGGTTAGGTATTGTGAGGAAGGCACGTTTTGTGGATATTTTCGTTATGTCAAATTCTTTGATTTCGGTGATGGTTAGGTTCAGATGGGTGAGGTTTGGTAGGATAAGAACTTTTTGTGGATATTTTGGGAATGTCGAATTCTCTGACTTCGGTAATGGTTAGGTTAGGTTGGGTTAGGTATTGTGAAGTAAGCACGTTTTGTGGATATTTTTGCAATGTCCAATTCTTTGATTTCGGTGATGGTTAGGTTCAGATGGGTGAGGTTTGGTAGGATAAGAACTTTTTGTGGATATTTTGGAAATGTCGAATTCTCTGACTTCGGTGATGGTTAGGTTAGGTTGGGTTAGGTATTGTGAGGTAAGCACGTTTTGTGGATATTTTCGCAATGTCCAATTCTTTGATTTCGGTGATGGTTAGGTTCAGATGGCTGAGGTTTGGTAGGATAAGCACTTTTTGTGGATATTTTGTGCAATGTCGAATTTTCTGACTTTGGTGATGGTTAGGTTAGGTTGGGTTAGGTATTGTGAGGTAAGCACGTTTTGTGGATATTTTGGCAATATCCAATTCTTTGATTTCGGTGATTGTTAGGTTCAGATGAGTGTGGTTTGGTAGGATAAAAACTTTTTGTGGATATTTTGGCAATGTCGAATTCTTTGACTTCGGTGATGGTTAGGTTAGGTTGGGTTAGGTATTGTGAGGTAAGCACGTTTTGTGGATATTATCGCAATGTCCATTTCTTTGATTTCGGTAATGGTTAGGTTCAGATGAGTGTGGTTTGGTAGGATAAGAACTTTTTGTGGATATTTTGGCAATGTCGAATTCTCTGACTTCGGTGATGGTTAGGTTAGGTTGGGTTAGGTATTGTAAGGAAGCACGTTTTGTGGATATTTTCGCAATGTCCAATTCTTTGATTTCGGTGATGGTTAGGTTTAGATGAGTGTGGTTTGGTAGGATAAGAACTTTTTGTGGATATTTTGGCAATGTCGAATTCTCTGACTTCGGTAATGGTTAGGTTAGGTTGGGTTAGGTATTGTGAGGTAAGTACGTTTTGTGGATATTTAATCAATGTCAAATTCTTTGATTTCGGTGATGGTTAGGTTCAGATGGGTGAGGTTTTGTAGGATAAGAACTTTTTGTGGATATTTTGGGAATGTCGAATTCTCTGACTTCGGTAATGGGTAGTTTAGGTTGGGTTAGGTATTGTGAAGTAAGCACGTTTTGTGGATATTTTCGCAATGTCCAATTCTTTGATTTCGGTAATGGTTGGGTTCAGATGAGTGTGGTTTGGTAGGATAAGAACTTTTTGTGGATATTTTGGCAATGTCGAATTCTCTGACTTCGGTGATGGTTAGGTTAGGTTGGTTTAGGTATTGTAAGGAAGCACGTTTTGTGGATATTTTCGCAATGTCCAATTCTTTGATTTCGGTGATGGTTAGGTTCAGATGAGTGTGGTTTGGTAGGATAAGAACTTTTTGTGGATATTTTGGCAATGTCGAATTCTCTGACTTCGGTGATGGTTAGGTTAGGTTGGGTTAGGTATTGTGAGGTAAGCACGTTTTGTGGATATTTTATCAATGTCCAATTCTTTGATTTCGGTGATGGTTAGGTTCAGATGGGTGAGGTTTGTAGGATAAGCACTTTTTGTGGATATTTTGGCAATGTCGAATTCTCTGACTTCGGTGATGGTTAGGTTAGGTTGGGTTAGGTATTGTGAGGTAAGCACGTTCTGTGGATATTTTCGCAACGTCCAATTCTTTGATTTCGGTGATGGTTAGGTTCAGATGGGTGAGGTTTGGTAGGATAAGAACTTTTTGTGGATTCTTTGGAAATGTCGAATTCTCTGACTTCGGTGAAGTTAGGTTAGGTTGGGTTAGGTATTGTGAGGAAAGCACGTTTTGTGGATATTTTCGCAATGTCCAATTCTTTGATTTCGGTGATGGTTAGGTTCAGATGGGTGAGGTTTGGTAGGATAAGAACTTTTTGTGGATATTTTGGCAATGTCGAATTCTCTGACTTCGGTGATGGTTAGGTGAGGTTGGGTTAGGTATTGTGAGGTAAGCACGTTTTGTGGATATTTTCGCAATGTCCAATTCTTTGATTTCGGTGATGGTTAGGTTCAGATGGGTGAGGTTTGGTAGGATAAGAACTTTTTGTGGATATTTTGGCAATGTCGAATTTTCTAACTTTGGTGATGGTTAGGTTAGGTTGGGTTAGGTATTGTGAGGAAGGCACGTTTTGTGGATATTTTCGCAATGTCAAATTCTTTGATTTCGGTGATGGTTAGGTTCAGATGGGTGAGGTTTGGTAGGATAAGAACTTTTTGTGGATATTTTGGGAATGTCGAATTCTCTGACTTCGGTAATGGTTAGGTTAGGTTGGGTTAGGTATTGTGAAGTAAGCACGTTTTGTGGATATTTTTGCAATGTCTAATTCTTTGATTTCGGTAATGGTTAGGTTCAGATGAGTGTGGTTTGGTAGGATAAGAATTTTTTGTGGATATTTTGGCAATGTCGAATTCTCTGACTTACGTGATGGTTAGGTTAGGTTGGGTTAGATATTGTGAGGTAAGCACGTTTTGTGGATATTATCGCAATGTCCAATTCTTTGATTTCGGTGATGGTTAGGTTCAGATGGGTGAGGTTTGGTAGGATAAGAACTTTTTGTGGATATTTTGGCAATGTCGAATTTTCTAACTTCGGTGATGGTTAGGTTAGGTTGGGTTAGGTATTGTGAGGAAGGCACGTTTTGTGGATATTTTCGCAATGTCAAATTCTTTGATTTCGGTGATGGTTAGGTTCAGATGGGTGAGGTTTGGTAGGATAAGAACTTTTTGTGGATATTTTGGGAATGTCGAATTCTCTGACTTCGGTAATGGTTAGGTTAGGTTGGGTTAGGTATTGTGAAGTAAGCACGTTTTGTGGATATTTTTGCAATGTCCAATTCTTTGATTTCGGTAATGGTTAGGTTCAGATGAGTGTGGTTTGGTAGGATAAGAATTTTTTGTGGATATTTTGGCAATGTCGAATTCTCTGACTTCGGTGATGGTTAGGTTAGGTTGGTTTAGGTATTGTAAGGAAGCACGTTTTGTGGATATTTTCGCAATGTCCAATTCTTTGATTTCGGTGATGGTTAGGTTCAGATGAGTGTGGTTTGGTAGGATAAGAACTTTTTGTGGATATTTTGGCAATGTCGAATTCTCTGACTTCGGTGATGGTAAGGTTAGGTTGGGTTAGGTATTGTGAGGTAAGCACGTTTTGTGGATATTTTATCAATGTCCAATTCTTTGATTTCGGTGATGGTTAGGTTCAGATGGGTGAGGTTTGTAGGATAAGCACTTTTTGTGGATATTTTGGCAATGTCGAATTCTCTGACTTCGGTGATGGTTAGGTTAGGTTGGGTTAGGTATTGTGAGGTATGCACGTTCTGTGGATATTTTCGCAACGTCCAATTCTTTGATTTCGGTGATGGTTAGGTTCAGATGGGTGAGGTTTGGTAGGATAAGAACTTTTTGTGGATATTTTGGAAATGTCGAATTCTCTGACTTCGGTGATGGTTAGGTTAGGTTGGGTTAGGTATTGTGAGGAAAGCACGTTTTGTGAATATTTTCGCAATGTCCAATTCTTTGATTTCGGTGATGGTTAGGTTCAGATGGGTGAGGTTTGGTAGGATAAGAACTTTTTGTGGATATTTTGGCAATGTCGAATTTTCTAACTTCGGTGATGGTTAGGTTAGGTTGGGTTAGGTATTATAAGGAAGGCACGTTTTGTGGATATTTTCGCAATGTCAAATTCTTTGATTTCGGTGATGGTTAGGTTCAGATGGGTGAGGTTTGGTAGGATAAGAACTTTTTGTGGATATTTTGGGAATGTCGAATTCTCTGACTTCGGTAATGGTTAGGTTAGGTTGGGTTAGGTATTGTGAAGTAAGCACGTTTTGTGGATATTTTTGCAATGTCCAATTCTTTGATTTCGGTGATGGTTAGGTTCAGATGGGTGAGGTTTGGTAGGATAAGAACTTTTTGTGGATATTTTGGAAATGTCGAATTCTCTGACTTCGGTGATGGTTAGGTTAGGTTGGGTTAGGTATTGTGAGGTAAGCACGTTTTGTGGATATTTTCGCAATGTCCAATTCATTGATTTCGGTGATGGTTAGGTTCAGATGGGTGAGGTTTGGTAGGATAAGCACTTTTTGTGGATATTTTGTGCAATGTCGAATTTTCTGACTTTGGTGATGGTTAAGTTAGGTTGGGTTAGGTATTGTGAGGTAAGCACGTTTTGTGGATATTTTGGCAATGTCCAATTCTTTGATTTCGGTGATGGTTAGGTTCAGATGAGTGTGGTTTGGTAGGATAAGAACTTTTTGTGGATATTTTGGCAATGTCGAATTCTCTGACTTCGGTGATGGTTAGGTTAGGTTGGGTTAGGTATTGTGAGGTAAGCACGTTTTGTGGATATTTTATCAATGTCCAATTCTTTGATTTCGGTGATGGTTAGGTTCAGATGGGTGAGGTTTGTAGGATAAGCACTTTTTGTGGATATTTTGGCAATGTCGAATTCTCTAACTTCGGTGATGGTTAGGTTAGGTTGGGTTAGGTATTGTGAGGTAAGCACGTTCTGTGGATATTTTCGCAACGTCCAATTCTTTGTGTTCGGTGTTGGTTAGGTTCAGATGGGTGAGGTTTGGTAGGATAAGAACTTTTCGTGGATATTTTGGGAATGTCGAATTCTCTGACTTCGGTAATGGTAAGTTTAGGTTGGGTTAGGTATTGTGAAGTAAGCACGTTTTGTGGATATTTTCGCAATGTCCAATTCTTTGATTTCGGTAATGGTTAGGTTCAGATGAGTGTGGTTTGGTAGGATAAGAACTTTTTGTGGATATTTTGGCAATGTCGAATTCTCTGACTTCGGTGATGGTTAGGTTAGGTTGGTTTAGGTATTGTAAGGAAGCACGTTTTGTGGATATTTTCGCAATGTCCAATTCTTTGATTTCGGTGATGGTTAGGTTCAGATGAGTGTGGTTTGGTAGGATAAGAACTTTTTGTGGATATTTTGGCAATGTCGAATTCTCTGACTTCGGTGATGGTTAGGTTAGGTTGGGTTAGGTATTGTGAGGTAAGCACGTATTGTGGATATTTTATCAATGTCCAATTTTTTGCCTTCGGTGATGGTTAGGTTCAGATGGGTGAGGTTTGGTAGGATAAGAACTTTTTGTGGATATTTTGGGAATGTCGAATTCTCTGACTTCGGTAATGGTTAGGTTAGGTTGGGTTAGGTATTGTGAAGTAAGCACGATTTGTGGATATTTTTGCAATGTCCAATTCTTTGATTTCGGTAATGGTTAGGTTCAGATGAGTGTGGTTTGGTAGGATTAGAATTTTTTGTGGATATTTTGGCAATGTCGAATTCTCTGACTTACGTGATGGTTAGGTTAGGTTGGGTTAGGTATTGTGAGGTAAGCACGTTTTGTGGATATTTAATCAATGTCCAATTCTTTGATTTCGGTGATGGTTAGGTTCAGATGGGTGAGGTTTGGTAGGATAAGCACTTTTTGTGGATATTTTGGCAATGTCGAATTTTCTGACTTCGGTGATGGTAAGGTTAGGTTGGGTTAGGTATTGTGAGGTAAGCACGTTTTGTGGATATTTTGGCAATGTCCAATTCTTTGATTTCGGTGATGGTTAGGTTCAGATGAGTGTGGTTTGGTAGGATAAGAACTTTTTGTGGATATTTTGGCAATGTCGAATTCTCTGACTTCGGTGATGGTTAGGTTAGGTTGGGTTAGGTATTTTAAGGAAGCACGTATTTGGGATATTTTATCAATGTCCAATTCTTTGATTTCGGTGATGGTTAGGTTCAGATGGGTGAGGTTTGGTAGGATTAGAACTTTTTGTGGAAATTTTGGCTATGTCGAATTCTCTGACTTCGGTGATGGTTAGGTTAGGTTGGGTTAGGTATTGTGAGGTAAGCACGTTTTGTGGATATTATCGCAATGTTCATTTCTTTGATTTCGGTAATGGTTAGGTTCAGATGAGTGTGGTTTGGTAGGATAAGAACTTTTTGTGGATATTTTGGCAATGTCGAATTCTTTCTATTCGGTGATGGTTAGGTTAGGTTGGTTTAGGTATTGTAAGGAAGCACGTTTTGTGGATATTTTCGCAATGTCCAATTCTTTGATTTCGGTGATGGTTAGGTTTAGATGAGTGTGGTTTGGTAGGATAAGAACTTTTTGTGGATATTTTGGCAATGTCGAATTCTCTGACTTCGGTAATGGTTAGGTTAGGTTGGGTTAGGTATTGTGAGGTAAGCACGTTTTGTGGATATTTTATCAATGTCAAATTCTTTGATTTCGGTGATGGTTAGGTTCAGATGGGTGAGGTTTTGTAGGATAAGAACTTTTTGTGGATATTTTGGGAATGTCGAATTCTCTGACTTCGGTAATGGGTAGTTTAGGTTGGGTTAGGTATTGTGAAGTAAGCACGTTTTGTGGATATTTTCGCAATGTCCAATTCTTTGATTTCGGTAATGGTTAGTTTCAGATGAGTGTGGTTTGGTAGGATAAGAACTTTTTGTGGATATTTTGGCAATGTCGAATTCTCTGACTTCGGTGATGGTTAGGTTAGGTTGGTTTAGGGATTGTAAGGAAGCACGTTTTGTGGATATTTTCGCAATGTCCAATTCTTTGATTTCGGTGATGGTTAGGTTCAGATGGGTGAGTTTTGGTAGGATAAGAACTTTTTGTGGATATTTTGGCAATGTCGAATTTTCTAACTTCGGTGATGGTTAGGTTAGGTTGGGTTAGGTATTGTGAGGAAGGCACGTTTTGTGGATATTTTCGCAATGTCAAATTCTTTGATTTCGGTGATGGTTAGGTTCAGATGGGTGAGGTTTGGTAGGATAAGAACTTTTTGTGGATATTTTGGGAATGTCGAATTCTCTGACTTCGGTAATGGTTAGGTTAGGTTGGGTTAGGTATTGTGAAGAAAGCACGTTTTGTGGATATTTTTGCAATGTCCAATTCTTTGATTTCGGTAATGGTTAGGTTCAGATGAGTGTGGTTTGGTAGGATAAGAATTTTTTGTGGATATTTTGGCAATGTCGAATTCTCTGACTTCGGTGATGGTTAGGTTAGGTTGGTTTAGGTATTGGAAGGAAGCACGTTTTGTGGATATTTTCGCAATGTCCAATTCTTTGATTTCGGTGATGGTTAGGTTCAGATGAGTGTGGTTTGGTAGGATAAGAACTTTTTGTGGATATTTTGGCAATGTCGAATTCTCTGACTTCGGTGATGGTTAGGTTAGGTTGGGTTAGGTATTGTGAGGTAAGCACGTTTTGTGGATATTTTATCAATGTCCAATTCTTTGATTTCGGTGATGGTTAGGTTCAGATGGGTGAGGTTTGTAGGATAAGCACTTTTTGTGGATATTTTGGCAATGTCGAATTCTCTGACTTCGGTGAGGGTTAGGTTAGGTTGGGTTAGGTATTGTGAGGTATGCACGTTCTGTGGATATTTTCGCAACGTCCAATTCTTTGATTTCGGTGATGGTTAGGTTCAGATGGGTGAGGTTTGGTAGGATAAGAACTTTTTGTGGATATTTTGGAAATGTCGAATTCTCTGACTTCGGTGATGGTTAGGTTAGGTTGGGTTAGGTATTGTGAGGAAAGCACGTTTTGTGGATATTTTCGCAATGTCCAATTCTTTGATTTCGGTGATGGTTAGGTTCAGATGGGTGAGGTTTGGTAGGATAAGAACTTTTTGTGGATATTTTGGCAATGTCGAATTTTCTAACTTCGGTGATGGTTAGGTTAGGTTGGGTTAGGTATTGTGAGGAAGGCACGTTTTGTGGATATTTTCGTTATGTCAAATTCTTTGATTTCGGTGATGGTTAGGTTCAGATGGGTGAGGTTTGGTAGGATAAGAACTTTTTGTGGATATTTTGGGAATGTCGAATTCTCTGACTTCGGTAATGGTTAGGTTAGGTTGGGTTAGGTATTGTGAAGTAAGCACGTTTTGTGGATATTTTTGCAATGTCCAATTCTTTGATTTCGGTGATGGTTAGGTTCAGATGGGTGAGGTTTGGTAGGATAAGAACTTTTTGTGGATATTTTGGAAATGTCGAATTCTCTGACTTCGGTGATGGTTAGGTTAGGTTGGGTTAGGTATTGTGAGGTAAGCACGTTTTGTGGATATTTTCGCAATGTCCAATTCTTTGATTTCGGTGATGGTTAGGTTCAGATGGGTGAGGTTTGGTAGGATAAGCACTTTTTGTGGATATTTTGTGCAATGTCGAATTTTCTGACTTTGGTGATGGTTAGGTTAGGTTGGGTTAGGTATTGTGAGGTAAGCACGTTTTGTGGATATTTTGGCAATATCCAATTCTTTGATTTCGGTGATTGTTAGGTTCAGATGAGTGTGGTTTGGTAGGATAAAAACTTTTTGTGGATATTTTGGCAATGTCGAATTCTTTGACTTCGGTGATGGTTAGGTTAGGTTGGGTTAGGTATTGTGAGGTAAGCACGTTTTGTGGATATTATCGCAATGTCCATTTCTTTGATTTCGGTAATGGTTAGGTTCAGATGAGTGTGGTTTGGTAGGATAAGAACTTTTTGTGGATATTTTGGCAATGTCGAATTCTCTGACTTCGGTGATGGTTAGGTTAGGTTGGGTTAGGTATTGTAAGGAAGCACGTTTTGTGGATATTTTCGCAATGTCCAATTCTTTGATTTCGGTGATGGTTAGGTTTAGATGAGTGTGGTTTGGTAAGATAAGAACTTTTTGTGGATATTTTGGCAATGTCGAATTCTCTGACTTCGGTAATGGTTAGGTTAGGTTGGGTTAGGTATTGTGAGGTAAGTACGTTTTGTGGATATTTAATCAATGTCAAATTCTTTGATTTCGGTGATGGTTAGGTTCAGATGGGTGAGGTTTTGTAGGATAAGAACTTTTTGTGGATATTTTGGGAATGTCGAATTCTCTGACTTCGGTAATGGGTAGTTTAGGTTGGGTTAGGTATTGTGAAGTAAGCACGTTTTGTGGATATTTTCGCAATGTCCAATTCTTTGATTTCGGTAATGGTTGGGTTCAGATGAGTGTGGTTTGGTAGGATAAGAACTTTTTGTGGATATTTTGGCAATGTCGAATTCTCTGACTTCGGTGATGGTTAGGTTAGGTTGGTTTAGGTATTGTAAGGAAGCACGTTTTGTGGATATTTTCGCAATGTCCAATTCTTTGATTTCGGTGATGGTTAGGTTCAGATGAGTGTGGTTTGGTAGGATAAGAACTTTTTGTGGATATTTTGGCAATGTCGAATTCTCTGACTTCGGTGATGGTTAGGTTAGGTTGGGTTAGGTATTGTGAGGTAAGCACGTTTTGTGGATATTTTATCAATGTCCAATTCTTTGATTTCGGTGATGGTTAGGTTCAGATGGGTGAGGTTTGTAGGATAAGCACTTTTTGTGGATATTTTGGCAATGTCGAATTCTCTGACTTCGGTGATGGTTAGGTTAGGTTGGGTTAGGTATTGTGAGGTAAGCACGTTCTGTGGATATTTTCGCAACGTCCAATTCTTTGATTTCGGTGATGGTTAGGTTCAGATGGGTGAGGTTTGGTAGGATAAGAACTTTTTGTGGATATTTTGGAAATGTCGAATTCTCTGACTTCGGTGAAGTTAGGTTAGGTTGGGTTAGGTATTGTGAGGAAAGCACGTTTTGTGGATATTTTCGCAATGTCCAATTCTTTGATTTCGGTGATGGTTAGGTTCAGATGGGTGAGGTTTGGTAGGATAAGAACTTTTTGTGGATATTTTGGCAATGTCGAATTCTCTGACTTCGGTGATGGTTAGGTGAGGTTGGGTTAGGTATTGTGAGGTAAGCACGTTTTGTGGATATTTTCGCAATGTCCAATTCTTTGATTTCGGTGATGGTTAGGTTCAGATGGGTGAGGTTTGGTAGGATAAGAACTTTTTGTGGATATTTTGGCAATGTCGAATTTTCTAACTTTGGTGATGGTTAGGTTAGGTTGGGTTAGGTATTGTGAGGAAGGCACGTTTTGTGGATATTTTCGCAATGTCAAATTCTTTGATTTCGGTGATGGTTAGGTTCAGATGGGTGAGGTTTGGTAGGATAAGAACTTTTTGTGGATATTTTGGGAATGTCGAATTCTCTGACTTCGGTAATGGTTAGGTTAGGTTGGGTTAGGTATTGTGAAGTAAGCACGTTTTGTGGATATTTTTGCAATGTCTAATTCTTTGATTTCGGTAATGGTTAGGTTCAGATGAGTGTGGTTTGGTAGGATAAGAATTTTTTGTGGATATTTTGGCAATGTCGAATTCTCTGACTTACGTGATGGTTAGGTTAGGTTGGGTTAGATATTGTGAGGTAAGCACGTTTTGTGGATATTATCGCAATGTCCAATTCTTTGATTTCGGTGATGGTTAGGTTCAGATGGGTGAGGTTTGGTAGGATAAGAACTTTTTGTGGATATTTTGGCAATGTCGAATTTTCTAACTTCGGTGATGGTTAGGTTAGGTTGGGTTAGGTATTGTGAGGAAGGCACGTTTTGTGGATATTTTCGCAATGTCAAATTCTTTGATTTCGGTGATGGTTAGGTTCAGATGGGTGAGGTTTGGTAGGATAAGAACTTTTTGTGGATATTTTGGGAATGTCGAATTCTCTGACTTCAGTAATGGTTAGGTTAGGTTGGGTTAGGTATTGTGAAGTAAGCACGTTTTGTGGATATTTTTGCAATGTCCAATTCTTTGATTTCGGTAATGGTTAGGTTCAGATGAGTGTGGTTTGGTAGGATAAGAATTTTTTGTGGATATTTTGGCAATGTCGAATTCTCTGACTTACGTGATGGCTGGTTAGGTTGGGTTAGATATTGTGAGGTAAGCACGTTTTGTGGATATTATCGCAATGTCCAATTCTTCGATTTCGGTAATGGTTAGGTTCAGATGAGTGTGGTTTGGTAGGATAAGAACTTTTTGTGGTTATTTTGGCAATGTCGAATTCTCTGACTTCGTTAATGGTTAGGTTAGGTTGGGTTAGGTATTGTGAGGTAAGCACGTTTTGTGGATATTTGATCAATGTCCAATTCTTTGATTTCGGTGATGGTTAGGTTCAGATGGGTGAGGTTTGGTAGGATAAGAACTTTTTGTGGATATTTTGGAAATGTCGAATTCTCTGACTTCGGTGATGGTTAGGTTAGGTTGGGTTAGGTATTGTGAGGTAAGCACGTTTTGTGGATATTTTCGCAATGTCCAATTCTTTGATTTCGGTGATGGTTAGGTTCAGATGGGTGAGGTTTGGTTGGATAAGCACTTTTTGTGGATATTTTGTGCAATGTCGAATTATCTGACCTTGGTGATGGTTAGGTTAGGTTGGGTTAGGTATTGTGAGGTAAGCACGTTTTGTGGATATTTTGGCAATATCCAATTCTTTAATTTCGGTGATTGTTAGGTTCAGATGAGTGTGGTTTGGTAGGATAAAAACTTTTTGTGGATATTTTGGCAATGTCGAATTCTCTGACTTCGGTGATGGTTAGGTTAGGTTGGGTTAGGTATTGTGAGGAAGGCACGTTTTGTGGATATTTTCGCAATGTCAAATTCTTTGATTTCGGTGATGGTTAGGTTCAGATGGGTGAGGTTTGGTAGGATAAGAACTTTTTGTGGATATTTTGGGAATGTCGAATTCTCTGACTTCGGTAATGGTTAGTTTAGGTTGGGTTAGGTATTGTGAAGTAAGCACGTTTTGTGGATATTTTCGCAATGTCCAATTCTTTGATTTCGGTGATGGTTAGGTTCAGATGAGTGTGGTTTGGTAGGATAAGAACTTTTTGTGGATATTTTGGCAATGTCGAATTCTCTGACTTCGTTAATGGTTAGGTTAGGTTGGGTTAGGTATTGTGAGGTAAGCACGTTTTGTGGATATTTGATCAATGTCCAATTCTTTGATTTCGGTGATGGTTAGGTTCAGATGGGTGAGGTTTGGTAGGATAAGAACTTTTTGTGGATATTTTGGGAATGTCGAATTCTCTGACTTCGGTAATGGTTAGTTTAGGTTGGGTTAGGTATTGTGAAGTAACCACGTTTTGTGGATATTTTCGCAATGTCCATTTCTTTGATTTCGGTAATGGTTAGGTTCAGATGAGTGTGGTTTGGTAGGATAAGAACTTTTTGTGGATATTTTGGCAATGTCGAATTCTCTGACTTCGGTGATGGTTAGGTTAGGTTGGTTTAGGTATTGTAAGGAAGCACGTTTTGTGGATATTTTCGCAATGTCCAATTCTTTGATTTCGGTGATGGTTAGGTTCAGATGAGTGTGGTTTGGTAGGATAAGAACTTTTTGTGGATATTTTGGCAATGTCGAATTCTCTGACTTCGGTGATGGTGAGGTTAGGTTGAGTTAGGTATTGTGAAGAAAGCACGTTTTGTGGATATTTTAACAATGTCCAATTCTTTGATTTCGGTAATGGTTAGGTTCAGATGAGTGTGGTTTGGTAGGATAAGAATTTTTTGTGGATATTTTGGCAATGTCGAATTCTCTGACTTACGTGATGGTTAGGTTAGGTTGGGTTAGGTATTGTGAGGGAAGCACGTTTTATGGATATTTTATCAATGTCCAATTCTTTGATTTCGGTGATGGTTAGGTTCAGATGGGTGAGGTTTGGTAGGATAAGCACTTTTTGTGGATATTTTGGCAATGTCGAATTTTCTGACTTCGGTGATGGTTAGGTTAGGTTGGGTTAGGTATTGTGAGGTAAGCACGTTTTGTGGATATTTTGGCAATGTCCAATTCTTTGATTTCGGTGATGGTTAGGTTCAGATGAGTGTGGTTTGGTAGGATAAGAACTTTTTGTGGATATTTTGGCAATGTCGAATTCTCTGACTTCGGTGATGGTAAGGTTAGGTTGGGTTAGGTATTTTAAGGAAGCACGTATTTGGGATAATTTATCAATGTCCAATTCTTTGATTTCGGTGATGGTTAGGTTCAGATGGGTGAGGTTTGGTAGGATTAGAACTTTTTGTGGAAATTTTGGCTATGTCGAATTCTCTGACTTCGGTGATGGTTAGGTTAGGTTGGGTTAGGTATTGTGAGGTAAGCACGTTTTGTGGATATTATCGCAATGTCCAATTCTTTGATTTCGGTAATGGTTAGGTTCAGATGAGTGTGGTTTGGTAGGATAAGAACTTTTTGTGGATATTTTGGCAATGTCGAATTCTTTGACTTCGGTAATGGTTAGGTTAGGTTGGTTTAGGTATTGTTAGGAAGCACGTTTTGTGGATATTTTCGCAATGTTTAATTCTTTGATTTCGAAGATGGTTAGGTTCAGATGAGTGTGGTTTGGTAGGATAAGAACTTTTTGTGGATATTTTGGCAATGTCGAATTCTCTGACTTCGGTAATGGTTAGGTTAGGTTGGGTTAGGTATTGTGAGGTAAGCACGTTTTGTGGATATTTTATCAATGTCCAATTCTTTGATTTCGGTGATGGTTAGGTTCAGATGGGTGAGGTTTGGTAGGATAAGAATTTTTTGTGGATATTTTGGGAATGTCGAATTATCTGACTTCGGTAATGGTTAGTTTAGGTTGGGTTAGGTATTGTGAAGTAAGCAAGTTTTGTGGATATTTTCGCAATGTCCAATTCTTTGATTTCGGTAATGGTTAGGTTCAGATGAGTGTGGTTTGGTAGGATAAGAACTTTTTGTGGATATTTTGGCAATGTCGAATTCTCTGACTTCGGTGATGGTTAGGTTAGGTTGGTTTAGGTATTGTAAGGAACCACGTTTTGTGGATATTTTCGCAATGTCCAATTCTTTGATTTCGGTGATGGTTAGGTTCAGATGAGTGTGGTTTGGTAGGATAAGAACTTTTTGTGGATATTTTGGCAATGTCGAATTCTCTGACTTCGGTGATGGTTAGGTTAGGTTGGGTTAGGTATTGTGAGGTAAGCACGTTTTGTGGATATTTTATCAATGTCCAATTCTTTGATTTCGGTGATGGTTAGGTTCAGATGGGTGAGGTTTGTAGGATAAGCACTTTTTGTGGATATTTTGGCAATGTCGAATTCTCTGACTTCGGTGATGGTTAGGTTAGGTTGGGTTAGGTATTGTGAGGTAAGCACGTTCTGTGGATATTTTCGCAACGTCCAATTCTTTGTGTTCGGTGATGGTTAGGTTCAGATGGGTGAGGTTTGGTAGGATAAGAACTTTTCGTGGATATTTTGGGAATGTCGAATTCTCTGACTTCGGTAATGGTTAGGTGAGGTTGGGTTAAGTATTGTGAGGTAAGCACGTTTTGTGGATATTTTATCAATGTCCAATTCTTTGATTTCGGTGATGGTTAGGTTCAGATGGGTGAGGTTTGGTAGGATAAGAACTTTTTGTGGATATTTTGGGAATGTCGAATTCTCTGACTTCGGTAATGGTTAGTTTAGGTTGGGTTAGGTATTGTGAAGTAAGCACGTTTTGTGGATATTTTCGCAATGTCCAATTCTTTGATTTCGGTAATGGTTAGGTTCAGATGAGTGTGGTTTGGTAGGATAAGAACTTTTTGTGGATATTTTGGCAATGTCGAATTCTCTGACTTCGGTGATGGTTAGGTTAGGTTGGTTTAAGTATTGTAAGGAAGCACGTTTTGTGGATATTTTCGCAATGTCCAATTCTTTGATTTCGGTGATGGTTAGGTTCAGATGAGTGTGGTTTGGTAGGATAAGAACTTTTTGTGGATATTTTGGCAATGTCGAATTCTCTGACTTCGGTGATGGTTAGGTTAGGTTGGGTTAGGTATTGTGAGGAAGGCACGTTTTGTGGATATTTTCGCAATGTCAAATTCTTTGATTTCGGTGATGGTTAGGTTCAGATGGGTGAGGTTTGGTAGGATAAGAACTTTTTGTGGATATTTTGGGAATGTCGAATTCTCTGACTTCGGTAATGGTTAGGTTAGGTTGGGTTAGGTATTGTGAAGTAAGCACGTTTTGTGGATATTTTAACAATGTCCAATTCTTTGATTTCGGTAATGGTTAGGTTCAGATGAGTGTGGTTTGGTAGGATAAGAATTTTTTGTGGATATTTTGGCAATGTCGAATTCTCTGACTTACGTGATGGTTAGGTTAGGTTGGGTTAGGTATTGTGAGGGAAGCACGTTTTGTGGATATTTTATCAATGTCCAATTCTTTGATTTCGGTGATGGTTAGGTTCAGATGGGTGAGGTTTGGTAGGATAAGCACTTTTTGTGGATATTTTGGCAATGTCGAATTTTCTGACTTCGGTGATGGTTAGGTTAGATTGGGTTAGGTATTGTGAGGTAAGCACGTTTTGTGGATATTTTATCAATGTCCAATTCTTTGATTTCGGTGATGGTTAGGTTCAGATGGGTGAGGTTTGGTAGGATAAGAATTTTTTGTGGATATTTTGGGAATGTCGAATTATCTGACTTCGGTAATGGTTAGTTTAGGTTGGGTTAGGTATTGTGAAGTAAGCACGTTTTGTGGATATTTTCGCAATGTCCAATTCTTTGATTTCGGTAATGGTTAGGTTCAGATGAGTGTGGTTTGGTAGGATAAGAACTTTTTGTGGATATTTTGGCAATGTCGAATTCTCTGACTTCGGTGATGGTTAGGTTAAGTTGGTTTAGGTATTGTAAGGAAGCACGTTTTGTGGATATTTTCGCAATGTCCAATTCTTTGATTTCGGTGATGGTTAGGTTCAGATGAGTGTGGTTTGGTAGGATAAGAACTTTTTGTGGATATTTTGGCAATGTCGAATTCTCTGACTTCGGTGATGGTAAGGTTAGGTTGGGTTAGGTATTGTGAGGTAAGCACGTTTTGTGGATATTTTATCAATGTCCAATTCTTTGATTTCGGTGATGGTTAGGTTCAGATGGGTGAGGTTTGGTTGGATAAGCACTTTTTGTGGATATTTTGTGCAATGTCGAATTTTCTGACTTTGGTGATGGTTAGGTTAGGTTGGGTTAGGTATTGTGAGGTAAGCACGTTTTGTGGATATTTTGGCAATATCCAATTCTTTGATTTCGGTGATTGTTAGGTTCAGATGAGTGTGGTTTGGTAGGATAAAAACTTTTTGTGGATATTTTGGCAATGTCGAATTCTCTGACTTCGGTGATGGTTAGGTTAGGTTGGGTTAGGTATTGTGAGGAAGGCACGTTTTGTGGATATTTTCGCAATGTCAAATTCTTTGATTTCGGTGATGGTTAGGTTCAGATGGGTGAGGTTTGGTAGGATAAGAACTTTTTGTGGATATTTTGGGAATGTCGAATTCTCTGACTTCGGTAATGGTTAGTTTAGGTTGGGTTAGGTATTGTGAAGTAAGCACGTTTTGTGGATATTTTCGCAATGTCCAATTCTTTGATTTCGGTGATGGTTAGGTTCAGATGAGTGTGGTTTGGTAGGATAAGAACTTTTTGTGGATATTTTGGCAATGTCGAATTCTCTGACTTCGTTAATGGTTAGGTTAGGTTGGGTTAGGTATTGTGAGGTAAGCACGTTTTGTGGATATTTGATCAATGTCCAATTCTTTGATTTCGGTGATGGTTAGGTTCAGATGGGTGAGGTTTGGTAGGATAAGAACTTTTTGTGGATATTTTGGGAATGTCGAATTCTCTGACTTCGGTAATGGTTAGTTTAGGTTGGGTTAGGTATTGTGAAGTAAGCACGTTTTGTGGATATTTTCGCAATGTCCAATTCTTTGATTTCGGTAATGGTTAGGTTCAGATGAGTGTGGTTTGGTAGGATAAGAACTTTTTGTGGATATTTTGGCAATGTCGAATTCTCTGACTTCGGTGATGGTAAGGTTAGGTTGGGTTAGGTATTGTGAAGAAAGCACGTTTTGTGGATATTTTAACAATGTACAATTCTTTGATTTCGGTAATGGTTAGGTTCAGATGAGTGTGGTTTGGTAGGATAAGAATTTTTTGTGGATATTTTGGCAATGTCGAATTCTCTGACTTACGTGATGGTTAGGTTAGGTTGGGTTAGGTATTGTGAGGGAAGCACGTTTTGTGGATATTTTATCAATGTCCAATTCTTTGATTTCGGTGATGGTTAGGTTCAGATGGGTGAGGTTTGGTAGGATAAGCACTTTTTGTGGATATTTTGGCAATGTCGAATTTTCTGACTTCGGTGATGGTTAGGTTAGGTTGGGTTAGGTATTGTGAGGTAAGCACGTTTTGTGGATATTTTGGCAATGTCCAATTCTTTGATTTCGGTGATGGTTAGGTTCAGATGAGTGTGGTTTGGTAGGATAAGAACTTTTTGTGGATATTTTGGCAATGTCGAATTCTCTGACTTCGGTGATGGTAAGGTTAGGTTGGGTTAGGTATTTTAAGGAAGCACGTATTTGGGATAATTTATCAATGTCCAATTCTTTGATTTCGGTGATGGTTAGGTTCAGATGGGTGAGGTTTGGTAGGATTAGAACTTTTTGTGGAAATTTTGGCTATGTCGAATTCTCTGACTTCGGTGATTGTTAGGTTAGGTTGGGTTAGGTATTGTGAGGTAAGCACGTTTTGTGGATATTATCGCAATGTCCAATTCTTTGATTTCGGTAATGGTTAGGTTCAGATGAGTGTGGTTTGGTAGGATAAGAACTTTTTGTGGATATTTTGGCAATGTCGAATTCTCTGACTTCGGTGATGGTTAGGTTAGGTTGGTTTAGGTATTGTAAGGAACCACGTTTTGTGGATATTTTCGCAATGTCCAATTCTTTGATTTCGGTGATGGTTAGGTTCAGATGAGTGTGGTTTGGTAGGATAAGAACTTTTTGTGGATATTTTGGCAATGTCGAATTCTCTGACTTCGGTGATGGTTAGGTTAGGTTGGGTTAGGTATTGTGAGGTAAGCACGTTTTGTGGATATTTTATCAATGTCCAATTCTTTGATTTCGGTGATGGTTAGGTTCAGATGGGTGAGGTTTGTAGGATAAGCACTTTTTGTGGATATTTTGGCAATGTCGAATTCTCTGACTTCGGTGATGGTAAGGTTAGGTTGGGTTAGGTATTGTGAGGTAAGCACGTTCTGTGGATATTTTCGCAACGTCCAATTCTTTGTGTTCGGTGATGGTTAGGTTCAGATGGGTGAGGTTTGGTAGGATAAGAACTTTTCGTGGATATTTTGGGAATGTCGAATTCTCTGACTTCGGTAATGGTTAGGTTAGGTTGGGTTAGGTATTGTGAGGTAAGCACGTTTTGTGGATATTTTATCAATGTCCAATTCTTTGATTTCGGTGATGGTTAGGTTCAGATGGGTGAGGTTTGGTAGGATAAGAACTTTTTGTGGATATTTTGGGAATGTCGAATTCTCTGACTTCGGTAATGGTTAGTTTAGGTTGGGTTAGGTATTGTGAAGTAAGCACGTTTTGTGGATATTTTCGCAATGTCCAATTCTTTGATTTCGGTAATGGTTAGGTTCAGATGAGTGTGGTTTGGTAGGATAAGAACTTTTTGTGGATATTTTGGCAATGTCGAATTCTCTGACTTCGGTGATGGTTAGGTTAGGTTGGGTTAGGTATTGTGAGGAAGGCACGTTTTGTGGATATTTTCGCAATGTCAAATTCTTTGATTTCGGTGATGGTTAGGTTCAGATGGGTGAGGTTTGGTAGGATAAGAACTTTTTGTGGATATTTTGGGAATGTCGAATTCTCTGACTTCGGTAATGGTTAGTTTAGGTTGGGTTAGGTATTGTGAAGTAAGCACGTTTTGTGGATATTTTCGCAATGTCCAATTCTTTGATTTCGGTGATGGTTAGGTTCAGATGAGTGTGGTTTGGTAGGATAAGAACTTTTTGTGGATATTTTGGCAATGTCGAATTCTCTGACTTCGTTAATGGTTAGGTTAGGTTGGGTTAGGTATTGTGAGGTAAGCACGTTTTGTGGATATTTGATCAATGTCCAATTCTTTGATTTCGGTGATGGTTAGGTTCAGATGGGTGAGGTTTGGTAGGATAAGAACTTTTTGTGGATATTTTGGGAATGTCGAATTCTCTGACTTCGGTAATGGTTAGTTTAGGTTGGGTTAGGTATTGTGAAGTAAGCACGTTTTGTGGATATTTTCGCAATGTCCAATTCTTTGATTTCGGTAATGGTTAGGTTCAGATGAGTGTGGTTTGGTAGGATAAGAACTTTTTGTGGATATTTTGGCAATGTCGAATTCTCTGACTTCGGTGATGGTTAGGTTAGGTTGGTTTAGGTATTGTAAGGAAGCACGTTTTGTGGATATTTTCGCAATGTCCAATTCTTTGATTTCGGTGATGGTTAGGTTCAGATGAGTGTGGTTTGGTAGGATAAGAACTTTTTGTGGATATTTTGGCAATGTCGAATTCTCTGACTTCGGTGATGGTTAGGTTAGGTTGGGTTAGGTATTGTGAAGAAAGCACGTTTTGTGGATATTTTAACAATGTCCAATTCTTTGATTTCGGTAATGGTTAGGTTCAGATGAGTGTGGTTTGGTAGGATAAGAATTTTTTGTGGATATTTTGGCAATGTCGAATTCTCTGACTTACGTGATGGTTAGGTTAGGTTGGGTTAGGTATTGTGAGGGAAGCACGTTTTGTGGATATTTTATCAATGTCCAATTCTTTGATTTCGGTGATGGTTAGGTTCAGATGGGTGAGGTTTGGTAGGATAAGCACTTTTTGTGGATATTTTGGCAATGTCGAATTTTCTGACTTCGGTGATGGTTAGGTTAGGTTGGGTTAGGTATTGTGAGGTAAGCACGTTTTGTGGATATTTTGGCAATGTCCAATTCTTTGATTTCGGTGATGGTTAGGTTCAAATGAGTGTGGTTTGGTAGGATAAGAACTTTTTGTGGATATTTTGGCAATGTCGAATTCTCTGACTTCGGTGATGGTAAGGTTAGGTTGGGTTAGGTATTTTAAGGGAGCACGTATTTGGGATAATTTATCAATGTCCAATTCTTTGATTTCGGTGATGGTTAGGTTCAGATGGGTGAGGTTTGGTAGGATTAGAACTTTTTGTGGAAATTTTGGCTATGTCGAATTCTCTGACTTCGGTGATGGTTAGGTTAGGTTGGGTTAGGTATTGTGAGGTAAGCACGTTTTGTGGATATTATCGCAATGTCCAATTCTTTGATTTCGGTAATGGTTAGGTTCAGATGAGTGTGGTTTGGTAGGATAAGAACTTTTTGTGGATATTTTGGCAATGTCGAATTCTTTGACTTCGGTAATGGTTAGGTTAGGTTGGTTTAGGTATTGTTAGGAAGCACGTTTTGTGGATATTTTCGCAATGTTTAATTCTTTGATTTCGAAGATGGTTAGGTTCAGATGAGTGTGGTTTGGTAGGATAAGAACTTTTTGTGGATATTTTGGCAATGTCGAATTCTCTGACTTCGGTAATGGTTAGGTTAGGTTGGGTTAGGTATTGTGAGGTAAGCACGTTTTGTGGATATTTTATCAATGTCCAATTCTTTGATTTCGGTGATGGTTAGGTTCAGATGGGTGAGGTTTGGTAGGATAAGAATTTTTTGTGGATATTTTGGGAATGTCGAATTATCTGACTTCGGTAATGGTTAGTTTAGGTTGGGTTAGGTATTGTGAAGTAAGCAAGTTTTGTGGATATTTTCGCAATGTCCAATTCTTTGATTTCGGTAATGGTTAGGTTCAGATGAGTGTGGTTTGGTAGGATAAGAACTTTTTGTGGATATTTTGGCAATGTCGAATTCTCTGACTTCGGTGATGGTTAGGTTAGGTTGGTTTAGGTATTGTAAGGAACCACGTTTTGTGGATATTTTCGCAATGTCCAATTCTTTGATTTCGGTGATGGTTAGGTTCAAATGAGTGTGGTTTGGTAGGATAAGAACTTTTTGTGGATATTTTGGCAATGTCGAATTCTCTGACTTCGGTGATGGTAAGGTTAGGTTGGGTTAGGTATTTTAAGGGAGCACGTATTTGGGATAATTTATCAATGTCCAATTCTTTGATTTCGGTGATGGTTAGGTTCAGATGGGTGAGGTTTGGTAGGATTAGAACTTTTTGTGGAAATTTTGGCTATGTCGAATTCTCTGACTTCGGTGATGGTTAGGTTAGGTTGGGTTAGGTATTGTGAGGTAAGCACGTTTTGTGGATATTATCGCAATGTCCAATTCTTTGATTTCGGTAATGGTTAGGTTCAGATGAGTGTGGTTTGGTAGGATAAGAACTTTTTGTGGATATTTTGGCAATGTCGAATTCTTTGACTTCGGTAATGGTTAGGTTAGGTTGGTTTAGGTATTGTTAGGAAGCACGTTTTGTGGATATTTTCGCAATGTTTAATTCTTTGATTTCGAAGATGGTTAGGTTCAGATGAGTGTGGTTTGGTAGGATAAGAACTTTTTGTGGATATTTTGGCAATGTCGAATTCTCTGACTTCGGTAATGGTTAGGTTAGGTTGGGTTAGGTATTGTGAGGTAAGCACGTTTTGTGGATATTTTATCAATGTCCAATTCTTTGATTTCGGTGATGGTTAGGTTCAGATGGGTGAGGTTTGGTAGGATAAGAATTTTTTGTGGATATTTTGGGAATGTCGAATTTTCTGACTTCGGTGATGGTTAGGTTAGGTTGGGTTAGGTATTGTGAGGTAAGCACGTTTTGTGGATATTTTATCAATGTCCAATTCTTTGATTTCGGTGATGGTTAGGTTCAGATGGGTGAGGTTTGTAGGATAAGCACTTTTTGTGGATATTTTGGCAATGTCGAATTCTCTGACTTCGGTGATGGTTAGGTTAGGTTGGGTTAGGTATTGTGAGGTAAGCACGTTCTGTGGATATTTTCGCAACGTCCAATTCTTTGTGTTCGGTGATGGTTAGGTTCAGATGGGTGAGGTTTGGTAGGATAAGAACTTTTCGTGGATATTTTGGGAATGTCGAATTCTCTGACTTCGGTAATGGTTAGGTTAGGTTGGGTTAGGTATTGTGAGGTAAGCACGTTTTGTGGATATTTTATCAATGTCCAATTCTTTGATTTCGGTGATGGTTAGGTTCAGATGGGTGAGGTTTGGTAGGATAAGAACTTTTTGTGGATATTTTGGGAATGTCGAATTCTCTGACTTCGGTAATGGTTAGTTTAGGTTGGGTTAGGTATTGTGAAGTAAGCACGTTTTGTGGATATTTTCGCAATGTCCAATTCTTTGATTTCGGTAATGGTTAGGTTCAGATGAGTGTGGTTTGGTAGGATAAGAACTTTTTGTGGATATTTTGGCAATGTCGAATTCTCTGACTTCGGTGATGGTTAGGTTAGGTTGGTTTAGGTATTGTAAGGAAGCACGTTTTGTGGATATTTTCGCAATGTCCAATTCTTTGATTTCGGTGATGGTTAGGTTCAGATGAGTGTGGTTTGGTAGGATAAGAACTTTTTGTGGATATTTTGGCAATGTCGAATTCTCTGACTTCGGTGATGGTTAGGTTAGGTTGGGTTAGGTATTGTGAGGAAGGCACGTTTTGTGGATATTTTCGCAATGTCAAATTCTTTGATTTCGGTGATGGTTAGGTTCAGATGGGTGAGGTTTGGTAGGATAAGAACTTTTTGTGGATATTTTGGGAATGTCGAATTCTCTGACTTCGGTAATGGTTAGGTTAGGTTGGGTTAGGTATTGTGAAGTAAGCACGTTTTGTGGATATTTTAACAATGTCCAATTCTTTGATTTCGGTAATGGTTAGGTTCAGATGAGTGTGGTTTGGTAGGATAAGAATTTTTTGTGGATATTTTGGCAATGTCGAATTCTCTGACTTACGTGATGGTTAGGTTAGGTTGGGTTAGGTATTGTGAGGGAAGCACGTTTTGTGGATATTTTATCAATGTCCAATTCTTTGATTTCGGTGATGGTTAGGTTCAGATGGGTGAGGTTTGGTAGGATAAGCACTTTTTGTGGATCTTTTGGCAATGTCGAATTTTCTGACTTCGGTGATGGTTAGGTTAGGTTGGGCTAGGTATTGTGAGGTAAGCACGTTTTGTGGATATTTTATCAATGTCCAATTCTTTGATTTCGGTGATGGTTAGGTTCAGATGGGTGAGGTTTGGTAGGATAAGAATTTTTTGTGGATATTTTGGGAATGTCGAATTATCTGACTTCGGTAATGGTTAGTTTAGGTTGGGTTAGGTATTGTGAAGTAAGCACGTTTTGTGGATATTTTCGCAATGTCCAATTCTTTGATTTCGGTAATGGTTAGGTTCAGATGAGTGTGGTTTGGTAGGATAAGAACTTTTTGTGGATATTTTGGCAATGTCGAATTCTCTGACTTCGGTGATGGTTAGGTTAGGTTGGGTTAGGTATTGTGAAGAAAGCACGTTTTGTGGATATTTTAACAATGTCCAATTCTTTGATTTCGGTAATGGTTAGGTTCAGATGAGTGTGGTTTGGTAGGATAAGAATTTTTTGTGGATATTTTGGCAATGTCGAATTCTCTGACTTACGTGATGGTTAGGTTAGGTTGGGTTAGGTATTGTGAGGGAAGCACGTTTTGTGGATATTTTATCAATGTCCAATTCTTTGATTTCGGTGATGGTTAGGTTCAGATGGGTGAGGTTTGGTAGGATAAGCACTTTTTGTGGATATTTTGGCAATGTCGAATTTTCTGACTTCGGTGATGGTTAGGTTAGGTTGGGTTAGGTATTGTGAGGTAAGCACGTTTTGTGGATATTTTGGCAATGTCCAATTCTTTGATTTCGGTGATGGTTAGGTTCAGATGAGTGTGGTTTGGTAGGATAAGAACTTTTTGTGGATATTTTGGCAATGTCGAATTCTCTGACTTCGGTGATGGTAAGGTTAGGTTGGGTTAGGTATTTTAAGGAAGCACGTATTTGGGATAATTTATCAATGTCCAATTCTTTGATTTCGGTGATGGTTAGGTTCAGATGGGTGAGGTTTGGTAGGATTAGAACTTTTTGTGGAAATTTTGGCTATGTCGAATTCTCTGACTTCGGTGATTGTTAGGTTAGGTTGGGTTAGGTATTGTGAGGTAAGCACGTTTTGTGGATATTATCGCAATGTCCAATTCTTTGATTTCGGTAATGGTTAGGTTCAGATGAGTGTGGTTTGGTAGGATAAGAACTTTTTGTGGATATTTTGGCAATGTCGAATTCTCTGACTTCGGTGATGGTTAGGTTAGGTTGGTTTAGGTATTGTAAGGAATTACGTTTTGTGGATATTTTCGCAATGTCCAATTCTTTGATTTCGGTGATGGTTAGGTTCAGATGAGTGTGGTTTGGTAGGATAAGAACTTTTTGTGGATATTTTGGCAATGTCGAATTCTCTGACTTCGGTGATGGTTAGGTTAGGTTGGGTTAGGTATTGTGAGGTAAGCACGTTTTGTGGATATTTTATCAATGTCCAATTCTTTGATTTCGGTGATGGTTAGGTTCAGATGGGTGAGGTTTGTAGGATAAGCACTTTTTGTGGATATTTTGGCAATGTCGAATTCTCTGACTTCGGTGATGGTTAGGTTAGGTTGGGTTAGGTATTGTGAGGTAAACACGTTCTGTGGATATTTTCGCAACGTCCAATTCTTTGTGTTCGGTGATGGTAAGGTTCAGATGGGTGAGGTTTGGTAGGATAAGAACTTTTCGTGGATATTTTGGGAATGTCGAATTCTCTGACTTCGGTAATGGTTAGGTTAGGTTGGGTTAGGTATTGTGAGGTAAGCACGTTTTGTGGATATTTTATCAATGTCCAATTCTTTGATTTCGGTGATGGTTAGGTTCAGATGGGTGAGGTTTGGTAGGATAAGAACTTTTTGTGGATATTTTGGGAATGTCGAATTCTCTGACTTCGGTAATGGTTAGTTTAGGTTGGGTTAGGTATTGTGAAGTAAGCACGTTTTGTGGATATTTTCGCAATGTCCAATTCTTTGATTTCGGTAATGGTTAGGTTCAGATGAGTGTGGTTTGGTAGGATAAGAACTTTTTGTGGATATTTTGGCAATGTCGAATTCTCTGACTTCGGTGATGGTTAGGTTAGGTTGGGTTAGGTATTGTGAGGAAGGCACGTTTTTTGGATATTTTCGCAATGTCAAATTCTTTGATTTCGGTGATGGTTAGGTTCAGATGGGTGAGGTTTGGTAGGATAAGAACTTTTTGTGGATATTTTGGGAATGTCGAATTCTCTGACTTCGGTAATGGTTAGTTTAGGTTGGGTTAGGTATTGTGAAGTAAGCACGTTTTGTGGATATTTTCGCAATGTCCAATTCTTTGATTTCGGTGATGGTTAGGTTCAGATGAGTGTGGTTTGGTAGGATAAGAACTTTTTGTGGATATTTTGGCAATGTCGAATTCTCTGACTTCGTTAATGGTTAGGTTAGGTTGGGTTAGGTATTGTGAGGTAAGCACGTTTTGTGGATATTTGATCAATGTCCAATTCTTTGATTTCGGTGATGGTTAGGTTCAGATGGGTGAGGTTTGGTAGGATAAGAACTTTTTGTGGATATTTTGGGAATGTCGAATTCTCTGACTTCGGTAATGGTTAGTTTAGGTTGGGTTAGGTATTGTGAAGTAAGCACGTTTTGTGGATATTTTCGCAATGTCCAATTCTTTGATTTCGGTAATGGTTAGGTTCAGATGAGTGTGGTTTGGTAGGATAAGAACTTTTTGTGGATATTTTGGCAATGTCGAATTCTCTGACTTCGGTGATGGTTAGGTTAGGTTGGTTTAGGTATTGTAAGGAAGCACGTTTTGTGGATATTTTCGCAATGTCCAATTCTTTGATTTCGGTGATGGTTAGGTTCAGATGAGTGTGGTTTGGTAGGATAAGAACTTTTTGTGGATATTTTGGCAATGTCGAATTCTCTGACTTTGGTGATGGTTAGGTTAGGTTGGGTTAGGTATTGTGAAGAAAGCACGTTTTGTGGATATTTTAACAATGTCCAATTCTTTGATTTCGGTAATGGTTAGGTTCAGATGAGTGTGGTTTGGTAGGATAAGAATTTTTTGTGGATATTTTGGCAATGTCGAATTCTCTGACTTACGTGATGGTTAGGTTAGGTTGGGTTAGGTATTGTGAGGGAAGCACGTTTTGTGGATATTTTATCAATGTCCAATTCTTTGATTTCGGTGATGGTTAGGTTCAGATGGGTGAGGTTTGGTAGGATAAGCACTTTTTGTGGATATTTTGGCAATGTCGAATTTTCTGACTTCGGTGATGGTTAGGTTAGGTTGGGTTAGGTATTGTGAGGTAAGCACGTTTTGTGGATATTTTGGCAATGTCCAATTCTTTGATTTCGGTGATGGTTAGGTTCAGATGAGTGTGGTTTGGTAGGATAAGAACTTTTTGTGGATATTTTGGCAATGTCGAATTCTCTGACTTCGGTGATGGTAAGGTTAGGTTGGGTTAGGTATTTTAAGGAAGCACGTATTTGGGATAATTTATCAATGTCCAATTCTTTGATTTCGGTGATGGTTAGGTTCAGATGGGTGAGGTTTGGTAGGATTAGAACTTTTTGTGGAAATTTTGGCTATGTCGAATTCTCTGACTTCGGTGATGGTTAGGTTAGGTTGGGTTAGGTATTGTGAGGTAAGCACGTTTTGTGGATATTATCGCAATGTCCAATTCTTTGATTTCGGTAATGGTTAGGTTCAGATGAGTGTGGTTTGGTAGGATAAGAACTTTTTGTGGATATTTTGGCAATGTCGAATTCTTTGACTTCGGTAATGGTTAGGTTAGGTTGGTTTAGGTATTGTTAGGAAGCACGTTTTGTGGATATTTTCGCAATGTTTAATTCTTTGATTTCGAAGCTGGTTAGGTTCAGATGAGTGTGGTTTGGTAGGATAAGAACTTTTTGTGGATATTTTGGCAATGTCGAATTCTCTGACTTCGGTAATGGTTAGGTTAGGTTGGGTTAGGTATTGTGAAGTAAGCACGTTTTGTGGATATTTTATCAATGTCCAATTCTTTGATTTCGGTGATGGTTAGGTTCAGATGGGTGAGGTTTGGTAGGATAAGAATTTTTTGTGGATATTTTGGGAATGTCGAATTATCTGACTTCGGTAATGGTTAGTTTAGGTTGGGTTAGGTATTGTGAAGTAAGCAAGTTTTGTGGATATTTTCGCAATGTCCAATTCTTTGATTTCGGTAATGGTTAGGTTCAGATGAGTGTGGTTTGGTAGGATAAGAACTTTTTGTGGATATTTTGGCAATGTCGAATTCTCTGACTTCGGTGATGGTTAGGTTAGGTTGGTTTAGGTATTGTAAGGAACCACGTTTTGTGGATATTTTCGCAATGTCCAATTCTTTGATTTCGGTGATGGTTAGGTTCAGATGAGTGTGGTTTGGTAGGATAAGAACTTTTTGTGGATATTTTGGCAATGTCGAATTCTCTGACTTCGGTGATGGTTAGGTTAGGTTGGGTTAGGTATTGTGAGGTAAGCACGTTTTGTGGATATTTTATCAATGTCCAATTCTTTGATTTCGGTGATGGTTAGGTTCAGATGGGTGAGGTTTGTAGGATAAGCACTTTTTGTGGATATTTTGGCAATGTCGAATTCTCTGACTTCGGTGATGGTTAGGTTAGGTTGGGTTAGGTATTGTGAGGTAAGCACGTTCTGTGGATATTTTCGCAACGTCCAATTCTTTGTGTTCGGTGATGGTTAGGTTCAGATGGGTGAGGTTTGGTAGGATAAGAACTTTTCGTGGATATTTTGGGAATGTCGAATTCTCTGACTTCGGTAATGGTTAGGTTAGGTTGGGTTAGGTATTGTGAGGTAAGCACGTTTTGTGGATATTTTATCAATGTCCAATTCTTTGATTTCGGTGATGGTTAGGTTCAGATGGGTGAGGTTTGGTAGGATAAGAACTTTTTGTGGATATTTTGGGAATGTCGAATTCTCTGACTTCGGTAATGGTTAGTTTAGGTTGGGTTAGGTATTGTGAAGTAAGCACGTTTTGTGGATATTTTCGCAATGTCCAATTCTTTGATTTCGGTAATGGTTAGGTTCAGATGAGTGTGGTTTGGTAGGATAAGAACTTTTTGTGGATATTTTGGCAATGTCGAATTCTCTGACTTCGGTGATGGTTAGGTTAGGTTGGTTTAGGTATTGTAAGGAAGCACGTTTTGTGGATATTTTCGCAATGTCCAATTCTTTGATTTCGGTGATGGTTAGGTTCAGATGAGTGTGGTTTGGTAGGATAAGAACTTTTTGTGGATATTTTGGCAATGTCGAATTCTCTGACTTCGGTGATGGTTAGGTTAGGTTGGGTTAGGTATTGTGAGGAAGGCACGTTTTGTGGATATTTTCGCAATGTCAAATTCTTTGATTTCGGTGATGGTTAGGTTCAGATGGGTGAGGTTTGGTAGGATAAGAACTTTTTGTGGATATTTTGGGAATGTCGAATTCTCTGACTTCGGTAATGGTTAGGTTAGGTTGGGTTAGGTATTGTGAAGTAAGCACGTTTTGTGGATATTTTAACAATGTCCAATTCTTTGATTTCGGTAATGGTTAGGTTCAGATGAGTGTGGTTTGGTAGGATAAGAATTTTTTGTGGATATTTTGGCAATGTCGAATTCTCTGACTTACGTGATGGTTAGGTTAGGTTGGGTTAGGTATTGTGAGGGAAGCACGTTTTGTGGATATTTTATCAATGTCCAATTCTTTGATTTCGGTGATGGTTAGGTTCAGATGGGTGAGGTTTGGTAGGATAAGCACTTTTTGTGGATATTTTGGCAATGTCGAATTTTCTGACTTCGGTGATGGTTAGGTTAGGTTGGGCTAGGTATTGTGAGGTAAGCACGTTTTGTGGATATTTTATTAATGTCCAATTCTTTGATTTCGGTGATGGTTAGGTTCAGATGGGTGAGGTTTGGTAGGATAAGAATTTTTTGTGGATATTTTGGGAATGTCGAATTATCTGACTTCGGTAATGGTTAGTTTAGGTTGGGTTAGGTATTGTGAAGTAAGCACGTTTTGTGGATATTTTCGCAATGTCCAATTCTTTGATTTCGGTAATGGTTAGGTTCAGATGAGTGTGGTTTGGTAGGATAAGAACTTTTTGTGGATATTTTGGCAATGTCGAATTCTCTGACTTCGGTGATGGTTAGGTTAAGTTGGTTTAGGTATTGTAAGGAAGCACGTTTTGTGGATATTTTCGCAATGTCCAATTCTTTGATTTCGGTGATGGTTAGGTTCAGATGAGTGTGGTTTGGTAGGATAAGAACTTTTTGTGGATATTTTGGCAATGTCGAATTCTCTGACTTCGGTGATGGTTAGGTTAGGTTGGGTTAGGTATTGTGAGGTAAGCACGTTTTGTGGATATTTTATCAATGTCCAATTCTTTGATTTCGGTGATGGTTAGGTTCAGATGGGTGAGGTTTGTAGGATAAGCACTTTTTGTGGATATTTTGGCAATGTCGAATTCTCTGACTTCGGTGATGGTTAGGTTAGGTTGGGTTAGGTATTGTGAGGTAAGCACGTTCTGTGGATATTTTCGCAACGTCCAATTCTTTGTGTTCGGTGATGGTTAGGTTCAGATGGGTGAGGTTTGGTAGGATAAGAACTTTTCGTGGATATTTTGGGAATGTCGAATTCTCTGACTTCGGTAATGGTTAGGTGAGGTTGGGTTAGGTAATGTGAGGTTAGCACGTTTTGTGGATATTTTGGCAATGTCCAATTCTTTGATTTCGGTGAATGTTAGGTTCAGATGGGTGAGGTTTGGTAGGATAAGAACTTTTCGTGGATATTTTGGCAATGTCGAATTCTCTGACTTCGGTGATGGTAAGGTGAGGTTGGGTTAGGTATTGTGAGGTAAGCACGTTTTGTGGATATTTTCGCAATGTCCAATTCTTTGATTTTGGTGATGGTTAGGTTCAGATGGGTGAGGTTTGGTAGGATAAGAACTTTTTGTGGATATTTTGGCAATGTCGAATTCTCTGACTTCGGTGATGGTTAGGTTAGGTTGGGTTAGGTATTGTGAGGTAAGCACGTTTTGTGGATATTTTGGCAATGTCCAATTCTTTGATTTCGGTGATGGTTAGGTTCAGATGGGTGAGGTTTGGTAGGATAAGAACTTTTTGTGGATATTTTGGCAATGTCGAATTCTCTGACTTCGGTGATGGTTAGGTTAGGTTGGGTTAGGTATTGTGAGGTAAGCACGTTTTTTGGATATTTTGGCAATGTCCAATTCTTTGATTTCGGTGATGGTTAGGTTCAGATGGGTGAGGTTTGGTAGGATAAGAATTTTTTGTGGATATTTTGGCAATGTCGAATTCTCTGACTGACGTGATGGTTAGGTTAGGTTGGGTTAGGTATTGTGAGGTAAGCACGTTTTGTGGATATTTTGGCAATGTCCAATTCTTTGATTTCGGTGATGGTTAGGTTCAGATGGGTGAGGTTTGGTAGGATAAGAACTTTTTGTGGATATTTTGGAAATGTCGAATTCTCTGACTTCGGTGATGGTTAGGTTAGGTTGGGTTAGGTATTGTGAGGTAAGCACGTTTTGTGGATATTTTCGCAATGTCCAATTCTTTGATTTCGGTGATGGTTAGGTTCAGATGGGTGAGGTTTGGTAGGATAAGCACTTTTTGTGGATATTTTGGCAATGTCGAATTTTCTGACTTCGGTGATGGTTAGGTTAGGTTGGGTTAGGTATTGTGAGGTAAGCACGTTTTGTGGATATTTTATCAATGTCCAATTCTTTGATTTCGGTGATGGTTAGGTTCAGATGGGTGAGGTTTGGTAGGATAAGAATTTTTTGTGGATATTTTGGGAATGTCGAATTATCTGACTTCGGTAATGGTTAGTTTAGGTTGGGTTAGGTATTGTGAAGTAAGCACGTTTTGTGGATATTTTCGCAATGTCCAATTCTTTGATTTCGGTAATGGTTAGGTTCAGATGAGTGTGGTTTGGTAGGATAAGAACTTTTTGTGGATATTTTGGCAATGTCGAATTCTCTGACTTCGGTGATGGTTAGGTTAAGTTGGTTTAGGTATTGTAAGGAAGCACGTTTTGTGGATATTTTCGCAATGTCCAATTCTTTGATTTCGGTGATGGTTAGGTTCAGATGAGTGTGGTTTGGTAGGATAAGAACTTTTTGTGGATATTTTGGCAATGTCGAATTCTCTGACTTCGGTGATGGTTAGGTTAGGTTGGGTTAGGTATTGTGAGGTAAGCACGTTTTGTGGATATTTTATCAATGTCCAATTCTTTGATTTCGGTGATGGTTAGGTTCAGATGGGTGAGGTTTGTAGGATAAGCACTTTTTGTGGATATTTTGGCAATGTCGAATTCTCTAACTTCGGTGATGCTTAGGTTAGGTTGGGTTAGGTATTGTGAGGTAAGCACGTTCTGTGGATATTTTCGCAACGTCCAATTCTTTGTGTTCGGTGATGGTTAGGTTCAGATGGGTGAGGTTTGGTAGGATAAGAACTTTTCGTGGATATTTTGGGAATGTCGAATTCTCTGACTTCGGTAATGGTTAGGTGAGGTTGGGTTAGGTAATGTGAGGTTAGCACGTTTTGTGGATATTTTGGCAATGTCCAATTCTTTGATTTCGGTGAATGTTAGGTTCAGATGGGTGAGGTTTGGTAGGATAAGAACTTTTTGTGGATATTTTGGAAATGTCGAATTCTCTGACTTCGGTGATGGTTAGGTTAGGTTGGGTTAGGTATTGTGAAGTAAGCACGTTTTGTGGATATTTTCGCAATGTCCAATTCTTTGATTTCGGTGATGGTTAGGTTCAGATGGGTGAGGTTTGGTAGGATAAGAACTTTTCGTGGATATTTTGGCAATGTCGAATTCTCTGACTTCGGTGATGGTAAGGTGAGGTTGGGTTAGGTATTGTGAGGTAAGCACGTTTTGTGGATATTTTCGCAATGTCCAATTCTTTGATTTTGGTGATGGTTAGGTTCAGATGGGTGAGGTTTGGTAGGATAAGAACTTTTTGTGGATATTTTGGCAATGTCGAATTCTCTGACTTCGGTGATGGTTAGGTTAGGTTGGGTTAGGTATTGTGAGGTAAGCACGTTTTGTGGATATTTTGGCAATGTCCAATTCTTTGATTTCGGTGATGGTTAGGTTCAGATGGGTGAGGTTTGGTAGGATAAGAACTTTTTGTGGATATTTTGGCAATGTCGAATTCTCTGACTTCGGTGATGGTTAGGTTAGGTTGGGTTAGGTATTGTGAGGTAAGCACGTTTTTTGGATATTTTGGCAATGTCCAATTCTTTGATTTCGGTGATGGTTAGGTTCAGATGGGTGAGGTTTGGTAGGATAAGAATTTTTTGTGGATATTTTGGCAATGTCGAATTCTCTGACTGACGTGATGGTTAGGTTAGGTTGGGTTAGGTATTGTGAGGTAAGCACGTTTTGTGGATATTTTGGCAATGTCCAATTCTTTGATTTCGGTGATGGTTAGGTTCAGATGGGTGAGGTTTGGTAGGATAAGAACTTTTTGTGGATATTTTGGAAATGTCGAATTCTCTGACTTCGGTGATGGTTAGGTTAGGTTGGGTTAGGTATTGTGAGGTAAGCACGTTTTGTGGATATTTTCGCAATGTCCAATTCTTTGATTTCGGTGATGGTTAGGTTCAGATGGGTGAGGTTTGGTAGGATAAGAACTTTTCGTGGATATTTTGGCAATGTCGAATTCTCTGACTTCGGTGATAATAAGGTGAGGTTGGGTTAGGTATTGTGAGGTAAGCACGTTTTGTGGATATTTTCGCAATGTCCAATTCTTTGATTTCGGTGATGGTTAGGTTCAGATGGGTGAGGTTTGGTAGGATAAGAACTTTTTGTGGATATTTTGGCAATGTCGAATTTTCTAACTTCGGTGATGGTTAGGTTAGGTTGGGTTAGGTATTGTGAGGAAGGCACGTTTTGTGGATATTTTCGCAATGTCAAATTCTTTGATTTCGGTGATGGTTAGGTTCAGATGGGTGAGGTTTGGTAGGATAAGAACTTTTTGTGGATATTTTGGGAATGTCGAATTCTCTGACTTCGGTGATGGTTAGGTTAGGTTGGGTTAGGTATTGTGAAGTAAGCACGTTTTGTGGATATTTTCACAATGTCCAATTCTTTGATTTCGGTGATGGTTAGGTTCAGATGGGTGAGGTTTGGTAGGATAAGAACTTTTCGTGGATATTTTGGCAATGTCGAATTCTCTGACTTCGGTGATGGTAAGGTGAGGTTGGGTTAGGTATTGTGAGGTAAGCACGTTTTGTGGATATTTTCGCAATGTCCAATTCTTTGATTTCGGTGATGGTTAGGTTCAGATGGGTGAGGTTTGGTAGGATAAGAACTTTTTGTGGATATTTTGGCAATGTCGAATTTTCTAACTTCGGTGATGGTTAGGTTAGGTTGGGTTATGTATTGTGAGGAAGGCACGTTTTGTGGATATTTTCGCAATGTCAAATTCTTTGATTTCGGTGATGGTTAGGTTCAGATGGGTGAGGTTTGGTAGGATAAGAACTTTTTGTGGATATTTTGGGAATGTCGAATTCTCTGACTTCGGTAATGGTTAGGTTAGGTTGGGTTAGGTATTGTGAAGTAAGCACGTTTTGTGGATATTTTCGCAATGTCCAATTCTTTGATTTCGGTAATGGTTAGGTTCAGATGAGTGTGGTTTGGTAGGATAAGAACTTTTTGTGGATATTTTGGCAATGTCGAATTCTCTGACTTCGGTGATGGTTAGGTTAGGTTGGTTTAGGTATTGTAAGGAAGCACGTTTTGTGGATATTTTCGCAATGTCCAATTCTTTGATTTCGGTGATGGTAAGGTTCAGATGAGTGTGGTTTGGAAGGATAAGAACTTTTTGTGGATATTTTGGCAATGTCGAATTCTCTGACTTCGGTGATGGTTAGGTTAGGTTGGGTTAGGTATTGTGAGGTAAGCACGTTTTTTGGATTCTTTGGCAATGTCCAATTCTTTGATTTCGGTGATGGTTAGGATCAGATGTGTGAGGTTTGGTAGGATAAGAACTTTTTGTGGATATTTTGGAAATGTCGAATTCTCTGACTTCGGTGATGGTTAAGTTAGGTTGGGTTAGGTATTGTGAGGTAAGCACGTTTTGTGGATATTTTCGCAATGTCCAATTCTTTGATTTCGGTGATGGTTAGGTTCAGATGGGTGAGGTTTGGTAGGATAAGAACTTTTCGTGGATATTTTGGCAATGTCGAATTTTCTGACTTCGGTGATGGTAAGGTTAGGTTGGGCTAGGTATTGTGAGGTAAGCACGTTTTGTGGATATTTTATCAATGTCCAATTCTTTGATTTCGGTGATGGTTAGGTTCAGATGGGTGAGGTTTGGTAGGATAAGAATTTTTTGTGGATATTTTGGGAATGTCGAATTATCTGACTTCGGTAATGGTAAGTTTAGGTTGGGTTAGGTATTGTGAAGTAAGCACGTTTTGTGGATATTTTCGCAATGTCCAATTCTTTGATTTCGGTAATGGTTAGGTTCAGATGAGTGTGGTTTGGTAGGATAAGAACTTTTTGTGGATATTTTGGCAATGTCGAATTCTCTGACTTCGGTGATGGTTAGGTTAGGTTGGGTTAGGTATTGTGAAGAAAGCACGTTTTGTGGATATTTTAACAATGTCCAATTCTTTGATTTCGGTAATGGTTAGGTTCAGATGAGTGTGGTTTGGTAGGATAAGAATTTTTTGTGGATATTTTGGCAATGTCGAATTCTCTGACTTACGTGATGGTTAGGTTAGGTTGGGTTAGGTATTGTGAGGGAAGCACGTTTTGTGGATATTTTATCAATGTCCAATTCTTTGATTTCGGTGATGGTTAGGTTCAGATGGGTGAGGTTTGGTAGGATAAGCACTTTTTGTGGATATTTTGGCAATGTCGAATTTTCTGACTTCGGTGATGGTTAGGTTAGGTTGGGTTAGGTATTGTGAGGTAAGCACGTTTTGTGGATATTTTGGCAATGTCCAATTCTTTGATTTCGGTGATGGTTAGGTTCAGATGAGTGTGGTTTGGTAGGATAAGAACTTTTTGTGGATATTTTGGCAATGTCGAATTCTCTGACTTCGGTGATGGTAAGGTTAGGTTGGGTTAGGTATTTTAAGGAAGCACGTATTTGGGATAATTTATCAATGTCCAATTCTTTGATTTCGGTGATGGTTAGGTTCAGATGGGTGAGGTTTGGTAGGATTAGAACTTTTTGTGGAAATTTTGGCTATGTCGAATTCTCTGACTTCGGTGATTGTTAGGTTAGGTTGGGTTAGGTATTGTGAGGTAAGCACGTTTTGTGGATATTATCGCAATGTCCAATTCTTTGATTTCGGTAATGGTTAGGTTCAGATGAGTGTGGTTTGGTAGGATAAGAACTTTTTGTGGATATTTTGGCAATGTCGAATTCTCTGACTTCGGTGATGGTTAGGTTAGGTTGGTTTAGGTATTGTAAGGAACCACGTTTTGTGGATATTTTCGTAATGTCCAATTCTTTGATTTCGGTGATGGTTAGGTTCAGATGAGTGTGGTTTGGTAGGATAAGAACTTTTTGTGGATATTTTGGCAATGTCGAATTCTCTGACTTCGGTGATGGTTAGGTTAGGTTGGGTTAGGTATTGTGAGGTAAGCACGTTTTGTGGATATTTTATCAATGTCCAATTCTTTGATTTCGGTGATGGTTAGGTTCAGATGGGTGAGGTTTGTAGGATAAGCACTTTTTGTGGATATTTTGGCAATGTCGAATTCTCTGACTTCGGTGATGGTTAGGTTAGGTTAGGTTAGGTTATGTGAGGTAAACACGTTCTGTGGATATTTTCGCAACGTCCAATTCTTTGTGTTCGGTGATGGTTAGGTTCAGATGGGTGAGGTTTGGTAGGATAAGAACTTTTCGTGGATATTTTGGGAATGTCGAATTCTCTGACTTCGGTAATGGTTAGGTTAGGTTGGGTTAGGTATTGTGAGGTAAGCACGTTTTGTGGATATTTTATCAATGTCCAATTCTTTGATTTCGGTGATGGTTAGGTTCAGATGGGTGAGGTTTGGTAGGATAAGAACTTTTTGTGGATATTTTGGGAATGTCGAATTCTCTGACTTCGGTAATGGTTAGTTTAGGTTGGGTTAGGTATTGTGAAGTAAGCACGTTTTGTGGATATTTTCGCAATGTCCAATTCTTTGATTTCGGTAATGGTTAGGTTCAGATGAGTGTGGTTTGGTAGGATAAGAACTTTTTGTGGATATTTTGGCAATGTCGAATTCTCTGACTTCGGTGATGGTTAGGTTAGGTTGGGTTAGGTATTGTGAGGAAGGCACGTTTTTTGGATATTTTCGCAATGTCAAATTCTTTGATTTCGGTGATGGTTAGGTTCAGATGGGTGAGGTTTGGTAGGATAAGAACTTTTTGTGGATATTTTGGGAATGTCGAATTCTCTGACTTCGGTAATGGTTAGTTTAGGTTGGGTTAGGTATTGTGAAGTAAGCACGTTTTGTGGATATTTTCGCAATGTCCAATTCTTTGATTTCGGTGATGGTTAGGTTCAGATGAGTGTGGTTTGGTAGGATAAGAACTTTTTGTGGATATTTTGGCAATGTCGAATTCTCTGACTTCGTTAATGGTTAGGTTAGGTTGGGTTAGGTATTGTGAGGTAAGCACGTTTTGTGGATATTTGATCAATGTCCAATTCTTTGATTTCGGTGATGGTTAGGTTCAGATGGGTGAGGTTTGGTAGGATAAGAACTTTTTGTGGATATTTTGGGAATGTCGAATTCTCTGACTTCGGTAATGGTTAGTTTAGGTTGGGTTAGGTATTGTGAAGTAAGCACGTTTTGTGGATATTTTCGCAATGTCCAATTCTTTGATTTCGGTAATGGTTAGGTTCAGATGAGTGTGGTTTGGTAGGATAAGAACTTTTTGTGGATATTTTGGCAATGTCGAATTCTCTGACTTCGGTGATGGTTAGGTTAGGTTGGTTTAGGTATTGTAAGGAAGCACGTTTTGTGGATATTTTCGCAATGTCCAATTCTTTGATTTCGGTGATGGTTAGGTTCAGATGAGTGTGGTTTGGTAGGATAAGAACTTTTTGTGGATATTTTGGCAATGTCGAATTCTCTGACTTTGGTGATGGTTAGGTTAGGTTGGGTTAGGTATTGTGAAGAAAGCACGTTTTGTGGATATTTTAACAATGTCCAATTCTTTGATTTCGGTAATGGTTAGGTTCAGATGAGTGTGGTTTGGTAGGATAAGAATTTTTTGTGGATATTTTGGCAATGTCGAATTCTCTGACTTACGTGATGGTTAGGTTAGGTTGGGTTAGGTATTGTGAGGGAAGCACGTTTTGTGGATATTTTATCAATGTCCAATTCTTTGATTTCGGTGATGGTTAGGTTCAGATGGGTGAGGTTTGGTAGGATAAGCACTTTTTGTGGATATTTTGGCAATGTCGAATTTTCTGACTTCGGTGATGGTTAGGTTAGGTTGGGTTAGGTATTGTGAGGTAAGCACGTTTTGTGGATATTTTGGCAATGTCCAATTCTTTGATTTCGGTGATGGTTAGGTTCAGATGAGTGTGGTTTGGTAGGATAAGAACTTTTTGTGGATATTTTGGCAATGTCGAATTCTCTGACTTCGGTGATGGTAAGGTTAGGTTGGGTTAGGTATTTTAAGGAAGCACGTATTTGGGATAATTTATCAATGTCCAATTCTTTGATTTCGGTGATGGTTAGGTTCAGATGGGTGAGGTTTGGTAGGATTAGAACTTTTTGTGGAAATTTTGGCTATGTCGAATTCTCTGACTTCGGTGATGGTTAGGTTAGGTTGGGTTAGGTATTGTGAGGTAAGCACGTTTTGTGGATATTATCGCAATGTCCAATTCTTTGATTTCGGTAATGGTTAGGTTCAGATGAGTGTGGTTTGGTAGGATAAGAACTTTTTGTGGATATTTTGGCAATGTCGAATTCTTTGACTTCGGTAATGGTTAGGTTAGGTTGGTTTAGGTATTGTTAGGAAGCACGTTTTGTGGATATTTTCGCAATGTTTAATTCTTTGATTTCGAAGATGGTTAGGTTCAGATGAGTGTGGTTTGGTAGGATAAGAACTTTTTGTGGATATTTTGGCAATGTCGAATTCTCTGACTTCGGTAATGGTTAGGTTAGGTTGGGTTAGGTATTGTGAAGTAAGCACGTTTTGTGGATATTTTATCAATGTCCAATTCTTTGATTTCGGTGATGGTTAGGTTCAGATGGGTGAGGTTTGGTAGGATAAGAATTTTTTGTGGATATTTTGGGAATGTCGAATTATCTGACTTCGGTAATGGTTAGTTTAGGTTGGGTTAGGTATTGTGAAGTAAGCAAGTTTTGTGGATATTTTCGCAATGTCCAATTCTTTGATTTCGGTAATGGTTAGGTTCAGATGAGTGTGGTTTGGTAGGATAAGAACTTTTTGTGGATATTTTGGCAATGTCGAATTCTCTGACTTCGGTGATGGTTAGGTTAGGTTGGTTTAGGTATTGTAAGGAACCACGTTTTGTGGATATTTTCGCAATGTCCAATTCTTTGATTTCGGTGATGGTTAGGTTCAGATGAGTGTGGTTTGGTAGGATAAGAACTTTTTGTGGATATTTTGGCAATGTCGAATTCTCTGACTTCGGTGATGGTTAGGTTAGGTTGGGTTAGGTATTGTGAGGTAAGCACGTTTTGTGGATATTTTATCAATGTCCAATTCTTTGATTTCGGTGATGGTTAGGTTCAGATGGGTGAGGTTTGTAGGATAAGCACTTTTTGTGGATATTTTGGCAATGTCGAATTCTCTGACTTCGGTGATGGTTAGGTTAGGTTGGGTTAGGTATTGTGAGGTAAGCACGTTTTGTGGATATTATCGCAATGTCTAATTCTTTGATTTCGGTAATGGTTAGGTTCAGATGAGTGTGGTTTGGTAGGATAAGAACTTTTTGTGGATATTTTGGCAATGTCGAATTCTCTGACTTCGGTGATGGTTAGGTTAGGTTGGGTTAGGTATTGTGAGGTAAGCACGTTTTGTGGATATTATCGCAATGTCCAATTCTTTGATTTCGGTAATGGTTAGGTTCAGATGAGTGTGGTTTGGTAGGATAAGAACTTTTTGTGGATATTTTGGCAATGTCGAATTCTTTGACTTCGGTAATGGTTAGGTTAGGTTGGTTTAGGTATTGTTAGGAAGCACGTTTTGTGGATATTTTCGCAATGTTTAATTCTTTGATTTCGAAGATGGTTAGGTTCAGATGAGTGTGGTTTGGTAGGATAAGAACTTTTTGTGGATATTTTGGCAATGTCGAATTCTCTGACTTCGGTAATGGTTAGGTTAGGTTGGGTTAGGTATTGTGAAGTAAGCACGTTTTGTGGATATTTTATCAATGTCCAATTCTTTGATTTCGGTGATGGTTAGGTTCAGATGGGTGAGGTTTGGTAGGATAAGAATTTTTTGTGGATATTTTGGGAATGTCGAATTATCTGACTTCGGTAATGGTTAGTTTAGGTTGGGTTAGGTATTGTGAAGTAAGCAAGTTTTGTGGATATTTTCGCAATGTCCAATTCTTTGATTTCGGTAATGGTTAGGTTCAGATGAGTGTGGTTTGGTAGGATAAGAACTTTTTGTGGATATTTTGGCAATGTCGAATTCTCTGACTTCGGTGATGGTTAGGTTAGGTTGGTTTAGGTATTGTAAGGAACCACGTTTTGTGGATATTTTCGCAATGTCCAATTCTTTGATTTCGGTGATGGTTAGGTTCAGATGAGTGTGGTTTGGTAGGATAAGAACTTTTTGTGGATATTTTGGCAATGTCGAATTCTCTGACTTCGGTGATGGTTAGGTTAGGTTGGGTTAGGTATTGTGAGGTAAGCACGTTTTGTGGATATTATCGCAATGTCTAATTCTTTGATTTCGGTAATGGTTAGGTTCAGATGAGTGTGGTTTGGTAGGATAAGAACTTTTTGTGGATATTTTGGCAATGTCGAATTCTCTGACTTCGGTGATGGTTAGGTTAGGTTGGTTTAGGTATTGTAAGGAACCACGTTTTGTGGATATTTTCGCAATGTCCAATTCTTTGATTTCGGTGATGGTTAGGTTCAGATGAGTGTGGTTTGGTAGGATAAGAACTTTTTGTGGATATTTTGGCAATGTCGAATTCTCTGACTTCGGTGATGGTTAGGTTAGGTTGGGTTAGGTATTGTGAGGTAAGCACGTTTTGTGGATATTTTATCAATGTCCAATTCTTTGATTTCGGTGATGGTTAGGTTCAGATGGGTGAGGTTTGTAGGATAAGCACTTTTTGTGGATATTTTGGCAATGTCGAATTCTCTGACTTCGGTGATGGTTAGGTTAGGTTGGGTTAGGTATTGTGAGGTAAACACGTTCTGTGGATATTTTCGCAACGTCCAATTCTTTGTGTTCGGTGATGGTTAGGTTCAGATGGGTGAGGTTTGGTAGGATAAGAACTTTTCGTGGATATTTTGGGAATGTCGAATTCTCTGACTTCGGTAATGGTTAGGTTAGGTTGGGTTAGGTATTGTGAGGTAAGCACGTTTTGTGGATATTTTATCAATGTCCAATTCTTTGATTTCGGTGATGGTTAGGTTCAGATGGGTGAGGTTTGGTAGGATAAGAACTTTTTGTGGATATTTTGGGAATGTCGAATTCTCTGACTTCGGTAATGGTTAGTTTAGGTTGGGTTAGGTATTGTGAAGTAAGCACGTTTTGTGGATATTTTCGCAATGTCCAATTCTTTGATTTCGGTAATGGTTAGGTTCAGATGAGTGTGGTTTGGTAGGATAAGAACTTTTTGTGGATATTTTGGCAATGTCGAATTCTCTGACTTCGGTGATGGTTAGGTTAGGTTGGGTTAGGTATTGTGAGGAAGGCACGTTTTTTGGATATTTTCGCAATGTCAAATTCTTTGATTTCGGTGATGGTTAGGTTCAGATGGGTGAGGTTTGGTAGGATAAGAACTTTTTGTGGATATTTTGGGAATGTCGAATTCTCTGACTTCGGTAATGGTTAGTTTAGGTTGGGTTAGGTATTGTGAAGTAAGCACGTTTTGTGGATATTTTCGCAATGTCCAATTCTTTGATTTCGGTGATGGTTAGGTTCAGATGAGTGTGGTTTGGTAGGATAAGAACTTTTTGTGGATATTTTGGCAATGTCGAATTCTCTGACTTCGTTAATGGTTAGGTTAGGTTGGGTTAGGTATTGTGAGGTAAGCACGTTTTGTGGATATTTGATCAATGTCCAATTCTTTGATTTCGGTGATGGTTAGGTTCAGATGGGTGAGGTTTGGTAGGATAAGAACTTTTTGTGGATATTTTGGGAATGTCGAATTCTCTGACTTCGGTAATGGTTAGTTTAGGTTGGGTTAGGTATTGTGAAGTAAGCACGTTTTGTGGATATTTTCGCAATGTCCAATTCTTTGATTTCGGTAATGGTTAGGTTCAGATGAGTGTGGTTTGGTAGGATAAGAACTTTTTGTGGATATTTTGGCAATGTCGAATTCTCTGACTTCGGTGATGGTTAGGTTAGGTTGGTTTAGGTATTGTAAGGAAGCACGTTTTGTGGATATTTTCGCAATGTCCAATTCTTTGATTTCGGTGATGGTTAGGTTCAGATGAGTGTGGTTTGGTAGGATAAGAACTTTTTGTGGATATTTTGGCAATGTCGAATTCTCTGACTTTGGTGATGGTTAGGTTAGGTTGGGTTAGGTATTGTGAAGAAAGCACGTTTTGTGGATATTTTAACAATGTCCAATTCTTTGATTTCGGTAATGGTTAGGTTCAGATGAGTGTGGTTTGGTAGGATAAGAATTTTTTGTGGATATTTTGGCAATGTCGAATTCTCTGACTTACGTGATGGTTAGGTTAGGTTGGGTTAGGTATTGTGAGGGAAGCACGTTTTGTGGATATTTTATCAATGTCCAATTCTTTGATTTCGGTGATGGTTAGGTTCAGATGGGTGAGGTTTGGTAGGATAAGCACTTTTTGTGGATATTTTGGCAATGTCGAATTTTCTGACTTCGGTGATGGTTAGGTTAGGTTGGGTTAGGTATTGTGAGGTAAGCACGTTTTGTGGATATTTTGGCAATGTCCAATTCTTTGATTTCGGTGATGGTTAGGTTCAGATGAGTGTGGTTTGGTAGGATAAGAACTTTTTGTGGATATTTTGGCAATGTCGAATTCTCTGACTTCGGTGATGGTAAGGTTAGGTTGGGTTAGGTATTTTAAGGAAGCACGTATTTGGGATAATTTATCAATGTCCAATTCTTTGATTTCGGTGATGGTTAGGTTCAGATGGGTGAGGTTTGGTAGGATTAGAACTTTTTGTGGAAATTTTGGCTATGTCGAATTCTCTGACTTCGGTGATGGTTAGGTTAGGTTGGGTTAGGTATTGTGAGGTAAGCACGTTTTGTGGATATTATCGCAATGTCCAATTCTTTGATTTCGGTAATGGTTAGGTTCAGATGAGTGTGGTTTGGTAGGATAAGAACTTTTTGTGGATATTTTGGCAATGTCGAATTCTTTGACTTCGGTAATGGTTAGGTTAGGTTGGTTTAGGTATTGTTAGGAAGCACGTTTTGTGGATATTTTCGCAATGTTTAATTCTTTGATTTCGAAGATGGTTAGGTTCAGATGAGTGTGGTTTGGTAGGATAAGAACTTTTTGTGGATATTTTGGCAATGTCGAATTCTCTGACTTCGGTAATGGTTAGGTTAGGTTGGGTTAGGTATTGTGAAGTAAGCACGTTTTGTGGATATTTTATTAATGTCCAATTCTTTGATTTCGGTGATGGTTAGGTTCAGATGGGTGAGGTTTGGTAGGATAAGAATTTTTTGTGGATATTTTGGGAATGTCGAATTATCTGACTTCGGTAATGGTTAGTTTAGGTTGGGTTAGGTATTGTGAAGTAAGCAAGTTTTGAGGATATTTTCGCAATGTCCAATTCTTTGATTTCGGTAATGGTTAGGTTCAGATGAGTGTGGTTTGGTAGGATAAGAACTTTTTGTGGATATTTTGGCAATGTCGAATTCTCTGACTTCGGTGATGGTTAGGTTAGGTTGGTTTAGGTATTGTAAGGAACCACGTTTTGTGGATATTTTCGCAATGTCCAATTCTTTGATTTCGGTGATGGTTAGGTTCAGATGAGTGTGGTTTGGTAGGATAAGAACTTTTTGTGGATATTTTGGCAATGTCGAATTCTCTGACTTCGGTGATGGTTAGGTTAGGTTGGGTTAGGTATTGTGAGGTAAGCACGTTTTGTGGATATTTTATCAATGTCCAATTCTTTGATTTCGGTGATGGTTAGGTTCAGATGGGTGAGGTTTGTAGGATAAGCACTTTTTGTGGATATTTTGGCAATGTCGAATTCTCTGACTTCGGTGATGGTTAGGTTAGGTTGGGTTAGGTATTGTGAGGTAAGCACGTTCTGTGGATATTTTCGCAACGTCCAATTCTTTGTGTTCGGTGATGGTTAGGTTCAGATGGGTGAGGTTTGGTAGGATAAGAACTTTTCGTGGATATTTTGGGAATGTCGAATTCTCTGACTTCGGTAATGGTTAGGTTAGGTTGGGTTAGGTATTGTGAGGTAAGCACGTTTTGTGGATATTTTATCAATGTCCAATTCTTTGATTTCGGTGATGGTTAGGTTCAGATGGGTGAGGTTTGGTAGGATAAGAACTTTTTGTGGATATTTTGGGAATGTCGAATTCTCTGACTTCGGTAATGGTTAGTTTAGGTTGGGTTAGGTATTGTGAAGTAAGCACGTTTTGTGGATATTTTCGCAATGTCCAATTCTTTGATTTCGGTAATGGTTAGGTTCAGATGAGTGTGGTTTGGTAGGATAAGAACTTTTTGTGGATATTTTGGCAATGTCGAATTCTCTGACTTCGGTGATGGTTAGGTTAGGTTGGTTTAGGTATTGTAAGGAAGCACGTTTTGTGGATATTTTCGCAATGTCCAATTCTTTGATTTCGGTGATGGTTAGGTTCAGATGAGTGTGGTTTGGTAGGATAAGAACTTTTTGTGGATATTTTGGCAATGTCGAATTCTCTGACTTCGGTGATGGTTAGGTTAGGTTGGGTTAGGTATTGTGAGGAAGGCACGTTTTGTGGATATTTTCGCAATGTCAAATTCTTTGATTTCGGTGATGGTTAGGTTCAGATGGGTGAGGTTTGGTAGGATAAGAACTTTTTGTTGATATTTTGGGAATGTCGAATTCTCTGACTTCGGTAATGGTTAGGTTAGGTTGGGTTAGGTATTGTGAAGTAAGCACGTTTTGTGGATATTTTAACAATGTCCAATTCTTTGATTTCGGTAATGGTTAGGTTCAGATGAGTGTGGTTTGGTAGGATAAGAATTTTTTGTGGATATTTTGGCAATGTCGAATTCTCTGACTTACGTGATGGTTAGGTTAGGTTGGGTTAGGTATTGTGAGGGAAGCACGTTTTGTGGATATTTTATCAATGTCCAATTCTTTGATTTCGGTGATGGTTAGGTTCAGATGGGTGAGGTTTGGTAGGATTAGCACTTTTTGTGGATATTTTGGCAATGTCGAATTTTCTGACTTCGGTGATGGTTAGGTTAGGTTGGGCTAGGTATTGTGAGGTAAGCACGTTTTGTGGATATTTTATTAATGTCCAATTCTTTGATTTCGGTGATGGTTAGGTTCAGATGGGTGAGGTTTGGTAGGATAAGAATTTTTTGTGGATATTTTGGGAATGTCGAATTATCTGACTTCGGTAATGGTTAGTTTAGGTTGGGTTAGGTATTGTGAAGTAAGCACGTTTTGTGGATATTTTCGCAATGTCCAATTCTTTGATTTCGGTAATGGTTAGGTTCAGATGAGTGTGGTTTGGTAGGATAAGAACTTTTTGTGGATATTTTGGCAATGTCGAATTCTCTGACTTCGGTGATGGTTAGGTTAAGTTGGTTTAGGTATTGTAAGGAAGCACGTTTTGTGGATATTTTCGCAATGTCCAATTCTTTGATTTCGGTGATGGTTAGGTTCAGATGAGTGTGGTTTGGTAGGATAAGAACTTTTTGTGGATATTTTGGCAATGTCGAATTCTCTGACTTCGGTGATGGTTAGGTTAGGTTGGGTTAGGTATTGTGAGGTAAGCACGTTTTGTGGATATTTTATCAATGTCCAATTCTTTGATTTCGGTGATGGTTAGGTTCAGATGGGTGAGGTTTGTAGGATAAGCACTTTTTGTGGATATTTTGGCAATGTCGAATTCTCTGACTTCGGTGATGGTTAGGTTAGGTTGGGTTAGGTATTGTGAGGTAAGCACGTTCTGTGGATATTTTCGCAACGTCCAATTCTTTGTGTTCGGTGATGGTTAGGTTCAGATGGGTGAGGTTTGGTAGGATAAGAACTTTTCGTGGATATTTTGGGAATGTCGAATTCTCTGACTTCGGTAATGGTTAGGTGAGGTTGGGTTAGGTAATGTGAGGTTAGCACGTTTTGTGGATATTTTGGCAATGTCCAATTCTTTGATTTCGGTGAATGTTAGGTTCAGATGGGTGAGGTTTGGTAGGATAAGAACTTTTCGTGGATATTTTGGCAATGTCGAATTCTCTGACTTCGGTGATGGTAAGGTGAGGTTGGGTTAGGTATTGTGAGGTAAGCACGTTTTGTGGATATTTTCGCAATGTCCAATTCTTTGATTTTGGTGATGGTTAGGTTCAGATGGGTGAGGTTTGGTAGGATAAGAACTTTTTGTGGATATTTTGGCAATGTCGAATTCTCTGACTTCGGTGATGGTTAGGTTAGGTTGGGTTAGGTATTGTGAGGTAAGCACGTTTTGTGGATATTTTGGCAATGTCCAATTCTTTGATTTCGGTGATGGTTAGGTTCAGATGGGTGAGGTTTGGTAGGATAAGAACTTTTTGTGGATATTTTGGCAATGTCGAATTCTCTGACTTCGGTGATGGTTAGGTTAGGTTGGGTTAGGTATTGTGAGGTAAGCACGTTTTTTGGATATTTTGGCAATGTCCAATTCTTTGATTTCGGTGATGGTTAGGTTCAGATGGGTGAGGTTTGGTAGGATAAGAATTTTTTGTGGATATTTTGGCAATGTCGAATTCTCTGACTGACGTGATGGTTAGGTTAGGTTGGGTTAGGTATTGTGAGGTAAGCACGTTTTGTGGATATTTTGGCAATGTCCAATTCTTTGATTTCGGTGATGGTTAGGTTCAGATGGGTGAGGTTTGGTAGGATAAGAACTTTTTGTGGATATTTTGGAAATGTCGAATTCTCTGACTTCGGTGATGGTTAGGTTAGGTTGGGTTAGGTATTGTGAGGTAAGCACGTTTTGTGGATATTTTCGCAATGTCCAATTCTTTGATTTCGGTGATGGTTAGGTTCAGATGGGTGAGGTTTGGTAGGATAAGCACTTTTTGTGGATATTTTGGCAATGTCGAATTTTCTGACTTCGGTGATGGTTAGGTTAGGTTGGGTTAGGTATTGTGAGGTAAGCACGTTTTGTGGATATTTTATCAATGTCCAATTCTTTGATTTCGGTGATGGTTAGGTTCAGATGGGTGAGGTTTGGTAGGATAAGAATTTTTTGTGGATATTTTGGGAATGTCGAATTATCTGACTTCGGTAATGGTTAGTTTAGGTTGGGTTAGGTATTGTGAAGTAAGCACGTTTTGTGGATATTTTCGCAATGTCCAATTCTTTGATTTCGGTAATGGTTAGGTTCAGATGAGTGTGGTTTGGTAGGATAAGAACTTTTTGTGGATATTTTGGCAATGTCGAATTCTCTGACTTCGGTGATGGTTAGGTTAAGTTGGTTTAGGTATTGTAAGGAAGCACGTTTTGTGGATATTTTCGCAATGTCCAATTCTTTGATTTCGGTGATGGTTAGGTTCAGATGAGTGTGGTTTGGTAGGATAAGAACTTTTTGTGGATATTTTGGCAATGTCGAATTCTCTGACTTCGGTGATGGTTAGGTTAGGTTGGGTTAGGTATTGTGAGGTAAGCACGTTTTGTGGATATTTTATCAATGTCCAATTCTTTGATTTCGGTGATGGTTAGGTTCAGATGGGTGAGGTTTGTAGGATAAGCACTTTTTGTGGATATTTTGGCAATGTCGAATTCTCTAACTTCGGTGATGCTTAGGTTAGGTTGGGTTAGGTATTGTGAGGTAAGCACGTTCTGTGGATATTTTCGCAACGTCCAATTCTTTGTGTTCGGTGATGGTTAGGTTCAGATGGGTGAGGTTTGGTAGGATAAGAACTTTTCGTGGATATTTTGGGAATGTCGAATTCTCTGACTTCGGTAATGGTTAGGTGAGGTTGGGTTAGGTAATGTGAGGTTAGCACGTTTTGTGGATATTTTGGCAATGTCCAATTCTTTGATTTCGGTGAATGTTAGGTTCAGATGGGTGAGGTTTGGTAGGATAAGAACTTTTTGTGGATATTTTGGAAATGTCGAATTCTCTGACTTCGGTGATGGTTAGGTTAGGTTGGGTTAGGTATTGTGAAGTAAGCACGTTTTGTGGATATTTTCGCAATGTCCAATTCTTTGATTTCGGTGATGGTTAGGTTCAGATGGGTGAGGTTTGGTAGGATAAGAACTTTTCGTGGATATTTTGGCAATGTCGAATTCTCTGACTTCGGTGATGGTAAGGTGAGGTTGGGTTAGGTATTGTGAGGTAAGCACGTTTTGTGGATATTTTCGCAATGTCCAATTCTTTGATTTTGGTGATGGTTAGGTTCAGATGGGTGAGGTTTGGTAGGATAAGAACTTTTTGTGGATATTTTGGCAATGTCGAATTCTCTGACTTCGGTGATGGTTAGGTTAGGTTGGGTTAGGTATTGTGAGGTAAGCACGTTTTGTGGATATTTTGGCAATGTCCAATTCTTTGATTTCGGTGATGGTTAGGTTCAGATGGGTGAGGTTTGGTAGGATAAGAACTTTTTGTGGATATTTTGGCAATGTCGAATTCTCTGACTTCGGTGATGGTTAGGTTAGGTTGGGTTAGGTATTGTGAGGTAAGCACGTTTTTTGGATATTTTGGCAATGTCCAATTCTTTGATTTCGGTGATGGTTAGGTTCAGATGGGTGAGGTTTGGTAGGATAAGAATTTTTTGTGGATATTTTGGCAATGTCGAATTCTCTGACTGACGTGATGGTTAGGTTAGGTTGGGTTAGGTATTGTGAGGTAAGCACGTTTTGTGGATATTTTGGCAATGTCCAATTCTTTGATTTCGGTGATGGTTAGGTTCAGATGGGTGAGGTTTGGTAGGATAAGAACTTTTTGTGGATATTTTGGAAATGTCGAATTCTCTGACTTCGGTGATGGTTAGGTTAGGTTGGGTTAGGTATTGTGAGGTAAGCACGTTTTGTGGATATTTTCGCAATGTCCAATTCTTTGATTTCGGTGATGGTTAGGTTCAGATGGGTGAGGTTTGGTAGGATAAGAACTTTTCGTGGATATTTTGGCAATGTCGAATTCTCTGACTTCGGTGATAATAAGGTGAGGTTGGGTTAGGTATTGTGAGGTAAGCACGTTTTGTGGATATTTTCGCAATGTCCAATTCTTTGATTTCGGTGATGGTTAGGTTCAGATGGGTGAGGTTTGGTAGGATAAGAACTTTTTGTGGATATTTTGGCAATGTCGAATTTTCTAACTTCGGTGATGGTTAGGTTAGGTTGGGTTAGGTATTGTGAGGAAGGCACGTTTTGTGGATATTTTCGCAATGTCAAATTCTTTGATTTCGGTGATGGTTAGGTTCAGATGGGTGAGGTTTGGTAGGATAAGAACTTTTTGTGGATATTTTGGGAATGTCGAATTCTCTGACTTCGGTGATGGTTAGGTTAGGTTGGGTTAGGTATTGTGAAGTAAGCACGTTTTGTGGATATTTTCGCAATGTCCAATTCTTTGATTTCGGTGATGGTTAGGTTCAGATGGGTGAGGTTTGGTAGGATAAGAACTTTTCGTGGATATTTTGGCAATGTCGAATTCTCTGACTTCGGTGATGGTTAGGTTAGGTTGGGTTAGGTATTGTGAGGTAAGCACGTTTTGTGGATATTTTGGCAATGTCCAATTCTTTGATTTCGGTGATGGTTAGGTTCAGATGGGTGAGGTTTGGTAGGATAAGAACTTTTTGTGGATATTTTGGCAATGTCGAATTCTCTGACTTCGGTGATGGTTAGGTTAGGTTGGGTTAGGTATTGTGAGGTAAGCACGTTTTTTGGATATTTTGGCAATGTCCAATTCTTTGATTTCGGTGATGGTTAGGTTCAGATGGGTGAGGTTTGGTAGGATAAGAATTTTTTGTGGATATTTTGGCAATGTCGAATTCTCTGACTGACGTGATGGTTAGGTTAGGTTGGGTTAGGTATTGTGAGGTAAGCACGTTTTGTGGATATTTTGGCAATGTCCAATTCTTTGATTTCGGTGATGGTTAGGTTCAGATGGGTGAGGTTTGGTAGGATAAGAACTTTTTGTGGATATTTTGGAAATGTCGAATTCTCTGACTTCGGTGATGGTTAGGTTAGGTTGGGTTAGGTATTGTGAGGTAAGCACGTTTTGTGGATATTTTCGCAATGTCCAATTCTTTGATTTCGGTGATGGTTAGGTTCAGATGGGTGAGGTTTGGTAGGATAAGCACTTTTTGTGGATATTTTGGCAATGTCGAATTTTCTGACTTCGGTGATGGTTAGGTTAGGTTGGGTTAGGTATTGTGAGGTAAGCACGTTTTGTGGATATTTTATCAATGTCCAATTCTTTGATTTCGGTGATGGTTAGGTTCAGATGGGTGAGGTTTGGTAGGATAAGAATTTTTTGTGGATATTTTGGGAATGTCGAATTATCTGACTTCGGTAATGGTTAGTTTAGGTTGGGTTAGGTATTGTGAAGTAAGCACGTTTTGTGGATATTTTCGCAATGTCCAATTCTTTGATTTCGGTAATGGTTAGGTTCAGATGAGTGTGGTTTGGTAGGATAAGAACTTTTTGTGGATATTTTGGCAATGTCGAATTCTCTGACTTCGGTGATGGTTAGGTTAAGTTGGTTTAGGTATTGTAAGGAAGCACGTTTTGTGGATATTTTCGCAATGTCCAATTCTTTGATTTCGGTGATGGTTAGGTTCAGATGAGTGTGGTTTGGTAGGATAAGAACTTTTTGTGGATATTTTGGCAATGTCGAATTCTCTGACTTCGGTGATGGTTAGGTTAGGTTGGGTTAGGTATTGTGAGGTAAGCACGTTTTGTGGATATTTTATCAATGTCCAATTCTTTGATTTCGGTGATGGTTAGGTTCAGATGGGTGAGGTTTGTAGGATAAGCACTTTTTGTGGATATTTTGGCAATGTCGAATTCTCTAACTTCGGTGATGCTTAGGTTAGGTTGGGTTAGGTATTGTGAGGTAAGCACGTTCTGTGGATATTTTCGCAACGTCCAATTCTTTGTGTTCGGTGATGGTTAGGTTCAGATGGGTGAGGTTTGGTAGGATAAGAACTTTTCGTGGATATTTTGGGAATGTCGAATTCTCTGACTTCGGTAATGGTTAGGTGAGGTTGGGTTAGGTAATGTGAGGTTAGCACGTTTTGTGGATATTTTGGCAATGTCCAATTCTTTGATTTCGGTGAATGTTAGGTTCAGATGGGTGAGGTTTGGTAGGATAAGAACTTTTTGTGGATATTTTGGAAATGTCGAATTCTCTGACTTCGGTGATGGTTAGGTTAGGTTGGGTTAGGTATTGTGAAGTAAGCACGTTTTGTGGATATTTTCGCAATGTCCAATTCTTTGATTTCGGTGATGGTTAGGTTCAGATGGGTGAGGTTTGGTAGGATAAGAACTTTTCGTGGATATTTTGGCAATGTCGAATTCTCTGACTTCGGTGATGGTAAGGTGAGGTTGGGTTAGGTATTGTGAGGTAAGCACGTTTTGTGGATATTTTCGCAATGTCCAATTCTTTGATTTTGGTGATGGTTAGGTTCAGATGGGTGAGGTTTGGTAGGATAAGAACTTTTTGTGGATATTTTGGCAATGTCGAATTCTCTGACTTCGGTGATGGTTAGGTTAGGTTGGGTTAGGTATTGTGAGGTAAGCACGTTTTGTGGATATTTTGGCAATGTCCAATTCTTTGATTTCGGTGATGGTTAGGTTCAGATGGGTGAGGTTTGGTAGGATAAGAACTTTTTGTGGATATTTTGGCAATGTCGAATTCTCTGACTTCGGTGATGGTTAGGTTAGGTTGGGTTAGGTATTGTGAGGTAAGCACGTTTTTTGGATATTTTGGCAATGTCCAATTCTTTGATTTCGGTGATGGTTAGGTTCAGATGGGTGAGGTTTGGTAGGATAAGAATTTTTTGTGGATATTTTGGCAATGTCGAATTCTCTGACTGACGTGATGGTTAGGTTAGGTTGGGTTAGGTATTGTGAGGTAAGCACGTTTTGTGGATATTTTGGCAATGTCCAATTCTTTGATTTCGGTGATGGTTAGGTTCAGATGGGTGAGGTTTGGTAGGATAAGAACTTTTTGTGGATATTTTGGAAATGTCGAATTCTCTGACTTCGGTGATGGTTAGGTTAGGTTGGGTTAGGTATTGTGAGGTAAGCACGTTTTGTGGATATTTTCGCAATGTCCAATTCTTTGATTTCGGTGATGGTTAGGTTCAGATGGGTGAGGTTTGGTAGGATAAGAACTTTTCGTGGATATTTTGGCAATGTCGAATTCTCTGACTTCGGTGATAATAAGGTGAGGTTGGGTTAGGTATTGTGAGGTAAGCACGTTTTGTGGATATTTTCGCAATGTCCAATTCTTTGATTTCGGTGATGGTTAGGTTCAGATGGGTGAGGTTTGGTAGGATAAGAACTTTTTGTGGATATTTTGGCAATGTCGAATTTTCTAACTTCGGTGATGGTTAGGTTAGGTTGGGTTAGGTATTGTGAGGAAGGCACGTTTTGTGGATATTTTCGCAATGTCAAATTCTTTGATTTCGGTGATGGTTAGGTTCAGATGGGTGAGGTTTGGTAGGATAAGAACTTTTTGTGGATATTTTGGGAATGTCGAATTCTCTGACTTCGGTGATGGTTAGGTTAGGTTGGGTTAGGTATTGTGAAGTAAGCACGTTTTGTGGATATTTTCGCAATGTCCAATTCTTTGATTTCGGTGATGGTTAGGTTCAGATGGGTGAGGTTTGGTAGGATAAGAACTTTTCGTGGATATTTTGGCAATGTCGAATTCTCTGACTTCGGTGATGGTAAGGTGAGGTTGGGTTAGGTATTGTGAGGTAAGCACGTTTTGTGGATATTTTCGCAATGTCCAATTCTTTGATTTCGGTGATGGTTAGGTTCAGATGGGTGAGGTTTGGTAGGATAAGAACTTTTTGTGGATATTTTGGCAATGTCGAATTTTCTAACTTCGGTGATGGTTAGGTTAGGTTGGGTTATGTATTGTGAGGAAGGCACGTTTTGTGGATATTTTCGCAATGTCAAATTCTTTGATTTCGGTGATGGTTAGGTTCAGATGGGTGAGGTTTGGTAGGATAAGAACTTTTTGTGGATATTTTGGGAATGTCGAATTCTCTGACTTCGGTAATGGTTAGGTTAGGTTGGGTTAGGTATTGTGAAGTAAGCACGTTTTGTGGATATTTTCGCAATGTCCAATTCTTTGATTTCGGTAATGGTTAGGTTCAGATGAGTGTGGTTTGGTAGGATAAGAACTTTTTGTGGATATTTTGGCAATGTCGAATTCTCTGACTTCGGTGATGGTTAGGTTAGGTTGGTTTAGGTATTGTAAGGAAGCACGTTTTGTGGATATTTTCGCAATGTCCAATTCTTTGATTTCGGTGATGGTAAGGTTCAGATGAGTGTGGTTTGGAAGGATAAGAACTTTTTGTGGATATTTTGGCAATGTCGAATTCTCTGACTTCGGTGATGGTTAGGTTAGGTTGGGTTAGGTATTGTGAGGTAAGCACGTTTTTTGGATTCTTTGGCAATGTCCAATTCTTTGATTTCGGTGATGGTTAGGTTCAGATGTGTGAGGTTTGGTAGGATAAGAACTTTTTGTGGATATTTTGGAAATGTCGAATTCTCTGACTTCGGTGATGGTTAAGTTAGGTTGGGTAAGGTATTGTGAGGTAAGCACGTTTTGTGGATATTTTCGCAATGTCCAATTCTTTGATTTCGGTGATGGTTAGGTTCAGATGGGTGAGGTTTGGTAGGATAAGAACTTTTCGTGGATATTTTGGCAATGTCGAATTCTCTGACTTCGGTGATAGTAAGGTGAGGTTGGGTTAGGTATTGTGAGGTAAGCACGTTTTGTGGATATTTTCGCAATGTCCAATTCTTTGATTTCGGTGATGGTTAGGTTCAGATGGGTGAGGTTTGGTAGGATAAGAACTTTTTGTGGATATTTTAGCAATGTCGAATTTTCTAACTTCGGTGATGGTTAGGTTAGGTTGGGTTAGGTATTGTGAGGTAGGCACGTTTTGTGGATATTTTCGCAATGTCAAATTCTTTGATTTCGGTGATGGTTAGGTTCAGATGGGTGAGGTTTGGTAGGATAAGAACTTTTTGTGGATATTTTGGGAATGTCGAATTCTCTGACTTCGGTAAAGGTAAGGTTAGGTTGGGTTAGGTATTGTGAAGTAAGCACGTTTTGTGGATATTTTTGCAATGTCCAATTCTTTGATTTCGGTGATGGTTAGGTTCAGATGGGTGAGGTTTGGTAGGATAAGAACTTTTTGTGGATATTTTGGCAATGTCGAATTTTCTAACTTCGGTGATGGTTAGGTTAGGTTGGGTTAGGTATTGTGAGGAAGGCACGTTTTGTGGATATTTTCGCAATTTCAAATTCTTTGATTTCGGTGATGGTTAGGTTCAGATGGGTGAGGTTTGGTAGGATAAGAACTTTTTGTGGATATTTTGGGAATGTCGAATTCTCTGACTTCGGTGATGGTTAGGTTAGGTTGGGTTAGGTATTGTGAAGTAAGCACGTTTTGTGGATATTTTCGCAATGTCCAATTCTTTGATTTCGGTGATGGTTAGGTTCAGATGGGTGAGGTTTGGTAGGATAAGAACTTTTCGTGGATATTTTGGCAATGTCGAATTCTCTGACTTCGGTGATAGTAAGGTGAGGTTGGGTTAGGTATTGTGAGGTAAGCACGTTTTGTGGATATTTTCGCAATGTCCAATTCTTTGATTTCGGTGATGGTTAGGTTCAGATGGGTGAGGTTTGGTAGGATAAGAACTTTTTGTGGATATTTTGGCAATGTCGAATTCTCTGACTTCGGTGATGGTTAGGTTAGGTTGGGTTAGGTATTGTGAGGTAAGCACGTTTTGTGGATATTTTATCAATGTCCAATTCTTTGATTTCGGTGATGGTTAGGTTCAGATGGGTGAGGTTTGTAGGATAAGCACTTTTTGTGGATATTTTGGCAATGTCGAATTCTCTGACTTCGGTGATGGTTAGGTTAGGTTGGGTTAGGTATTGTGAGGTAAGCACGTTCTGTGGATATTTTCGCAACGTCCAATTCTTTGTGTTCGGTGATGGTTAGGTTCAGATGGGTGAGGTTTGGTAGGATAAGAACTTTTCGTGGATATTTTGGGAATGTCGAATTCTCTGACTTCGGTAATGGTTAGGTTAGGTTGGGTTAGGTATTGTGAGGTAAGCACGTTTTGTGGATATTTTATCAATGTCCAATTCTTTGATTTCGGTGATGGTTAGGTTCAGATGGGTGAGGTTTGGTAGGATAAGAACTTTTTGTGGATATTTTGGGAATGTCGAATTCTCTGACTTCGGTAATGGTTAGTTTAGGTTGGGTTAGGTATTGTGAAGTAAGCACGTTTTGTGGATATTTTCGCAATGTCCAATTCTTTGATTTCGGTAATGGTTAGGTTCAGATGAGTGTGGTTTGGTAGGATAAGAACTTTTTGTGGATATTTCGGCAATGTCGAATTCTCTGACTTCGGTGATGGTTAGGTTAGGTTGGTTTAGGTATTGTAAGGAAGCACGTTTTGTGGATATTTTCGCAATGTCCAATTCTTTGATTTCGGTGATGGTTAGGTTCAGATGAGTGTGGTTTGGTAGGATTAGAACTTTTTGTGGATATTTTGGCAATGTCGAATTCTCTGACTTCGGTGATGGTTAGGTTAGGTTGGGTTAGGTATTGTGAGGAAGGCACGTTTTGTGGATATTTTCGCAATGTCAAATTCTTTGATTTCGGTGATGGTTAGGTTCAGATGGGTGAGGTTTGGTAGGATAAGAACTTTTTGTGGATATTTTGGGAATGTCGAATTCTCTGACTTTGGTAATGGTTAGGTTAGGTTGGGTTAGGTATTGTGAAGTAAGCACGTTTTGTGGATATTTTAACAATGTCCAATTCTTTGATTTCGGTAATGGTTAGGTTCAGATGAGTGTGGTTTGGTAGGATAAGAATTTTTTGTGGATATTTTGGCAATGTCGAATTCTCTGACTTCGGTGATGGTTAGGTTAGGTTGGGTTAGGTATTGTGAGGGAAGCACGTTTTGTGGATATTTTATCAATGTCCAATTCTTTGATTTCGGTGATGGTTAGGTTCAGATGGGTGAGGTTTGGTAGGATAAGCACTTTTTGTGGATATTTTGGCAATGTCGAATTTTCTGACTTCGGTGATGGTTAGGTTAGGTTGGGTTAGGTATTGTGAGGTAAGCACGTTTTGTGGATATTTTATCAATGTCCAATTCTTTGATTTCGGTGATGGTTAGGTTCAGATGGGTGAGGTTTGGTAGGATAAGAATTTTTTGTGGATATTTTGGGAATGTCGAATTATCTGACTTCGGTAATGGTTAGTTTAGGTTGGGTTAGGTATTGTGAAGTAAGCACGTTTTGTGGATATTTTCGCAATGTCTAATTCTTTGATTTCGGTAATGGTTAGGTTTAGATGAGTGTGGTTTGGTAGGATAAGAACTTTTTGTGGATATTTTGGCAATGTCGAATTCTCTGACTTCGGTGATGGTTAGGTTAGGTTGGTTTAGGTATTGTAAGGAAGCACGTTTTGTGGATATTTTCGCAATGTCCAATTCTTTGATTTCGGTGATGGTTAGGTTCAGATGAGTGTGGTTTGGTAGGATAAGAACTTTTTGTGGATATTTTGGCAATGTCGAATTCTCTGACTTCGGTGATGGTTAGGTTAGGTTGGGTTAGGTATTGTGAGGTAAGCACGTTTTGTGGATATTTTATCAATGTCCAATTCTTTGATTTTGGTGATGGTTAGGTTCAGATGGGTGAGGTTTGTAGGATAAGCACTTTTTGTGGATATTTTGGCAATGTCGAATTCTCTGACTTCGGTGATGGTTAGGTTAGGTTGGGTTAGGTATTGTGAGGTAAGCACGTTCTGTGGATATTTTCGCAACGTCCAATTCTTTGTGTTCGGTGATGGTTAGGTTCAGATGGGTGAGGTTTGGTAGGATAAGAACTTTTCGTGGATATTTTGGGAATGTCGAATTCTCTGACTTCGGTAATGGTTAGGTGAGGTTGGGTTAGGTAATGTGAGGTTAGCACGTTTTGTGGATATTTTGGCAATGTCTAATTCTTTGATTTCGGTGAATGTTAGGTTCAGATGGGTGAGGTTTGGTAGGATAAGAACTTTTTGTGGATATTTTGGAAATGTCGAATTCTCTGACTTCGGTGATGGTAAGGTGAGGTTGGGTTAGGTATTGTGAGGTAAGCACGTTTTGTGGATATTTTCGCAATGTATAATTCTTTGATTTTGGTGATGGTTAGGTTCAGATGGGTGAGGTTTGGTAGGATAAGAACTTTTTGTGGATATTTTGGCAATGTCGAATTTTCTAACTTCGGTGATGGTTAGGTTAGGTTGGGTTAGGTATTGTGAGGAAGGCACGTTTTGTGGATATTTTCGCAATGTCAAATTCTTTGATTTCGGTGATAGTTAGGTTCAGATGGGTGAGGTTTGGTAGGATAAGAACTTTTTGTGGATATTTTGGGAAAGTCGAATTCTCTGACTTCGGTAATGGTTAGGTTAGGTTGGGTAAGGTATTGTGAAGTAAGCACGTTTTGTGGATATTTTCGCAATGTCCAATTCTTTGATTTCGGTAATGGTTAGGTTCAGATGAGTGTGGTTTGGTAGGATAAGAACTTTTTGTGGATATTTTGGCAATGTCGAATTCTCTGACTTCGGTGATGGTTAGGTTAGGTTGGTTTAGGTATTGTAAAGAAGCACGTTTTATGGATATTTTCGCAATGTCCAATTCTTTGATTTCGGTGATGGTTAGGTTCAGATGAGTGTGGTTTGGTAGGATAAGAACTTTTTGTGGATATTTTGGCAATGTCGAATTCTCTGACTTCGGTGATGGTTAGGTTAGGTTGGGTTAGGTATTGTGAGGTAAGCACGTTTTGTGGATATTTTGGCAATGTCCAATTCTTTGATTTCGGTGATGGTTAGGTTCAGATGGGTGAGGTTTGGTAGGATAAGAACTTTTTGTGGATATTTTGGCAATGTCGAATTCTCTGACTTCGGTGATGGTTAGGTTAGGTTGGGTTAGGTATTGTGAGGTAAGCACGTTTTGTGGATATTTTGGCAATGTCCAATTCTTTGATTTCGGTGATGGTTAGGTTCAGATGGGTGAGGTTTGGTAGGATAAGAATTTTTTGTGGATATTTTGGCAATGTCGAATTCTCTGACTGACGTGATGGTTAGGTTAGGTTGGGTTAGGTATTGTGAGGTAAGCACGTTTTGTGGATATTTTGGCATTGTCTAATTCTTTGATTTCGGTGATGGTTAGGTTCAGATGGGTGAGGTTTGGTAGGATAAGAACTTTTTGTGGATATTTTGGAAATGTCGAATTCTCTGACTTCGGTGATGGTTAGGTTAGGTTGGGTTAGGTATTGTGAGGTAAGCACGTTTTGTGGATATTTTCGCAATGTCCAATTCTTTGATTTCGGTGATGGTTAGGTTCAGATGGGTGAGGTTTGGTAGGATAAGAACTTTTCGTGGATATTTTGGCAATGTCGAATTCTCTGACTTCGGTGATGGTAAGGTGAGGTTGGGTTAGGTATTGTGAGGTAAGCACGTTTTGTGGATATTTTCGCAATGTCCAATTCTTTGATTTCGGTGATGGTTAGGTTCAGATGGGTGAGGTTTGGTAGGATAAGAACTTTTTGTGGATATTTTGGCAATGTCGAATTTTCTAACTTCGGTGATGGTTAGGTTAGGTTGGGTTAGGTATTGTGAGGAAGGCACGTTTTGTGGATATTTTCGCAATGTCAAATTCTTTGATTTCGGTGATGGTTAGGTTGAGATGGGTGAGGTTTGGTAGGATAAGAACTTTTTGTGGATATTTTGGGAATGTCGAATTCTCTGACTTCGGTGATGGTTAGGTTAGGTTGGGTTAGGTATTGTGAAGTAAGCACGTTTTGTGGATATTTTCGCAATGTCCAATTCTTTGATTTCGGTGATGGTTAGGTTCAGATGGGTGAGGTTTGGTAGGATAAGAACTTTTCGTGGATATTTTGGCAATGTCGAATTCTCTGACTTCGGTGATGGTAAGGTGAAGTTGGGTTAGGTATTGTGAGTCAAGCACGTTTTGTGGATATTTTCGCAATGTCCAATTCTTTGATTTCGGTGATGGTTAGGTTCAGATGGGTGAGGTTTGGTAGGATAAGAACTTTTTGTGGATATTTTGGCAATGTCGAATTTTCTAACTTCGGTGATGGTTAGGTTAGGTTGGGTTATGTATTGTGAGGAAGGCACGTTTTGTGGATATTTTCGCAATGTCAAATTCTTTGATTTCGGTGATGGTTAGGTTCAGATGGGTGAGGTTTGGTAGGATAAGAACTTTTTGTGGATATTTTGGGAATGTCGAATTCTCTGACTTCGGTAATGGTTAGGTTAGGTTGGGTTAGGTATTGTGAAGTAAGCACGTTTTGTGGATATTTTCGCAATGTCCAATTCTTTGATTTCGGTAATGGTTAGTGTTCCGACTTTTGTAATGACGTGTGGCAAACAGTCTTATTAACTGATTGTCGATTGGCATTATTGACGAGTTGGCATTAGTGTCGGCCCAAGCGGAAATACGCGACGGTCGACAGAGTTCGAGCAGACGGCGTACGGACAACTTGTGTTCCGTACGCTCCGCTGAACCACCACGTGCAAATTTTACATTTCAATAAACTACATCAAACCATTATCGAAGTCTTTTCCATGATGGTCACTTCGAACCGGACACCAGTAACCTAGGCCACAACACCAAACGGACAAACCAATAGGAAAAAACGTGGTCGAGAAAAAATGGATGTCAATTAAGAAATCGGTATCGTTCCTTTGTTACTATCCATACCTTTCCAATACTAATAACATGTTTGCTTCTATTTCAGCAATATATTGATTGATGTACAGAGGTACATGACCGCGTGATTGACGCAGAAAATATATAAATAAAAACATAACCTACAAAGACGCATGGGACACAGAGGTAATCCAAAATTATCGGAACGATCACATAAACATCGTAAAGGATATTCAAGTAAGTGAATGTATTCAATCTCAGGCAATCTGTTCAAAAGGCAATCATGTGGGTAGGTCAGTTTTTAAAAATATGTTTTAAAGTATAACAATTAATTAACGCGATTGTATAAAATAATATCGCGCTACGAAGGAATGTTTCATCGGTCGCATCGAATTTCGTATTAAAAGTGTAAAATCAGATGTAGTGTAAAATTAGCAAAGCACGTGGGGAATTATACTTGTAGCCCCAAAGTGGCTTAAACCAAGTACATACCGGTATATTCATATACCGGCAGATCTCTTTGTTTCTTAATGTGTGTAGAAACTTTCTCCCCCCTCCCCCCTCCACAATAAATGTGGAATTATACTTGTAGCCCCAAAGTGGCTTAAACCAAGTACATACCGGTATATTCATATCGGTAGATCTTTGTTTCTTAATGTGTGTAGAAACACCCTCCCCCCCCCCCCTTCCACGATAAATGTGGAATTATACTTGTAGCCCCAAAGTGGCTTAAACCAAGTACATACCGGTATATTCATATCGGTAGATCTTTGTTTCTTAATGTGTGTAGAAACACCCTCCCCCCCCCCCCCTTCCACGATAAATGTGGAATTACACTTGTAGCCCCAAAGTGGAATAAATCAAGTACATACCGGCATATTCATACATCGGTAGATCTCTTTGTTTCATAATGTGTGATGAAACAGTGGTGATTTAAAATAAATCACAAGACTTGTAGCCCCAAAGTGGTTTAAATCAAGCACCCACCAATTTAGGGTTGTAATTTCTTCCAAAATATGTTGGATAGATTCTGGTGATAATAGTTAAAGTAGAATATTAAGATTCACGGTTAATCATTGAATATTATTACCTTATCTCTACGAATAGTTCAATTGACAGCTATAGTAGAGAACAACTGTATTTATGAGACGAAATAGTGCAACTTTCTGAAACAAATGTCAAGTGCTGAAAACGAGGAAATAGAAGCTTCGACTTCCAAGTCGCATAAAGGTCGAAATCCAACTAGGGACGTAGAACCTATTAGAGACAGGTCAAGCTCTAGAATACATCAGACTCGAAGTCAGACTCAATCGATAGAAATATTAGCGAAGGAAAATAAAGTAGAAGTTATAATGACGTCAATAGAATTAAGGTATTCAGGCGCGGTACAAAGACTAAAAGGAAAAATAGATAAATCCTCCGAATTAGATGAAGGACAGTATCAAACCATTAAAGAAGCATACGATTATGTCCGAAAACTCCATTACGAATATTTAGATAACCTTACAGACATACCGAAAGCGGCCAAAATAGACGAAGAGTACGATGCAATTACAATAACAGTTAAAAATCTTAAAGCAGCATTAGATTGCCAATCCTTTCAAGATAGTAAACTAAAGGTAGAGCAAGCAACAATTAAATTTGCTAGAGATAAGTTACCGACGTTAACCATTCCCACATTTCAGGGAGATCCATCTGAATGGCAATCGTTTCAACAAGCTTTTAAGAATATAATAGGAAACAAAACGGAATATTCGAATGTCACGAAATTGCAATATTTGCATCAATCCTTAATCGGTCCCGCTTTGGCAGCTGTATCAGGTTTAGATATTAGCTCAGACAATTACGAAATAGCTTGGAGTATTTTAGACAAGCAATATAATTTACCAAGACTTAATCTCAAAACTAGGATTAATTCACTTTGTGACTTAAAATTAATCACAAGAGAATCACATATCGAATTGAGAAATCTATTGAATCAGGTAACAGTGTGTATTAAAAACATTGAATCGTTGGGTTACGCGAGAGAAATTTTAGATCCATGGGTAACATGTTTAGTTCTAAGGAAATTACCTTTTAATATAGTAAGAGACTGGGAAATATCGCTGGTTAGCAGAGAAATGCCACCATATGAAAGTTTAGAGACATTCTTGCAGAATAGATGTAATGTATTACAATCTACTGCATCTGTAACTACGGTGAAGGAATTCCCTCATAGTCGTCAAAGAATCATGAGAACTCATGTCGCGAACAAAAACCCATCAAGTAAGGTAAACGCATGCGCATTCTGTCGAAATAATCATTTCATAGGCAAATGTGATAAATTCAAAGCAAAATCCAGTATGGAAAGAAATGAATTCGTTAAATCTAATAACATGTGTTTTAAATGTTTAAATTCATCGCATAAGATAACAAATTGCAAGTCTAACTATAATTGCTTAAGGTGCAAACAAAACCATCACACTTTGTTGCATCAGGACGATACATTTAGTTCCAATAATACGGGAAGGAAGTCAATTAATGCTCATTCTACTCATTTCTCTCAAAGGGAGATAATTTTACCGACGGTACAAGTAGACATTATAACGTCCAATGGAACGGTCGTTAAGGGTCGCACATTATTAGATTCCGGCTCACAAGTCAACTATGTTACCACATCTTTCGCTAAGAAGAATAACTTCAAATTAGAGAAAATCTCTCAAAAAATTGTAGGTATCGCTAATCAAGAAAGTAGCATTCGTCACATCACCAAGGTGACCATAAGGTCTTCAACCACTAATTACTCAACCAAAGTGTTGTGTTTGGTATTACCAGAAATTACTGGCGAAATTCCAACTGTGAAACTGGATCAACAGTTAATTTCAATACCAGCGGGAATCAAGTTATCAGATTCCCTTTGGAATAAACCGACGCCAATCGATTTCTTGCTCGGCGCCGAGATTTGCGTTCATGCTATGAAAGCAGGAACCATCCAGTTAGGAAAAGGTATGCCTATCTTAAAGGATACCGAATTCGGATGGACAATAGTTGGTCCATATCCCGAAGTAAATAATGCTCCAGGGAAGAGCCACATAGGCTTAAGTCAATTAGACAGTCACATTCAAAACTTTTGGATGATCGACCAGGTTCCTATGGTAAAACATCAATCTCTTGAGGAGAAAAGATGTGAGGAACATTTCCAAGCACACACATCACGAGATAAAAACGGTAGATTTTGTGTAGCTTTACCATATAAAAATTCCCCGGTAGTATTAGGAAGTTCATTGCACATTGCGGAGAAAAGACACAAAACTTTGGAAAGACGTTTTTTAGCCAATAATAATTTAAAAATGGAATACAATAAAGTTTTAGAAGAGTACATAAATTTAGGACATATGTCAGAGTGTGAACCTCCGGAGGCACATGAGGTTCATTGTTATTTACCTCATCACGTCGTGGTTAAGGAGTCTAGCCTTACCACTAAATATCGTGTAGTTTTTGATGCGTCCGCAAAGACAACGTCTAATATCTCACTAAATAATATTTTGATGGTGGGACCTAATGTCCAATCAGATTTGTTAAGTTTACTACTCAACTTTCGACTCCATAAATACGTGATTACTGCGGATATTAAGCAGATGTACCGACAGATTCAAATAGCAGAGAAAAATAAAAATGTACAACGAATCATTTGGCGAACAGATCCCCAGAGTAAATTCAAGCATTACAAGCTTAATACAGTAACATTCGGAACTGCTTCAGCCCCATTTTTAGCTACTAGATGTCTAAATCAGTTAGCAGAGGAGAATAGAAACAAATATCCCATCGCTAGTAAAGTGATCGAACGTGATTTTTATGTTGATGATTTGCTCACGGGAACTAATACTATTGAAGCTGGTAAATTATTAAAGGTTCAACTGGAAACCATATTATTATCAGCCGGTATGCCCTTAAGCAAATGGACATCGAACAACTCCGATATAATCACGGATGTTAAAGCTGACGATTGTTCAGATTTTAACTTCTCTAACGAATCACACAAAACTTTAGGTTTATTTTGGAAACCGCGGGAAGACGTTTTCGTATTTAAGGTTCAAACCGAAGTCGAGACTGAAAATATAACAAAAAGAAACTTTTTATCAGTAATTAGTCAGATCTTCGACCCATTAGGACTATTATCTCCATTGTTAATTAATTATAAGATATTAATGCAATCTGTCTGGCAACAAACCATTGGTTGGGATGAATTCATTCCTCAGACAATCTTCAAAAAATGGAAAGATTGTCAATTATCCAATACAGTCATGAAACTTTATAAAATTCCTAGATTGATAATACTAAATAATGTCATTAATATACAGGCACACGGATTTTGTGACGCATCCGAGAAAGCTTATGGTGCTTGTATTTATGTAAAATGTACTGATCAATTGGGAAATTCCAAATGTCATCTTGTGTGTTCTCGTTCGAGAGTCGCTCCGCTCAGTTTTGTAACTATTCCGCGTTTAGAGCTGTGCTCCGCTATGTTATTATCAAAGTTAATGAAGTCAACAATAGACCAATTAACAATTCATATTAATGAAAAATATTATTGGACGGATTCAACCGTCGCATTGCATTGGATTAGAGGAGAGTCATGTAAATGGACCACCTTCGTTGCCAATCGAGTGGCCGAAATCCAATCAATATCTCAACCCATTGAGTGGTACCATGTCTCCTCTACAGACAATCCAGCAGATTTAATTTCTCGAGGGACTCAACCATCAGAATTAAATCATAATTCGTTATGGTGGGACGGCCCTAGTTGGTTGAAATTAGACGAATCACGATGGCCTCGAAGACCTCCTGAGATCACAATAGATCTTCCAGAGAGAAGGGTAGTCACTAACGCTACCCTTGTGAGGGAAAATAATTGGATAGATAAACATTCTCATCTTCCAAGACTCCTTCGAGTTTTATCATATGTTCGTCGGCCACTAAGGAATAAACAATTAAACGTTAAAGAAAATAACGAACCGTCCGCTTTAGAATTAAAAGATGCTTTAAATAATTTGATAAGGTTATCGCAAATGGAATCATTTCCATTGGAATATCGTTTGCTGAGCAAGGGACATCCAATTCCCAGTAGCAGTAAATTAGCTAAATTGTCCCCTCTATTCCACGAGAATTTAATTTGTGTTGGAAGTAGACTTCCTCTGGGAACAACTCTATCAACGTCACCCATTATCTTGTCAAATAAGCATAAACTTACACACATGATTGTCCGAGATGCGCACTTGAAATATATTCACTTGGGTACTCAAGCCTTACTGTCGTTATTGCGGCAGACCTATTGGCCATTGGCCGGACATAATACTGTCAAAGGAGTGGTGCGTTCATGTGTCATTTGTTTCAGAAATAAACCACTGTCACACAATAGATTAATGGGATTACTCCCGCTTGAACGTACCACTGCGAATTTTCCTTTCAGTCATGTGGGGATAGATTTCGCAGGACCTTTTCCTGTGAAGAGTGGTTGCAATAAGAATTCTAAGATAATTAAGGGTTACGTTTGTGTCTTTGTGTGTTTTTCCAGTAAGGCAGTTCACTTGGAACTTGTCGGAGACTTAACGAGTTCAAATTTCTTAAATTGTTTAAGAAGATTCGTAGCCAGACGTGGCAGGCCCAATACGATATATTCCGACAATGCTACTAATTTTGTCGGTGCAAGTCGTGAACTCGTTAATTTAGTAAAATTAATTTACGAACGTCCTCATGAGGAGAAGCTACTACGGTATGTAGCCTCCGAAGGGATTCGTTGGAAGTTTAACCCGCCAAGGGCGCCTCACATGGGAGGGCTGTGGGAAGCAGCGGTTAAATCCATGAAGATTCATTTAAACAAGGTGTTAAAGGCCACCACCTTAAATTTCGAATCATTTTGTACGGTATTGACTCAAATAGAAGCTTGCATGAATTCCCGTCCTCTTAGTCCCTTGTCTTCGGATCCACTAGACCTTTTACCCCTCACACCTGGACATTTCTTAATTGGCAGATCCTTACTCGCTCTTCCAATGGAGGTTAAATATAACACTAATGTCCATGCCAATCTGCTTCAGATACAATTGACCACAGCAGCATTTTGGAAACGTTGGTCGGCGGAATATTTACATTCTTTGCAGTTACGACACAAATGGAAGAAGGACTCGAGCAACAATCTGAGTGTGGGTCAAATGGTCCTGTTAAAGGAGGAACACATGCTGCCAACCCGATGGGTCTTGGGTCGAGTCACTAAATTGTATCCCGGACCAGATGGCAGAGTTCGAGTCGTCGACGTCTTTACTGCCAGCGGAGAGTTTCGTCGGTCCAGTCATCTAGTGGCGCCATTGCCGATTCTACCACAAGGACCACTTGACAGGAAGGAAGATCAGCAAGAGGGAGGAGAAACAGCAGCTTCAATTCCGTCAACTTCGGTAGCTTAGTTTAACCCGAAGACACTACCCCCAACTCATATTACTTATTAGATGTAATCATGAGTTTAAATCATTCAATGTTAATAGTAGTACTCCGTAATTCACTTTAATTGTGTTGTGTGTATAATTTAAGCTATTTTCATTTTAACATTCGGCAGTATATATCTCCGAATTTAATCTAATCATTTTGTCTTTATAATATAAGACTTGTCTCATGTCATCACTCGGAAGGATTATATCCGAGTTTAAAATAAACTGTTCAAATTTGACAGTTAAAATTAGATTCATGATTTGTTAATGTTAGTCTCCAAGCCACACTTAATGGAGCATCTTAAATTATTTCATGTCTACTTAATTATAACCTGCCGGGAGTCATCCGCAGGTCTTATGTTTCTTGTTATGAAAACATAAGTTAACTCTTACTGTTTATAGTATTTATGTGAATCATAGAATAAGTAAATATTATAATACTGAACATTTCGATGTTTAACGTAGAGACATCTATAATCATAGTTCGCCTTCATTTCCTGCTTGTAGGAATGAATGAATGACTTTCCAATTTACTTTTAATTTAGCAATGTTTGTGCTACTTGTTGATGAAATCAAGTTAACTTAGGAGCATTACACTCACTAATCAAGTTTAGTTGATCGGTAATAGCTGATCTGTCTTGACAACTGTAACAGTGTCAACATTGTATTGTCTAAGTTAACATCAAGATGAGGAATGCTTAAGTTTTAAACCATATACAGTCCACTCTCTCTTCTTTAAAGTAAACTTATCTTGTAATGCTTATTCACAGCTTCAAAGGAGATTTCAAAAATTTTGATGTAAATAGAAATAACATTCACCAGAGGTATACCTATAAGTTGAAATATTACTGAACCAATAAATTGATTTTATCCTCACACTGGATGAGGCAAAGGTTTCATTATTCACCCTCTATTTAATTATTTTAAGAGCTATGATTTATTGTAAACGACTCGTCAGTAATGCTGTAACTCTGTAGAATAACTGTATTGTTCAACAGTTTTCCTATGTGGGACTATGTTCCGACTTTTGTAATGACGTGTGGCAAACAGTCTTATTAACTGATTGTCGATTGGCATTATTGACGAGTTGGCATTAGTGTCGGCCCAAGCGGAAATACGCGACGGTCGACAGAGTTCGAGCAGACGGCGTACGGACAACTTGTGTTCCGTACGCTCCGCTGAACCACCACGTGCAAATTTTACATTTCAATAAACTACATCAAACCATTATCGAAGTCTTTTCCAGTTAGGTTCAGATGAGTGTGGTTTGGTAGGATAAGAACTTTTTGTGGATATTTTGGCAATGTCGAATTCTCTGACTTCGGTGATGGTTAGGTTAGGTTGGTTTAGGTATTGTAAGGAAGCACGTTTTGTGGATATTTTCGCAATGTCCAATTCTTTGATTTCGGTGATGGTTAGGTTCAGATGAGTGTGGTTTGGTAGGATAAGAACTTTTTGTGGATATTTTGGCAATGTCGAATTCTCTGACTTCGGTGATGGTTAGGTTAGGTTGGGTTAGGTATTGTGAGGTAAGCACGTTTTGTGGATTCTTTGGCAATGTCCAATTCTTTGATTTCGGTGATGGTTAGGTTCAGATGTGTGAGGTTTGGTAGGATAAGAACTTTTTGTGGATATTTTGGAAATGTCGAATTCTCTGACTTCGGTGATGGTTAAGTTAGGTTGGGTTAGGTATTGTGAGGTAAGCACGTTTTGTGGATATTTTCGCAATGTCTAATTCTTTGATTTCGGTGATGGTTAGGTTCAGATGGGTGAGGTTTGGTAGGATAAGAACTTTTCGTGGATATTTTGGCAATGTCGAATTCTCTGACTTCGGTGATGGTAAGGTGAGGTTGGGTTAGGTATTGTGAGGTAAGCACGTTTTGTGGATATTTTCGCAATGTCCAATTCTTTGATTTCGGTGATGGTTAGGTTCAGATGGGTGAGGTTTGGTAGGATAAGAACTTTTTGTGGATATTTTAGCAATGTCAAATTTTCTAACTTCGGTGATGGTTAGGTTAGGTTGGGTTAGGTATTGTGAGGTAGGCACGTTTTGTGGATATTTTCGCAATGTCAAATTCTTTGATTTCGGTGATGGTTAGGTTCAGATGGGTGAGGTTTGGTAGGATAAGAACTTTTTGTGGATATTTTGGGAATTTCGAATTCTCTGACTTCGGTAATGGTAAGGTTAGGTTGGGTTAGGTATTGTGAAGTAAGCACGTTTTGTGGATATTTTTGCAATGTCCAATTCTTTGATTTCGGTGATGGTTAGGTTCAGATGGGTGAGGTTTGGTAGGATAAGAACTTTTTGTGGATATTTTGGCAATGTCGAATTTTCTAACTTCGGTGATGGTTAGGTTAGGTTGGGTTAGGTATTGTGAGGAAGGCACGTTTTGTGGATATTTTCGCAATGTCAAATTCTTTGATTTCGGTGATGGTTAGGTTCAGATGGGTGAGGTTTGGTAGGATAAGAACTTTTTGTGGATATTTTGGGAATGTCGAATTCTCTGACTTCGGTGATGGTTAGGTTAGTATGGTTAGGTATTGTGAAGTAAGCACGTTTTGTGGATATTTTCGCAATGTCCAATTCTTTGATTTCGGTGATGGTTAGGTTCAGATGGGTGAGGTTTGGTAGGATAAGAACTTTTCGTGGATATTTTGGCAATGTCGAATTCTCTGACTTCGGTGATGGTAAGGTGTGGTTGGGTTAGGTATTGTGAGGTAAGCACGTTTTGTGGATATTTTCGCAATGTCCAATTTTTTGATTTCGGTGATGGTTAGGTTCAGATGGGTGAGGTTTGGTAGGATAAGAACTTTTTGTGGATATTTTGGGAATGTCGAATTCTCTGACTTCGGTAATGGTTAGGTTAGGTTGGGTTAGGTATTGTGAAGTAAGCACGTTTTGTGGATATTTTCGCAATGTCCAATTCTTTGATTTCGGTGATGGTTAGGTTCAGATGGGTGAGGTTTGGTAGGATAAGAACTTTTCATGGATATTTTGGCAATGTCGAATTCTCTGACTTCGGTGATGGTAAGGTGAGGTTGGGTTAGGTATTGTGAGGTAAGCACGTTTTGTGGATATTTTCGCAATGTCCAATTCTTTGATTTCGGTGATGGTTAGGTTCAGATGGGTGAGGTTTGGTAGGATAAGAACTTTTTGTGGATATTTTGGCAATGTCGAATTTTCTAACTTCGAAGATGGTTAGGTTAGGTTGGGTTAGGTATTGTGAGGAAGGCACGTTTTGTGGATATTTTCGCAATGTCAAATTCTTTGATTTCGGTGATGGTTAGGTTCAGATGGGTGAGGTTTGGTAGGATAAGAACTTTTTGTGGATATTTTGGGAATGTCGAATTCTCTGACTTCGGTAATGGTTAGGTTAGGTTGGGTTAGGTATTGTGAAGTAAGCATGTTTTGTGGATATTTTCGCAATGTCCAATTCTTTGATTTCGGTAAAGGTTAGGTTCAGATGAGTGTGGTTTGGTAGGATAAGAACTTTTTGTGGATATTTTGGCAATTTCGAATTCTCTGACTTCGGTGATGGTTAGGTTAGGTTGGTTTAGGTATTGTAAGGAAGCACGTTTTGTGGATATTTTCGCAATGTCCAATTCTTTGATTTCGGTGATGGTTAGGTTCAGATGAGTGTGGTTTGGTAGGATAAGAACTTTTTGTGGATATTTTGGCAATGTCGAATTCTCTGACTTAGGTGATGGTTAGGTTAGGTTGGATTAGGTATTGTGAGGTAAGCACGTTTTGTGGATTCTTTGGCAATGTCCAATTCTTTGATTTCGGTGATGGTTAGGTTCAGATGGGTGAGGTTTGGTAGGATAAGAACTTTTTGTGGATATTTTGGAAATGTCGAATTCTCTGACTTCGGTGATGGTTAAGTTAGGTTGGGTTAGATATTGTGAGGTAAGCACGTTTTGTGGATATTTTCGCAATGTCAAATTCTTTTATTTCGGTGATGGTTAGGTTCAGATGGGTGAGGTTTGGTAGGATAAGAACTTTTTGTGGATATTTTGGCAATGTCGAATTTTCTGACTTCGGTGATGGTAAGGTGAGGTTGGGTTAGGTATTGTGAGGTAAGCACGTTTTGTGGATATTTTCGCAATGTCCAATTCTTTGATTTCGGTGATGGTTAGGTTCAGATGGGTGAGGTTTGGTAGGATAAGAACTTTTTGTGGATATTTTGGCAATGTCGAATTTTCTAACTTCGGTGATGGTTAGGTTAGGTTGGGTTAGGTATTGTGAGGGAAGCACGTTTTGTGGATATTTTTGCAATGTCAAATTCTTTGATTTCGGTGATGGTTAGGTTCAGATGAGTGTGGTTTGGTAGGATAAGAACTTTTTGTGGATATTTTGGCAATTTCGAATTCTCTGACTTCGGTAATGGTTAGGTGAGGTTGGGTTAGGTATTGTGAGGTTAACACGTTTTGTGGATATTTTGGCAAAGTCCAATTCTTTGATTTCGGTGATGGTTAGGTTCAGATGGGTGAGGTTTGGTAGGATAAGAACTTTTTGTGGATATTTTGGAAATGTCGAATTCTCTGACTTCGGTGATGGTTAGGTTAGGTTGGGTTAGGTATTGTGAGGAAAGCACGTTTTGTGGATATTTTCGCAATGTCCAATTCTTTGATTTCGGTGATGGTTAGGTTCAGATGGGTGAGGTTTGGTAGGATAAGAACTTTTCGTGGATATTTTGGCAATGTCGAATTCTCTGACTTCGGTGATGGTAAGGTGAGGTTGGGTTAGGTATTGTGAGGTAAGCACGTTTTGTGGATATTTTCGCAATGTCCAATTCTTTGATTTTGGTGATGGTTAGGTTCAGATGGGTGAGGTTTGGTAGGATAAGAACTTTTTGTGGATATTTTGGCAATGTCGAATTTTCTAACTTCGGTGATGGTTAGGTTAGGTTGGGTTAGGTATTGTGAGGAAGGCTAGTTTTGTGGATATTTTCGCAATGTCAAATTCTTTGATTTCGGTGATGTTTAGGTTCAGATGGGTGAGGTTTGGTAGGATAAGAACTTTTTGTGGATATTTTGGGAATGTCGAATTCTCTGACTTCGGTAATGGTAAGGTTAGGTTGGGTAAGGTATTGTGAAGTAAGCACGTTTTGTGGATATTTTCGCAATGTCCAATTCTTTGATTTCGGTAATGGTTAGATTCAGATGAGTGTGGTTTGGTAGGATAAGAACTTTTTGTGGATATTTTGGCAATGTCGAATTCTCTGACTTCGGTGATGGTTAGGTTAGGTTGGGTTAGGTATTGTGAAGTAAGCACGTTTTGTGGATATTTTTGCAATGTCCAATTCTTTGATTTCGGTGATGGTTAGGTTCAGATGGGTGAGGTTTGGTAGGATAAGAACTTTTCGTGGATATTTTGGCAATGTCGAATTCTCTGACTTCGGTGATGGTAAGGTGAGGTTGGGTTAGGTATTGTGAGGTAAGCACGTTTTGTGGATATTTTCGCAATGTCCAATTCTTTGATTTCGGTGATGGTTAGGTTCAGATGGGTGAGGTTTGGTAGGATAAGAACTTTTCATGGATATTTTGGCAATGTCGAATTCTCTGACTTCGGTGATGGTAAGGTGAGGTTGGGTTAGGTATTGTGAGGTAAGCACGTTTTGTGGATGTTTTCGCAATGTCCAATTCTTTGATTTCGGTGATGGTTAGGTTCAGATGGGTGAGGTTTGGTAGGATAAGAACTTTTTGTGGATATTTTGGCAATGTCGAATTTTCTAACTTCGGTGATGGTTAGGTTAGGTTGGGTTAGGTATTGTGAGGAAGGCACGTTTTGTGGATATTTTCGCAATGTCAAATTCTTTGATTTCGGTGATGGTTAGGTTCAGATGGGTGAGGTTTGGTAGGATAAGAACTTTTTGTGGATATTTTGGGAATGTCGAATTCTCTGACTTCGGTAATGGTTAGGTTAGGTTGGGTTAGGTATTGTGAAGTAAGCTCGTTTTGTGGATATTTTCGCAATGTCCAATTCTTTGATTTCGGTAATGGTTAGGTTCAGATGAGTGTGGTTTGGTAGGATAAGAACTTTTTGTGGATATTTTGGCAATGTCGAATTCTCTGACTTCGGTGATGGTGAGGTTAGGTTGGTTTAGGTATTGTAAGGAAGCACGTTTTGTGGATATTTTCGCAATGTCCAATTCTTTGATTTCGGTGATGGTTAGGTTCAGATGAGTGTGGTTTGGTAGGATAAGAACTTTTTGTGGATATTTTGGCAATGTCGAATTCTCTGACTTCGGTGATGGTTAGGTTAGGTTGGGTTAGGTATTGTGAGGTAAGCACGTTTTGTGGATTCTTTGGCAATGTCCAATTCTTTGATTTCGGTGATGGTTAGGTTCAGATGGGTGAGGTTTGGTAGGATAAGAACTTTTTGTGGATATTTTGGAAATGTCGAATTCTCTGACTTCGGTGATGGTTAAGTTAGGTTGGGTTAGGTATTGTGAGGTAAGCACGTTTTGTGGATATTTTCGCAATGTCCAATTCTTTGATTTCGGTGATGGTTAGGTTCAGATGGGTGAGGTTTGGTAGGATAAGAACTTTTCGTGGATATTTTGGCAATGTCGAATTCTCTGACTTCGGTGATGGTAAGGTGAGGTTGGGTTAGGTATTGTGAGGTAAGCACGTTTTGTGGATATTTTCGCAATGTCCAATTTTTTGATTTCGGTGATGGTTAGGTTCAGATGGGTGAGGTTTGGTAGGATAAGAACTTTTTGTGGATATTTTGGCAATGTCGAATTTTCTAACTTCGGTGATGGTTGGGTTAGGTTGGGTTAGGTATTGTGAGGAAGGCACGTTTTGTGGATATTTTCGCAATGTCAAATTCTTTGATTTCGGTGATGGTTAGGTTCAGATGGGTGAGGTTTGGTAGGATAAGAACTTTTTGTGGATATTTTGGGAATGTCGAATTCTCTGACTTCGGTGATGGTTAGGTTAGGTTGGGTTAGGTATTGTGAGGTAAGCACGTTTTGTGGATATTTTATCAATGTCCAATTCTTTGATTTCGGTGATGGTTAGGTTCAGATGGGTGAGGTTTGGTAGGATAAGAACTTTTCATGGATATTTTGGCAATGTCGAATTCTCTGACTTCGGTGATGGTAAGGTGAGGTTGGGTTAGGTATTGTGAGGTAAGCACGTTTTGTGGATATTTTCGCAATGTCCAATTCTTTGATTTCGGTGATGGTTAGGTTCAGATGGGTGAGGTTTGGTAGGATAAGAACTTTTTGTGGATATTTTGGCAATGTCGAATTTTCTAACTTCGAAGATGGTTAGGTTAGGTTGGGTTAGGTATTGTGAGGAAGGCACGTTTTGTGGATATTTTCGCAATGTCAAATTCTTTGATTTCGGTGATGGTTAGGTTCAGATGGGTGAGGTTTGGTAGGATAAGAACTTTTTGTGGATATTTTGGGAATGTCGAATTCTCTGACTTCGGTAATGGTTAGGTTAGGTTGGGTTAGGTATTGTGAAGTAAGAATGTTTTGTGGATATTTTCGCAATGTCCAATTCTTTGATTTCGGTAAAGGTTAGGTTCAGATGAGTGTGGTTTGGTAGGATAAGAACTTTTTGTGGATATTTTGGCAATGTCGAATTCTCTGACTTCGGTGATGGTTAGGTTAGGTTGGTTTAGGTATTGTAAGGAAGCACGTTTTGTGGATATTTTCGCAATGTCCAATTCTTTGATTTCGGTGATGGTTAGGTTCAGATGAGTGTGGTTTGGTAGGATAAGAACTTTTTGTGGATATTTTGGCAATGTCGAATTCTCTGACTTAGGTGATGGTTAGGTTAGGTTGGATTAGGTATTGTGAGGTAAGCACGTTTTGTGGATTCTTTGGCAATGTCCAATTCTTTGATTTCGGTGATGGTTAGGTTCAGATGGGTGAGGTTTGGTAGGATAAGAACTTTTTGTGGATATTTTGGAAATGTCGAATTCTCTGACTTCGGTGATGGTTAAGTTAGGTTGGGTTAGATATTGTGAGGTAAGCACGTTTTGTGGATATTTTCGCAATGTCAAATTCTTTGATTTCGGTGATGGTTAGGTTCAGATGGGTGAGGTTTGGTAGGATAAGAACTTTTTGTGGATATTTTGGCAATGTCGAATTTTCTGACTTCGGTGATGGTAAGGTGAGGTTGGGTTAGGTATTGTGAGGTAAGCACGTTTTGTGGATATTTTCGCAATGTCCAATTCTTTGATTTCGGTGATGGTTAGGTTCAGATGGGTGAGGTTTGGTAGGATAAGAACTTTTTGTGGATATTTTGGCAATGTCGAATTTTCTAACTTCGGTGATGGTTAGGTTAGGTTGGGTTAGGTATTGTGAGGGAAGCACGTTTTGTGGATATTTTTGCAATGTCAAATTCTTTGATTTCGGTGATGGTTAGGTTCAGATGAGTGTGGTTTGGTAGGATAAGAACTTTTTGTGGATATTTTGGCAATTTCGAATTCTCTGACTTCGGTAATGGTTAGGTGAGGTTGGGTTAGGTATTGTGAGGTTAACACGTTTTGTGGATATTTTGGCAAAGTCCAATTCTTTGATTTCGGTGATGGTTAGGTTCAGATGGGTGAGGTTTGGTAGGATAAGAACTTTTTGTGGATATTTTGGAAATGTCGAATTCTCTGACTTCGGTGATGGTTAGGTTAGGTTGGGTTAGGTATTGTGAGGAAAGCACGTTTTGTGGATATTTTCGCAATGTACAATTCTTTGATTTCGGTGATGGTTAGGTTCAGATGGGTGAGGTTTGGTAGGATAAGAACTTTTCGTGGATATTTTCGCAATGTCGAATTCTCTGACTTCGGTGATGGTAAGGTGAGGTTGGGTTAGGTATTGTGAGGTAAGCACGTTTTGTGGATATTTTCGCAATGTCCAATTCTTTGATTTTGGTGATGGTTAGGTTCAGATGGGTGAGGTTTGGTAGGATAAGAACTTTTTGTGGATATTTTGGCAATGTCGAATTTTCTAACTTCGAAGATGGTTAGGTTAGGTTGGGTTAGGTATTGTGAGGAAGGCACGTTTTGTGGATATTTTCGCAATGTCAAATTCTTTGATTTCGGTGATGGTTAGGTTCAGATGGGTGAGGTTTGGTAGGATAAGAACTTTTTGTGGATATTTTGGGAATGTCGAATTCTCTGACTTCGGTAATGGTTAGGTTAGGTTGGGTTAGGTATTGTGAAGTAAGCATGTTTTGTGGATATTTTCGCAATGTCCAATTCTTTGATTTCAGTAAAGGTTAGGTTCAGATGAGTGTGGTTTGGTAGGATAAGAACTTTTTGTGGATATTTTGGCAATGTCGAATTCTCTGACTTCGGTGATGGTTAGGTTAGGTTGGTTTAGGTATTGTAAGGAAGCACGTTTTGTGGATATTTTCGCAATGTCCAATTCTTTGATTTCGGTGATGGTTAGGTTCAGATGAGTGTGGTTTGGTAGGATAAGAACTTTTTGTGGATATTTTGGCAATGTCGAATTCTCTGACTTAGGTGATGGTTAGGTTAGGTTGGATTAGGTATTGTGAGGTAAGCACGTTTTGTGGATTCTTTGGCAATGTCCAATTCTTTGATTTCGGTGATGGTTAGGTTCAGATGGGTGAGGTTTGGTAGGATAAGAACTTTTTGTGGATATTTTGGAAATGTCGAATTTTCTGACTTCGGTGATGGTTAAGTTAGGTTGGGTTAGATATTGTGAGGTAAGCACGTTTTGTGGATATTTTCGCAATGTCAAATTCTTTGATTTCGGTGATGGTTAGGTTCAGATGGGTGAGGTTTGGTAGGATAAGAACTTTTTGTGGATATTTTGGCAATGTCGAATTTTCTGACTTCGGTGATGGTAAGGTGAGGTTGGGTTAGGTATTGTGAGGTAAACACGTTTTGTGGATATTTTCGCAATGTCCAATTCTTTGATTTCGGTGATGGTTAGGTTCAGATGGGTGAGGTTTGGTAGGATAAGAACTTTTTGTGGATATTTTGGCAATGTCAAATTTTCTAACTTCGGTGATGGTTAGGTTAGGTTGGGTTAGGTATTGTGAGGGAAGCACGTTTTGTGGATATTTTTGCAATGTCAAATTCTTTGATTTCGGTGATGGTTAGGTTCAGATGAGTGTGGTTTGGTAGGATAAGAACTTTTTGTGGATATTTTGGCAATTTTCTAATTCTCTGACTTCGGTAATGGTTAGGTGAGGTTGGGTTAGGTATTGTGAGGTTAACACGTTTTGTGGATATTTTGGCAAAGTCCAATTCTTTGATTTCGGTGATGGTTAGGTTCAGATGGGTGAGGTTTGGTAGGATAAGAACTTTTTGTGGATATTTTGGAAATGTCGAATTCTCTGACTTCGGTGATGGTTAGGTTAGGTTGGGTTAGGTATTGTGAGGAAAGCACGTTTTGTGGATATTTTCGCAATGTCCAATTCTTTGATTTCGGTGATGGTTAGGTTCAGATGGGTGAGGTTTGGTAGGATAAGAACTTTTCGTGGATATTTTGGCAATGTCGAATTCTCTGACTTCGGTGATGGTAAGGTGAGGTTGGGTTAGGTATTGTGAGGTAAGCACGTTTTGTGGATATTTTCGCAATGTCCAATTCTTTGATTTTGGTGATGGTTAGGTTCAGATGGGTGAGGTTTGGTAGGATAAGAACTTTTTGTGGATATTTTGGCAATGTCGAATTTTCTAACTTCGGTGATGGTTAGGTTAGGTTGGGTTAGGTATTGTGAGGAAGGCTAGTTTTGTGGATATTTTCGCAATGTCAAATTCTTTGATTTCGGTGATGTTTAGGTTCAGATGGGTGAGGTTTGGTAGGATAAGAACTTTTTGTGGATATTTTGGGAATGTCGAATTCTCTGACTTCGGTAATGGTAAGGTTAGGTTGGGTAAGGTATTGTGAAGTAAGCACGTTTTGTGGATATTTTCGCAATGTCCAATTCTTTGATTTCGGTAATGGTTAGGTTCAGATGAGTGTGGTTTGGTAGGATAAGAACTTTTTGTGGATATTTTGGCAATGTCGAATTCTCTGACTTCGGTGATGGTTAGGTTAGGTTGGGTTAGGTATTGTGAAGTAAGCACGTTTTGTGGATATTTTCGCAATGTCCAATTCTTTGATTTCGGTGATGGTTAGGTTCAGATGGGTGAGGTTTGGTAGGATAAGAACTTTTCGTGGATATTTTGGCAATGTCGAATTCTCTGACTTCGGTGATGGTAAGGTGAGGTTGGGTTAGGTATTGTGAGGTAAGCACGTTTTGTGGATATTTTCGCAATGTCCAATTCTTTGATTTCGGTGATGGTTAGGTTCAGATGGGTGAGGTTTGGTAGGATAAGAACTTTTCATGGATATTTTGGCAATGTCGAATTCTCTGACTTCGGTGATGGTAAGGTGAGGTTGGGTTAGGTATTGTGAGGTAAGCACGTTTTGTGGATATTTTCGCAATGTCCAATTCTTTGATTTCGGTGATGGTTAGGTTCAGATGGGTGAGGTTTGGTAGGATAAGAACTTTTTGTGGATATTTTGGCAATGTCGAATTTTCTAACTTCGGTGATGGTTAGGTTAGGTTGGGTTAGGTATTGTGAGGAAGGCACGTTTTGTGGATATTTTCGCAATGTCAAATTCTTTGATTTCGGTGATGGTTAGGTTCAGATGGGTGAGGTTTGGTAGGATAAGAACTTTTTGTGGATATTTTGGGAATGTCGAATTCTCTGACTTCGGTAATGGTAAGGTTAGGTTGGGTTAGGTATTGTGAAGTAAGCTCGTTTTGTGGATATTTTCGCAATGTCCAATTCTTTGATTTCGGTAATGGTTAGGTTCAGATGAGTGTGGTTTGGTAGGATAAGAACTTTTTGTGGATATTTTGGCAATGTCGAATTCTCTGACTTCGGTGATGGTTAGGTTAGGTTGGTTTAGGTATTGTAAGAAAGCACGTTTTGTGGATATTTTCGCAATGTCCAATTCTTTGATTTCGGTGATGGTTAGGTTCAGATGAGTGTGGTTTGGTAGGATAAGAACTTTTTGTGGATATTTTGGCAATGTCGAATTTTCTGACTTCGGTGATGGTAAGGTGAGGTTGGGTTAGGTATTGTGAGGTAAGCACGTTTTGTGGATATTTTCGCAATGTCCAATTCTTTGATTTCGGTGATGGTTAGGTTCAGATGGGTGAGGTTTGGTAGGATAAGAACTTTTTGTGGATATTTTGGCAATGTCGAATTTTCTAACTTCGGTGATGGTTAGGTTAGGTTGGGTTAGGTATTGTGAGGGAAGCACGTTTTGTGGATATTTTTGCAATGTCAAATTCTTTGATTTCGGTGATGGTTAGGTTCAGATGAGTGTGGTTTGGTAGGATAAGAACTTTTTGTGGATATTTTGGCAATTTCGAATTCTCTGACTTCGGTAATGGTTAGGTGAGGTTGGGTTAGGTATTGTGAGGTTAACACGTTTTGTGGATATTTTGGCAAAGTCCAATTCTTTGATTTCGGTGATGGTTAGGTTCAGATGGGTGAGGTTTGGTAGGATAAGAACTTTTTGTGGATATTTTGGAAATGTCGAATTCTCTGACTTCGGTGATGGTTAGGTTAGGTTGGGTTAGGTATTGTGAGGAAAGCACGTTTTGTGGATATTTTCGCAATGTACAATTCTTTGATTTCGGTGATGGTTAGGTTCAGATGGGTGAGGTTTGGTAGGATAAGAACTTTTCGTGGATATTTTGGCAATGTCGAATTCTCTGACTTCGGTGATGGTAAGGTGAGGTTGGGTTAGGTATTGTGAGGTAAGCACGTTTTGTGGATATTTTCGCAATGTCCAATTCTTTGATTTTGGTGATGGTTAGGTTCAGATGGGTGAGGTTTGGTAGGATAAGAACTTTTTGTGGATATTTTGGCAATGTCGAATTTTCTAACTTCGAAGATGGTTAGGTTAGGTTGGGTTAGGTATTGTGAGGAAGGCACGTTTTGTGGATATTTTCGCAATGTCAAATTCTTTGATTTCGGTGATGGTTAGGTTCAGATGGGTGAGGTTTGGTAGGATAAGAACTTTTTGTGGATATTTTGGGAATGTCGAATTCTCTGACTTCGGTAATGGTTAGGTTAGGTTGGGTTAGGTATTGTGAAGTAAGCATGTTTTGTGGATATTTTCGCAATGTCCAATTCTTTGATTTCGGTAAAGGTTAGGTTCAGATGAGTGTGGTTTGGTAGGATAAGAACTTTTTGTGGATATTTTGGCAATGTCGAATTCTCTGACTTCGGTGATGGTTAGGTTAGGTTGGTTTAGGTATTGTAAGGAAGCACGTTTTGTGGATATTTTCGCAATGTCCAATTCTTTGATTTCGGTGATGGTTAGGTTCAGATGAGTGTGGTTTGGTAGGATAAGAACTTTTTGTGGATATTTTGGCAATGTCGAATTCTCTGACTTAGGTGATGGTTAGGTTAGGTTGGATTAGGTATTGTGAGGTAAGCACGTTTTGTGGATTCTTTGGCAATGTCCAATTCTTTGATTTCGGTGATGGTTAGGTTCAGATGGGTGAGGTTTGGTAGGATAAGAACTTTTTGTGGATATTTTGGAAATGTCGAATTTTCTGACTTCGGTGATGGTTAAGTTAGGTTGGGTTAGATATTGTGAGCTAAGCACGTTTTGTGGATATTTTCGCAATGTCAAATTCTTTGATTTCGGTGATGGTTAGGTTCAGATGGGTGAGGTTTGGTAGGATAAGAACTTTTTGTGGATATTTTGGCAATGTCGAATTTTCTGACTTCGGTGATGGTAAGGTGAGGTTGGGTTAGGTATTGTGAGGTAAACACGTTTTGTGGATATTTTCGCAATGTCCAATTCTTTGATTTCGGTGATGGTTAGGTTCAGATGGGTGAGGTTTGGTAGGATAAGAACTTTTTGTGGATATTTTGGCAATGTCAAATTTTCTAACTTCGGTGATGGTTAGGTTAGGTTGGGTTAGGTATTGTGAGGGAAGCACGTTTTGTGGATATTTTTGCAATGTCAAATTCTTTGATTTCGGTGATGGTTAGGTTCAGATGAGTGTGGTTTGGTAGGATAAGAACTTTTTGTGGATATTTTGGCAATTTCGAATTCTCTGACTTCGGTAATGGTTAGGTGAGGTTGGGTTAGGTATTGTGAGGTTAACACGTTTTGTGGATATTTTGGCAAAGTCCAATTCTTTGATTTCGGTGATGGTTAGGTTCAGATGGGTGAGGTTTGGTAGGATAAGAACTTTTTGTGGATATTTTGGAAATGTCGAATTCTCTGACTTCGGTGATGGTTAGGTTAGGTTGGGTTAGGTATTGTGAGGAAAGCACGTTTTGTGGATATTTTCGCAATGTACAATTCTTTGATTTCGGTGATGGTTAGGTTCAGATGGGTGAGGTTTGGTAGGATAAGAACTTTTCGTGGATATTTTGGCAATGTCGAATTCTCTGACTTCGGTGATGGTAAGGTGAGGTTGGGTTAGGTATTGTGAGGTAAGCACGTTTTGTGGATATTTTCGCAATGTCCAATTCTTTGATTTTGGTGATGGTTAGGTTCAGATGGGTGAGGTTTGGTAGGATAAGAACTTTTTGTGGATATTTTGGCAATGTCGAATTTTCTAACTTCGAAGATGGTTAGGTTAGGTTGGGTTAGGTATTGTGAGGAAGGCACGTTTTGTGGATATTTTCGCAATGTCAAATTCTATGATTTCGGTGATGGTTAGGTTCAGATGGGTGAGGTTTGGTAGGATAAGAACTTTTTGTGGATATTTTGGGAATGTCGAATTCTCTGACTTCGGTAATGGTTAGGTTAGGTTGGGTTAGGTATTGTGAAGTAAGCATGTTTTGTGGATATTTTCGCAATGTCCAATTCTTTGATTTCGGTAAAGGTTAGGTTCAGATGAGTGTGGTTTGGTAGGATAAGAACTTTTTGTGGATATTTTGGCAATGTCGAATTCTCTGACTTCGGTGATGGTTAGGTTAGGTTGGTTTAGGTATTGTAAGGAAGCACGTTTTGTGGATATTTTCGCAATGTCCAATTCTTTGATTTCGGTGATGGTTAGGTTCAGATGAGTGTGGTTTGGTAGGATAAGAACTTTTTGTGGATATTTTGGCAATGTCGAATTCTCTGACTTAGGTGATGGTTAGGTTAGGTTGGATTAGGTATTGTGAGGTAAGCACGTTTTGTGGATTCTTTGGCAATGTCCAATTCTTTGATTTCGGTGATGGTTAGGTTCAGATGGGTGAGGTTTGGTAGGATAAGAACTTTTTGTGGATATTTTGGAAATGTCGAATTTTCTGACTTCGGTGATCGTTAAGTTAGGTTGGGTTAGATATTGTGAGGTAAGCACGTTTTGTGGATATTTTCGCAATGTCAAATTCTTTGATTTCGGTGATGGTTAGGTTCAGATGGGTGAGGTTTGGTAGGATAAGAACTTTTTGTGGATATTTTGGCAATGTCGAATTTTCTGACTTCGGTGATGGTAAGGTGAGGTTGGGTTAGGTATTGTGAGGTAAACACGTTTTGTGGATATTTTCGCAATGTCCAATTCTTTGATTTCGGTGATGGTTAGGTTCAGATGGGTGAGGTTTGGTAGGATAAGAACTTTTTGTGGATATTTTGGCAATGTCAAATTTTCTAACTTCGGTGATGGTTAGGTTAGGTTGGGTTAGGTATTGTGAGGGAAGCACGTTTTGTGGATATTTTTGCAATGTCAAATTTTTTGATTTCGGTGATGGTTAGGTTCAGATGAGTGTGGTTTGGTAGGATAAGAACTTTTTGTGGATATTTTGGCAATTTCGAATTCTCTGTATTCGGTAATGGTTAGGTGAGGTTGGGTTAGGTATTGTGAGGTTAACACGTTTTGTGGATATTTTGGCAAAGTCCAATTCTTTGATTTCGGTGATGGTTAGGTTCAGATGGGTGAGGTTTGGTAGGATAAGAACTTTTTGTGGATATTTTGGAAATGTCGAATTCTCTGACTTCGGTGATGGTTAGGTTAGGTTGGGTTAGGTATTGTGAGGAAAGCACGTTTTGTGGATATTTTCGCAATGTCCAATTCTTTGATTTCGGTGATGGTTAGGTTCAGATGGGTGAGGTTTGGTAGGATAAGAACTTTTCGTGGATATTTTGGCAATGTCGAATTCTCTGACTTCGGTGATGGTAAGGTGAGGTTGGGTTAGGTATTGTGAGGTAAGCACGTTTTGTGGATATTTTCGCAATGTCCAATTCTTTGATTTTGGTGATGGTTAGGTTCAGATGGGTGAGGTTTGGTAGGATAAGAACTTTTTGTGGATATTTTGGCAATGTCGAATTTTCTAACTTCGGTGATGGTTAGGTTAGGTTGGGTTAGGTATTGTGAGGAAGGCTAGTTTTGTGGATATTTTCGCAATGTCAAATTCTTTGATTTCGGTGATGTTTAGGTTCAGATGGGTGAGGTTTGGTAGGATAAGAACTTTTTGTGGATATTTTGGGAATGTCGAATTCTCTGACTTCGGTAATGGTAAGGTTAGGTTGGGTAAGGTATTGTGAAGTAAACACGTTTTGTGGATATTTTCGCAATGTCCAATTCTTTGATTTCGGTAATGGTTAGGTTCAGATGAGTGTGGTTTGGTAGGATAAGAACTTTTTGTGGATATTTTGGCAATGTCGAATTCTCTGACTTCGGTGATGGTTAGGTTAGGTTGGGTTAGGTATTGTGAAGTAAGCACGTTTTGTGGATATTTTCGCAATGTCCAATTCTTTGATTTCGGTGATGGTTAGGTTCAGATGGGTGAGGTTTGGTAGGATAAGAACTTTTCGTGGATATTTTGGCAATGTCGAATTCTCTGACTTCGGTGATGGTAAGGTGAGGTTGGGTTAGGTATTGTGAGGTAAGCACGTTTTGTGGATATTTTCGCAATGTCCAATTCTTTGATTTCGGTGATGGTTAGGTTCAGATGGGTGAGGTTTGGTAGGATAAGAACTTTTCATGGATATTTTGGCAATGTCGAATTCTCTGACTTCGGTGATGGTAAGGTGAGGTTGGGTTAGGTATTGTGAGGTAAGCACGTTTTGTGGATATTTTCGCAATGTCCAATTCTTTGATTTCGGTGATGGTTAGGTTCAGATGGGTGAGGTTTGGTAGGATAAGAACTTTTTGTGGATATTTTGGCAATGTCGAATTTTCTAACTTCGGTGATGGTTAGGTTAGGTTGGGTTAGGTATTGTGAGGAAGGCACGTTTTGTGGATATTTTCGCAATGTCAAATTCTTTGATTTCGGTGATGGTTAGGTTCAGATGGGTGAGGTTTGGTAGGATAAGAACTTTTTGTGGATATTTTGGGAATGTCGAATTCTCTGACTTCGGTAATGGTAAGGTTAGGTTGGGTTAGGTATTGTGAAGTAAGCTCGTTTTGTGGATATTTTCGCAATGTCCAATTCTTTGATTTCGGTAATGGTTAGGTTCAGATGAGTGTGGTTTGGTAGGATAAGAACTTTTTGTGGATATTTTGGCAATGTCGAATTCTCTGACTTCGGTGATGGTTAGGTTAGGTTGGTTTAGGTATTGTAAGGAAGCACGTTTTGTGGATATTTTCGCAATGTCCAATTCTTTGATTTCGGTGATGGTTAGGTTCAGATGAGTGTGGTTTGGTAGGATAAGAACTTTTTGTGGATATTTTGGCAATGTCGAATTCTCTGACTTCGGTGATGGTTAGGTTAGGTTGGGTTAGGTATTGTGAGGTAAGCACGTTTTGTAGATTCTTTGGCAATGTCCAATTCTTTGATTTCGGTGATGGTTAGGTTCAGATGGGTGAGGTTTGGTAGGATAAGAACTTTTTGTGGATATTTTGGAAATGTCGAATTCTCTGACTTCGGTGATGGTTAAGTTAGGTTGGGTTAGGTATTGTGAGGTAAGCACGTTTTGTGGATATTTTCGCAATGTCCAATTCTTTGATTTCGGTGATGGTTAGGTTCAGATGGGTGAGGTTTGGTAGGATAAGAACTTTTCGTGGATATTTTGGCAATGTCGAATTCTCTGACTTCGGTGATGGTAAGGTGAGGTTGGGTTAGGTATTGTGAGGTAAGCACGTTTTGTAAATATTTTCGCAATGTCCAATTCTTTGATTTCGGTGATGGTTAGGTTCAGATGGGTGAGGTTTGGTAGGATAAGAACTTTTTGTGGATATTTTGGCAAAGTCGAATTTTCTAACTTCGGTGATGGTTAGGTTAGGTTGGGTTAGGTATTGTGAGGTAGGCACGTTTTGTGGATATTTTCGCAATGTCAAATTCTTTGATTTCGGTGATGGTTAGGTTCAGATGGGTGAGGTTTGGTAGGATAAGAACTTTTTGTGGATATTTTGGGAATGTCGAATTCTCTGACTTCGGTAATGGTTAGGTTAGGTTGGGTTAGGTATTGTGAAGTAAGCACGTTTTGTGGATATTTTTGCAATGTCCAATTCTTTGATTTCGGTAATGGTTAGGTTCAGATGAGTGTGGTTTGGCAGGATAAGAATTTTTTGTGGATATTTTGGCAATGTCGAATTCTCTGACTTAAGTGATGGTTAGGTTAGGTTGGGTTAGGTATTGTGAGGGAAGCACGTTTTGTGGATATTTTATCAATGTCCAATTCTTTGATTTCGGTGATGGTTAGGTTCAGATGGGTGAGGTTTGGTAGGATAAGAACTTTTCGTGGATATTTTGGCAATGTCGAATTCTCTGACTTCGGTGATGGTTAGGTTAGGTTGGGTTAGGTATTGTGAGGGAAGCACGGTTTGTGGATATTTTTGCAATGTCAAATTCTTTGATTTCGGTGATGGTTAGGTTCAGATGAGTGTGGTTTGGTAGGATAAGAACTTTTTGTGGATATTTTGGCAATTTCGAATTCTCTGACTTCGGTAATGGTTAGGTGTGGTTGGGTTAGGTATTGTGAGGTTAGCACGTTTTGTGGATATTTTGGCAATGTCCAATTCTTTGATTTCGGTGATGGTTAGGTTCAGATGGGTGAGGTTTGGTAGGATAAGAACTTTTTGTGGATATTTTGGCAATGTCGAATTTTCTAACTTCGGTGATGGTTAGGTTAGGTTGGGTTAGGTATTGTGAGGTAAGCACGTTTTGTGGATATTTTCGCAATGTCCAATTTTTTGATTTCGGTGATGGTTAGGTTCAGATGGGTGAGGTTTGGTAGGATAAGAACTTTTTGTGGATATTTTGGCAATGTCGAATTTTCTAACTTCGGTGATGGTTGAGTTAGGTTGGGTTAGGTATTGTGAGGAAGGCACGTTTTGTGGATATTTTCGCAATGTCAAATTCTTTGATTTCGGTGATGGTTAGGTTCAGATGGGTGAGGTTTGGTAGGATAAGAACTTTTTGTGGATAATTTGGGAATGTCGAATTCTCTGACTTCGGTAATGGTTAGGTTAGGTTGGGTTAGGTATTGTGAAGTAAGCACGTTTTGTGGATATTTTCGCAATGTCCAATTCTTTGATTTCGGTGATGGTTAGGTTCAGATGAGTGTGGTTTGGTAGGATAAGAACTTTTTGTGGATATTTTGGCAATGTCGAATTCTCTGACTTAGGTGATGGTTAGGTTAGGTTGGATTAGGTATTGTGAGGTAAGCACGTTTTGTGGATTCTTTGGCAATGTCCAATTCTTTGATTTCGGTGATGGTTAGGTTCAGATGGGTGAGGTTTGGTAGGATAAGAACTTTTTGTGGATATTTTGGAAATGTCGAATTCTCTGACTTCGGTGATGGTTAAGTTAGGTTGGGTTAGATATTGTGAGGTAAGCACGTTTTGTGGATATTTACGCAATGTCAAATTCTTTGATTTCGGTGATGGTTAGGTTCAGATGGGTGAGGTTTGGTAGGATAAGAACTTTTTGTGGATATTTTGGCAATGTCGAATTTTCTGACTTCGGTGATGGTAAGGTGAGGTTGGGTTAGGTATTGTGAGGTAAGCACGTTTTGTGGATATTTTCGCAATGTCCAATTCTTTGATTTCGGTGATGGTTAGGTTCAGATGAGTGTGGTTTGGTAGGATAAGAACTTTTTGTGGATATTTTGGCAATTTCGAATTCTCTGACTTCGGTAATGGTTAGGTGAGGTTGAGTTAGGTATTGTGAGGTTAACACGTTTTGTGGATATTTTGGCAAAGTCCAATTCTTTGATTTCGGTGATGGTTAGGTTCAGATGGGTGAGGTTTGGTAGGATAAGAACTTTTTGTGGATATTTTGGAAATGTCGAATTCTCTGACTTCGGTGATGGTTAGGTTAGGTTGGGTTAGGTATTGTGAGGAAAGCACGTTTTGTGGATATTTTCGCAATGTACAATTCTTTGATTTCGGTGATGGTTAGGTTCAGATGGGTGAGGTTTGGTAGGATAAGAACTTTTCGTGGATATTTTGGCAATGTCGAATTCTCTGACTTCGGTGATGGTAAGGTGAGGTTGGGTTAGGTATTGTGAGGTAAGCACGTTTTGTGGATATTTTCGCAATGTCCAATTCTTTGATTTTGGTGATGGTTAGGTTCAGATGGGTGAGGTTTGGTAGGATAAGAACTTTTTGTGGATATTTTGGCAATGTCGAATTTTCTAACTTCGAAGATGGTTAGGTTAGGTTGGGTTAGGTATTGTGAGGTAAGCACGTTTTGTAGATTCTTTGGCAATGTCCAATTCTTTGATTTCGGTGATGGTTAGGTTCAGATGGGTGAGGTTTGGTAGGATAAGAACTTTTTGTGGATATTTTGGAAATGTCGAATTCTCTGACTTCGGTGATGGTTAAGTTAGGTTGGGTTAGGTATTGTGAGGTAAGCACGTTTTGTGGATATTTTCGCAATGTCCAATTCTTTGATTTCGGTGATGGTTAGGTTCAGATGGGTGAGGTTTGGTAGGATAAGAACTTTTCGTGGATATTTTGGCAATGTCGAATTCTCTGACTTCGGTGATGGTAAGGTGAGGTTGGGTTAGGTATTGTGAGGTAAGCACGTTTTGTGGATATTTTCGCAATGTCCAATTCTTTGATTTCGGTGATGGTTAGGTTCAGATGGGTGAGGTTTGGTAGGATAAGAACTTTTTGTGGATATTTTGGCAAAGTCGAATTTTCTAACTTCGGTGATGGTTAGGTTAGGTTGGGTTAGGTATTGTGAGGTAGGCACGTTTTGTGGATATTTTCGCAATGTCAAATTCTTTGATTTCGGTGATGGTTAGGTTCAGATGGGTGAGGTTTGGTAGGATAAGAACTTTTTGTGGATATTTTGGGAATGTCGAATTCTCTGACTTCGGTAATGGTTAGGTTAGGTTGGGTTAGGTATTGTGAAGTAAGCACGTTTTGTGGATATTTTTGCAATGTCCAATTCTTTGATTTCGGTAATGGTTAGGTTCAGATGAGTGTGGTTTGGCAGGATAAGAATTTTTTGTGGATATTTTGGCAATGTCGAATTCTCTGACTTAAGTGATGGTTAGGTTAGGTTGGGTTAGGTATTGTGAGGGAAGCACGTTTTGTGGATATTTTATCAATGTCCAATTCTTTGATTTCGGTGATGGTTAGGTTCAGATGGGTGAGGTTTGGTAGGATAAGAACTTTTCGTGGATATTTTGGCAATGTCGAATTCTCTGACTTCGGTGATGGTTAGGTTAGGTTGGGTTAGGTATTGTGAGGAAAGCACGGTTTGTGGATATTTTTGCAATGTCAAATTCTTTGATTTCGGTGATGGTTAGGTTCAGATGAGTGTGGTTTGGTAGGATAAGAACTTTTTGTGGATATTTTGGCAATTTCGAATTCTCTGACTTCGGTAATGGTTAGGTGAGGTTGGGTTAGGTATTGTGAGGTTAGCACGTTTTGTGGATATTTTGGCAATGTCCAATTCTTTGATTTCGGTGATGGTTAGGTTCAGATGGGTGAGGTTTGGTAGGATAAGAACTTTTTGTGGATATTTTGGCAATGTCGAATTTTCTAACTTCGGTGATGGTTAGGTTAGGTTGGGTTAGGTATTGTGAGGTAAGCACGTTTTGTGGATATTTTCGCAATGTCCAATTTTTTGATTTCGGTGATGGTTAGGTTCAAATGGGTGAGGTTTGGTAGGATAAGAACTTTTTGTGGATCTTTTGGCAATGTCGAATTTTCTAACTTCGGTGATGGTTGAGTTAGGTTGGGTTAGGTATTGTGAGGAAGGCACGTTTTGTGGATATTTTCGCAATGTCAAATTCTTTGATTTCGGTGATGGTTAGGTTCAGATGGGTGAGGTTTGGTAGGATAAGAACTTTTTGTGGATAATTTGGGAATGTCGAATTCTCTGACTTCGGTAATGGTTAGGTTAGGTTGGGTTAGGTATTGTGAAGTAAGCACGTTTTGTGGATATTTTCGCAATGTCCAATTCTTTGATTTCGGTGATGGTTAGGTTCAGATGGGTGAGGTTTGGTAGGATAAGAACTTTTCATGGATATTTTGGCAATGTCGAATTCTCTGACTTCGGTGATGGTAAGGTGAGGTTGGGTTAGGTATTGTGAGGTAAGCACGTTTTGTGGATATTTTCGCAATGTCCAATTCTTTGATTTCGGTGATGGTTAGGTTCAGATGGGTGAGGTTTGGTAGGATAAGAACTTTTTGTGGATATTTTGGCAATGTCGAATTTTCTAACTTCGAAGATGGTTAGGTTAGGTTGGGTTAGGTATTGTGAGGAAGGCACGTTTTGTGGATATTTTCGCAATGTCAAATTCTTTGATTTCGGTGATGGTTAGGTTCAGATGGGTGAGGTTTGGTAGGATAAGAACTTTTTGTGGATATTTTGGGAATGTCGAATTCTCTGACTTCGGTAATGGTTAGGTTAGGTTGGGTTAGGTATTGTGAAGTAAGCATGTTTTGTGGATATTTTCGCAATGTCCAATTCTTTGATTTCGGTAAAGGTTAGGTTCAGATGAGTGTGGTTTGGTAGGATAAGAACTTTTTGTGGATATTTTGGCAATGTCGAATTCTCTGACTTCGGTGATGGTTAGGTTAGGTTGGTTTAGGTATTGTAAGGAAGCACGTTTTGTGGATATTTTCGCAATGTCCAATTCTTTGATTTCGGTGATGGTTAGGTTCAGATGAGTGTGGTTTGGTAGGATAAGAACTTTTTGTGGATATTTTGGCAATGTCGAATTCTCTGACTTCGGTGATGGTTAAGTTAGGTTGGGTTAGATATTGTGAGGTAAGCACGTTTTGTGGATATTTACGCAATGTCAAATTCTTTGATTTCGGTGATGGTTAGGTTCAGATGGGTGAGGTTTGGTAGGATAAGAACTTTTTGTGGATATTTTGGCAATGTCGAATTTTCTAACTTCGGTGATGGTTAGGTTAGGTTGGGTTAGGTATTGTGAGGGAAGCACGTTTTGTGGATTCTTTGGCAATGTCCAATTCTTTGATTTCGGTGATGGTTAGGTTCAGATGGGTGAGGTTTGGTAGGATAAGAACTTTTTGTGGATATTTTGGAAATGTCGAATTCTCTGACTTCGGTGATGGTTAAGTTAGGTTGGGTTAGATATTGTGAGGTAAGCACGTTTTGTGGATATTTACGCAATGTCAAATTCTTTGATTTCGGTGATGGTTAGGTTCAGATGGGTGAGGTTTGGTAGGATAAGAACTTTTTGTGGATATTTTGGCAATGTCGAATTTTCTGACTTCGGTGATGGTAAGGTGAGGTTGGGTTAGGTATTGTGAGGTAAGCACGTTTTGTGGATATTTTCGCAATGTCCAATTCTTTGATTTCGGTGATGGTTAGGTTCAGATGGGTGAGGTTTGGTAGGATAAGAACTTTTTGTGGATATTTTGGCAATGTCGAATTTTCTAACTTCGGTGATGGTTAGGTTAGGTTGGGTTAGGTATTGTGAGGGAAGCACGTTTTGTGGATATTTAATCAATGTCAAATTCTTTGATTTCGGTGATGGTTAGGTTCAGATGAGTGTGGTTTGGTAGGATAAGAACTTTTTGTGGATATTTTGGCAATTTCGAATTCTCTGACTTCGGTAATGGTTAGGTGAGGTTGAGTTAGGTATTGTGAGGTTAACACGTTTTGTGGATATTTTGGCAAAGTCCAATTCTTTGATTTCGGTGATGGTTAGGTTCAGATGGGTGAGGTTTGGTAGGATAAGAACTTTTTGTGGATATTTTGGAAATGTCGAATTCTCTGACTTCGGTGATGGTTAGGTTAGGTTGGGTTAGGTATTGTGAGGAAAGCACGTTTTGTGGATATTTTCGCAATGTACAATTCTTTGATTTCGGTGATGGTTAGGTTCAGATGGGTGAGGTTTGGTAGGATAAGAACTTTTCGTGGATATTTTGGCAATGTCGAATTCTCTGACTTCGGTGATGGTAAGGTGAGGTTGGGTTAGGTATTGTGAGGTAAGCACGTTTTGTGGATATTTTCGCAATGTCCAATTCTTTGATTTTGGTGATGGTTAGGTTCAGATGGGTGAGGTTTGGTAGGATAAGAACTTTTTGTGGATATTTTGGCAATGTCGAATTTTCTAACTTCGAAGATGGTTAGGTTAGGTTGGGTTAGGTATTGTTAGGAAGGCACGTTTTGTGGATATTTTCGCAATGTCAAATTCTTTGATTTCGGTGATGGTTAGGTTCAGATGGGTGAGGTTTGGTAGGATAAGAACTTTTTGTGGATATTTTGGGAATGTCGAATTCTCTGACTTCGGTAATGGTTAGGTTAGGTTGGGTTAGGTATTGTGAAGTAAGCATGTTTTGTGGATATTTTCGCAATGTCCAATTCTTTGATTTCGGTAAAGGTTAGGTTCAGATGAGTGTGGTTTGGTAGGATAAGAACTTTTTGTGGATATTTTGGCAATGTCGAATTCTCTGACTTCGGTGATGGTTAGGTTAGGTTGGTTTAGGTATTGTAAGGAAGCACGTTTTGTGGATATTTTCGCAATGTCCAATTCTTTGATTTCGGTGATGGTTAGGTTCAGATGAGTGTGGTTTGGTAGGATTAGAACTTTTTGTGGATATTTTGGCAATGTCGAATTCTCTGACTTAGGTGATGGTTAGGTTAGGTTGGATTAGGTATTGTGAGGTAAGCACGTTTTGTGGATTCTTTGGCAATGTCCAATTCTTTGATTTCGGTGATGGTTAGGTTCAGATGGGTGAGGTTTGGTAGGATAAGAACTTTTTGTGGATATTTTGGAAATGTCGAATTCTCTGACTTCGGTGATGGTTAAGTTAAGTTGGGTTAGATATTGTGAGGTAAGCACGTTTTGTGGATATTTTCGCAATGTCAAATTCTTTGATTTCGGTGATGGTTAGGTTCAGATGGGTGAGGTTTGGTAGGATAAGAACTTTTTGTGGATATTTTGGCAATGTCGAATTTTCTGACTTCGGTGATGGTAAGGTGAGGTTGGGTTAGGTATTGTGAGGTAAACCCGTTTTGTGGATATTTTCGCAATGTCCAATTCTTTGATTTCGGTGATGGTTAGGTTCAGATGGGTGAGGTTTGGTAGGATAAGAACTTTTTGTGGATATTTTGGCAATGTCGAATTTTCTAACTTCGGTGATGGTTAGGTTAGGTTGGGTTAGGTATTGTGAGGGAAACACGTTTTGTGGATATTTTTGCAATGTCAAATTCTTTGATTTCGGTGATGGTTAGGTTCAGATGAGTGTGGTTTGGTAGGATAAGAACTTTTTGTGGATATTTTGGCAATTTCGAATTCTCTGACTTCGGTAATGGTTAGGTGAGGTTGGGTTAGGTATTGTGAGGTTAACACGTTTTGTGGATATTTTGGCAAAGTCCAATTCTTTGATTTCGGTGATGGTTAGGTTCAGATGGGTGAGGTTTGGTAGGATAAGAACTTTTTGTGGATATTTTGGAAATGTCGAATTCTCTGACTTCGGTGATGGTTAGGTTAGGTTGGGTTAGGTATTGTGAGGAAAGCACGTTTTGTGGATATTTTCGCAATGTCCAATTCTTTGATTTCGGTGATGGTTAGGTTCAGATGGGTGAGGTTTGGTAGGATAAGAACTTTTCGTGGATATTTTGGCAATGTCGAATTCTCTGACTTCGGTGATGGTAAGGTGAGGTTGGGTTAGGTATTGTGAGGTAAGCACGTTTTGTGGATATTTTCGCAATGTCCAATTCTTTGATTTTGGTGATGGTTAGGTTCAGATGGGTGAGGTTTGGTAGGATAAGAACTTTTTGTGGATATTTTGGCAATGTCGAATTTTCTAACTTCGGTGATGGTTAGGTTAGGTTGGGTTAGGTATTGTGAGGAAGGCTAGTTTTGTGGATATTTTCGCAATGTCAAATTCTTTGATTTCGGTGATGTTTAGGTTCAGATGGGTGAGGTTTGGTAGGATAAGAACTTTTTGTGGATATTTTGGGAATGTCGAATTCTCTGACTTCGGTAATGGTAAGGTTAGGTTGGGTAAGGTATTGTGAAGTAAGCACGTTTTGTGGATATTTTCGCAATGTCCAATTCTTTGATTTCGGTAATGGTTAGGTTCAGATGAGTGTGGTTTGGTAGGATAAGAACTTTTTGTGGATATTTTGGCAATGTCGAATTCTCTGACTTCGGTGATGGTTAGGTTAGGTTGGGTTAGGTATTGTGAAGTAAGCACGTTTTGTGGATATTTTCGCAATGTCCAATTCTTTGATTTCGGTGATGGTTAGGTTCAGATGGGTGAGGTTTGGTAGGATAAGAACTTTTCGTGGATATTTTGGCAATGTCGAATTCTCTGACTTCGGTGATGGTAAGGTGAGGTTGGGTTAGGTATTGTGAGGTAAGCACGTTTTGTGGATATTTTCGCAATGTCCAATTCTTTGATTTCGGTGATGGTTAGGTTCAGATGGGTGAGGTTTGGTAGGATAAGAACTTTTCATGGATATTTTGGCAATGTCGAATTCTCTGACTTCGGTGATGGTAAGGTGAGGTTGGGTTAGGTATTGTGAGGTAAGCACGTTTTGTGGATATTTTCGCAATGTCCAATTCTTTGATTTCGGTGATGGTTAGGTTCAGATGGGTGAGGTTTGGTAGGATAAGAACTTTTTGTGGATATTTTGGCAATGTCGAATTTTCTAACTTCGGTGATGGTTAGGTTAGGTTGGGTTAGGTATTGTGAGGAAGGCACGTTTTGTGGATATTTTCGCAATGTCAAATTCTTTGATTTCGGTGATGGTTAGGTTCAGATGGGTGAGGTTTGGTAGGATAAGAACTTTTTGTGGATATTTTGGGAATGTCAAATTCTCTGACTTCGGTAATGGTAAGGTTAGGTTGGGTTAGGTATTGTGAAGTAAGCTCGTTTTGTGGATATTTTCGCAATGTCCAATTCTTTGATTTCGGTAATGGTTAGGTTCAGATGAGTGTGGTTTGGTAGGATAAGAACTTTTTGTGGATATTTTGGCAATGTCGAATTCTCTGACTTCGGTGATGGTTAGGTTAGGTTGGTTTAGGTATTGTAAGGAAGCACGTTTTGTGGATATTTTCGCAATGTCCAATTCTTTGATTTCGGTGATGGTTAGGTTCAGATGAGTGTGGTTTGGTAGGATAAGAACTTTTTGTGGATATTTTGGCAATGTCGAATTCTCTGACTTCGGTGATGGTTAGGTTAGGTTGGGTTAGGTATTGTGAGGTAAGCACGTTTTGTAGATTCTTTGGCAATGTCCAATTCTTTGATTTCGGTGATGGTTAGGTTCAGATGGGTGAGGTTTGGTAGGATAAGAACTTTTTGTGGATATTTTGGAAATGTCGAATTCTCTGACTTCGGTGATGGTTAAGTTAGGTTGGGTTAGGTATTGTGAGGTAAGCACGTTTTGTGGATATTTTCGCAATGTCCAATTCTTTGATTTCGGTGATGGTTAGGTTCAGATGGGTGAGGTTTGGTAGGATAAGAACTTTTCGTGGATATTTTGGCAATGTCGAATTCTCTGACTTCGGTGATGGTAAGGTGAGGTTGGGTTAGGTATTGTGAGGTAAGCACGTTTTGTGGATATTTTCGCAATGTCCAATTCTTTGATTTCGGTGATGGTTAGGTTCAGATGGGTGAGGTTTGGTAGGATAAGAACTTTTTGTGGATATTTTGGCAAAGTCGAATTTTCTAACTTCGGTGATGGTTAGGTTAGGTTGGGTTAGGTATTGTGAGGTAGGCACGTTTTGTGGATATTTTCGCAATGTCAAATTCTTTGATTTCGGTGATGGTTAGGTTCAGATGGGTGAGGTTTGGTAGGATAAGAACTTTTTGTGGATATTTTGGGAATGTCGAATTCTCTGACTTCGGTAATGGTTAGGTTAGGTTGGGTTAGGTATTGTGAAGTAAGCACGTTTTGTGGATATTTTTGCAATGTCCAATTCTTTGATTTCGGTAATGGTTAGGTTCAGATGAGTGTGGTTTGGCAGGATAAGAATTTTTTGTGGATATTTTGGCAATGTCGAATTCTCTGACTTAAGTGATGGTTAGGTTAGGTTGGGTTAGGTATTGTGAGGGAAGCACGTTTTGTGGATATTTTATCAATGTCCAATTCTTTGATTTCGGTGATGGTTAGGTTCAGATGGGTGAGGTTTGGTAGGATAAGAACTTTTCGTGGATATTTTGGCAATGTCGAATTCTCTGACTTCGGTGATGGTTAGGTTAGGTTGGGTTAGGTATTGTGAGGAAAGCACGGTTTGTGGATATTTTTGCAATGTCAAATTCTTTGATTTCGGTGATGGTTAGGTTCAGATGAGTGTGGTTTGGTAGGATAAGAACTTTTTGTGGATATTTTGGCAATTTCGAATTCTCTGACTTCGGTAATGGTTAGGTGAGGTTGGGTTAGGTATTGTGAGGTTAGCACGTTTTGTGGATATTTTGGCAATGTCCAATTCTTTGATTTCGGTGATGGTTAGGTTCAGATGGGTGAGGTTTGGTAGGATAAGAACTTTTTGTGGATATTTTGGCAATGTCGAATTTTCTAACTTCGGTGATGGTTAGGTTAGGTTGGGTTAGGTATTGTGAGGTAAGCACGTTTTGTGGATATTTTCGCAATGTCCAATTTTTTGATTTCGGTGATGGTTAGGTTCAGATGGGTGAGGTTTGGTAGGATAAGAACTTTTTGTGGATCTTTTGGCAATGTCGAATTTTCTAACTTCGGTGATGGTTGAGTTAGGTTGGGTTAGGTATTGTGAGGAAGGCACGTTTTGTGGATATTTTCGCAATGTCAAATTCTTTGATTTCGGTGATGGTTAGGTTCAGATGGGTGAGGTTTGGTAGGATAAGAACTTTTTGTGGATAATTTGGGAATGTCGAATTCTCTGACTTCGGTAATGGTTAGGTTAGGTTGGGTTAGGTATTGTGAAGTAAGCACGTTTTGTGGATATTTTCGCAATGTCCAATTCTTTGATTTCGGTGATGGTTAGGTTCAGATGGGTGAGGTTTGGTAGGATAAGAACTTTTCATGGATATTTTGGCAATGTCGAATTCTCTGACTTCGGTGATGGTAAGGTGAGGTTGGGTTAGGTATTGTGAGGTAAGCACGTTTTGTGGATATTTTCGCAATGTCCAATTCTTTGATTTCGGTGATGGTTAGGTTCAGATGGGTGAGGTTTGGTAGGATAAGAACTTTTTGTGGATATTTTGGCAATGTCGAATTTTCTAACTTCGAAGATGGTTAGGTTAGGTTGGGTTAGGTATTGTGAGGAAGGCACGTTTTGTGGATATTTTCGCAATGTCAAATTCTTTGATTTCGGTGATGGTTAGGTTCAGATGGGTGAGGTTTGGTAGGATAAGAACTTTTTGTGGATATTTTGGGAATGTCGAATTCTCTGACTTCGGTAATGGTTAGGTTAGGTTGGGTTAGGTATTGTGAAGTAAGCATGTTTTGTGGATATTTTCGCAATGTCCAATTCTTTGATTTCGGTAAAGGTTAGGTTCAGATGAGTGTGGTTTGGTAGGATAAGAACTTTTTGTGGATATTTTGGCAATGTCGAATTCTCTGACTTCGGTGATGGTTAGGTTAGGTTGGTTTAGGTATTGTAAGGAAGCACGTTTTGTGGATATTTTCGCAATGTCCAATTCTTTGATTTCGGTGATGGTTAGGTTCAGATGAGTGTGGTTTGGTAGGATAAGAACTTTTTGTGGATATTTTGGCAATGTCGAATTCTCTGACTTCGGTGATGGTAAGGTTAGGTTGGATTAGGTATTGTGAGGTAAGCACGTTTTGTGGATTCTTTGGCAATGTCCAATTCTTTGATTTCGGTGATGGTTAGGTTCAGATGGGTGAGGTTTGGTAGGATAAGAACTTTTTGTGGATATTTTGGAAATGTCGAATTCACTGACTTCGGTGATGGTTAAGTTAGGTTGGGTTAGATATTGTGAGGTAAGCACGTTTTGTGGATATTTTCGCAATGTCAAATTCTTTGATTTCGGTGATGGTTAGGTTCAGATGGGTGAGGTTTGGTAGGATAAGAACTTTTTGTGGATATTTTGGCAATGTCGAATTCTCTGACTTCGGTGATGGTAAGGTGAGGTTGGGTTAGGTATTGTGAGGTAAGCACGTTTTGTGGATATTTTCGCAATGTCTAATTCTTTGATTTCGGTGATGGTTAGGTTCAGATGGGTGAGGTTTGGTAGGATAAGAACTTTTTGTGGATATTTTGGCAATGTCGAATTTTCTAACTTCGGTGATGGTTAGGTTAGGTTGGGTTAGGTATTGTGAGGGAAGCACGTTTTGTGGATATTTTTGCAATGTCAAATTCTTTGATTTCGGTGATGGTTAGGTTCAGATGAGTGTGGTTTGGTAGGATAAGAACTTTTTGTGGATATTTTGGCAATTTCGAATTCTCTGACTTCGGTAATGGTTAGGTGAGGTTGGGTTAGGTATTGTGAGGTTAACACGTTTTGTGGATATTTTGGCAAAGTCCAATTCTTTGATTTCGGTGATGGTTAGGTTCAGATGGGTGAGGTTTGGTAGGATAAGAACTTTTCGTGGATATTTTGGCAATGTCGAATTCTCTGACTTCGGTGATGGTAAGGTGAGGTTGGGTTAGGTATTGTGAGGTAAGCACGTTTTGTGGATATTTTCGCAATGTCCAATTCTTTGATTTCGGTGATGGTTAGGTTCAGATGGGTGAGGTTTGGTAGGATAAGAACTTTTTGTGGATATTTTGGCAAAGTCGAATTTTCTAACTTCGGTGATAGTTAGGTTAGGTTGGGTTAGGTATTGTGAGGTAGGCACGTTTTGTGGATATTTTCGCAATGTCAAATTCTTTGATTTCGGTGATGGTTAGGTTCAGATGGGTGAGGTTTGGTAGGATAAGAACTTTTTGTGGATATTTTGGGAATGTCGAATTCTCTGACTTCGGTAATGGTTAGGTTAGGTTGGGTTAGGTATTGTGAAGTAAGCACGTTTTGTGGATATTTTTGCAATGTCCAATTCTTTGATTTCGGTAATGGTTAGGTTCAGATGAGTGTGGTTTGGCAGGATAAGAATTTTTTGTGGATATTTTGGCAATGTCGAATTCTCTGACTTAAGTGATGGTTAGGTTAGGTTGGGTTAGGTATTGTGAGGGAAGCACGTTTTGTGGATATTTTATCAATGTCCAATTCTTTGATTTCGGTGATGGTTAGGTTCAGATGGGTGAGGTTTGGTAGGATAAGAACTTTTCGTGGATATTTTGGCAATGTCGAATTCTCTGACTTCGGTGATGGTTAGGTTAGGTTGGGTTAGGTATTGTGAGGAAAGCACGGTTTGTGGATATTTTTGCAATGTCAAATTCTTTGATTTCGGTGATGGTTAGGTTCAGATGAGTGTGGTTTGGTAGGATAAGAACTTTTTGTGGATATTTTGGCAATTTCGAATTCTCTGACTTCGGTAATGGTTAGGTGAGGTTGGGTTAGGTATTGTGAGGTTAGCACGTTTTGTGGATATTTTGGCAATGTCCAATTCTTTGATTTCGGTGATGGTTAGGTTCAGATGGGTGAGGTTTGGTAGGATAAGAACTTTTTGTGGATATTTTGGCAATGTCGAATTTTCTAACTTCGGTGATGGTTAGGTTAGGTTGGGTTAGGTATTGTGAGGTAAGCACGTTTTGTGGATATTTTCGCAATGTCCAATTTTTTGATTTCGGTGATGGTTAGGTTCAGATGGGTGAGGTTTGGTAGGATAAGAACTTTTTGTGGATCTTTTGGCAATGTCGAATTTTCTAACTTCGGTGATGGTTGAGTTAGGTTGGGTTAGGTATTGTGAGGAAGGCACGTTTTGTGGATATTTTCGCAATGTCAAATTCTTTGATTTCGGTGATGGTTAGGTTCAGATGGGTGAGGTTTGGTAGGATAAGAACTTTTTGTGGATAATTTGGGAATGTCGAATTCTCTGACTTCGGTAATGGTTAGGTTAGGTTGGGTTAGGTATTGTGAAGTAAGCACGTTTTGTGGATATTTTCGCAATGTCCAATTCTTTGATTTCGGTGATGGTTAGGTTCAGATGGGTGAGGTTTGGTAGGATAAGAACTTTTCATGGATATTTTGGCAATGTCGAATTCTCTGACTTCGGTGATGGTAAGGTGAGGTTGGGTTAGGTATTGTGAGGTAAGCACGTTTTGTGGATATTTTCGCAATGTCTAATTCTTTGATTTCGGTGATGGTTAGGTTCAGATGGGTGAGGTTTGGTAGGATAAGAACTTTTTGTGGATATTTTGGCAATGTCGAATTTTCTAACTTCGGTGATGGTTAGGTTAGGTTGGGTTAGGTATTGTGAGGGAAGCACGTTTTGTGGATATTTTTGCAATGTCAAATTCTTTGATTTCGGTGATGGTTAGGTTCAGATGAGTGTGGTTTGGTAGGATAAGAACTTTTTGTGGATATTTTGGCAATTTCGAATTCTCTGACTTCGGTAATGGTTAGGTGAGGTTGGGTTAGGTATTGTGAGGTTAACACGTTTTGTGGATATTTTGGCAAAGTCCAATTCTTTGATTTCGGTGATGGTTAGGTTCAGATGGGTGAGGTTTGGTAGGATAAGAACTTTTTGTGGATATTTTGGAAATGTCGAATTCTCTGACTTCGGTGATGGTTAGGTTAGGTTGGGTTAGGTATTGTGAGGAAAGCACGTTTTGTGGATATTTTCGCAATGTCCAATTCTTTGATTTCGGTGATGGTTAGGTTCAGATGGGTGAGGTTTGGTAGGATAAGAACTTTTCGTGGATATTTTGGCAATGTCGAATTCTCTGACTTCGGTGATGGTAAGGTGAGGTTGGGTTAGGTATTGTGAGGTAAACACGTTTTGGGGATATTTTCGCAATGTCCAATTCTTTGATTTTGGTGATGGTTAGGTTCAGATGGGTGAGGTTTGGTAGGATAAGAACTTTTTGTGGATATTTTGGCAATGTCGAATTTTCTAACTTCGGTGATGGTTAGGTTAGGTTGGGTTAGGTATTGTGAGGAAGGCTAGTTTTGTGGATATTTTCGCAATGTCAAATTCTTTGATTTCGGTGATATTTAGGTTCAGATGGGTGAGGTTTGGTAGGATAAGAACTTTTTGTGGATATTTTGGGAATGTCGAATTCTCTGACTTCGGTAATGGTTAGGTTAGGTTGGGTAAGGTATTGTGAAGTAAGCACGTTTTGTGGATATTTTCGCAATGTCCAATTCTTTGATTTCGGTAATGGTTAGGTTCAGATGAGTGTGGTTTGGTAGGATAAGAACTTTTTGTGGATATTTTGGCAATGTCGAATTCTCTGACTTCGGTGATGGTTAGGTTAGGTTGGGTTAGGTATTGTGAAGTAAGCACGTTTTGTGGATATTTTCGCAATGTCCAATTCTTTGATTTCGGTGATGGTTAGGTTCAGATGGGTGAGGTTTGGTAGGATAAGAACTTTTCGTGGATATTTTGGCAATGTCGAATTCTCTGACTTCGGTGATGGTAAGGTGAGGTTGGGTTAGGTATTGTGAGGTAAGCACGTTTTGTGGATATTTTCGCAATGTCCTATTTTTTGATTTCGGTGATGGTTAGGTTCAGATGGGTGAGGTTTGGTAGGATAAGAACTTTTTGTGGATATTTTGGCAATGTCGAATTTTCTAACTTCGGTGATGGTTAGGTTAGGTTGGGTTAGGTATTGTGAGGAAGGCACGTTTTGTGGATATTTTCGCAATGTCAAATTCTTTGATTTCGGTGATGGTTAGGTTCAGATGGGTGAGGTTTGGTAGGATAAGAACTTTTTGTGGATATTTTGGGAATGTCGAATTCTCTGACTTCGGTAATGGTTAGGTTAGGTTGGGTTAGGTATTGTGAAGTAAGCACGTTTTGTGGATATTTTCGCAATGTCCAATTCTTTGATTTCGGTGATGGTTAGGTTCAGATGGGTGAGGTTTGGTAGGATAAGAACTTTTAATGGATATTTTGGCAATGTCGAATTCTCTGACTTCGGTGATGGTAAGGTGAGGTTGGGTTAGGTATTGTGAGGTAAGCACGTTTTGTGGATATTTTCGCAATGTCCAATTCTTTGATTTCGGTGATGGTTAGGTTCAGATGGGTGAGGTTTGGTAGGATAAGAACTTTTTGTGGATATTTTGGCAATGTCGAATTTTCTAACTTCGGTGATGGTTAGGTTAGGTTGGGTTAGGTATTGTGAGGAAGGCACGTTTTGTGGATATTTTCGCAATGTCAAATTCTTTGATTTCGGTGATGGTTAGGTTCAGATGGGTGAGGTTTGGTAGGATAAGAACTTTTTGTGGATATTTTGGGAATGTCGAATTCTCTAACTTCGGTAATGGTTAGGTTAGGTTGGGTTAGGTATTGTGAAGTAAGCACGTTTTGTGGATATTTTTGCAATGTCCAATTCTTTGATTTCGGTAATGGTTAGGTTCAGATGAGTGTGGTTTGGTAGGATAAGAATTTTTTGTGGATATTTTGGCAATGTCGAATTCTCTGACTTAAGTGATGGTTAGGTTAGGTTGGGTTAGGTATTGTGAGGGAAGCACGTTTTGTGGATATTTTATCAATGTCCAATTCTTTGATTTCGGTGATGGTTAGGTTCAGATGGGTGAGGTTTGGTAGGATAAGAACTTTTCGTGGATATTTTGGCAATGTCGAATTCTCTGACTTCGGTGATGGTTAGGTTAGGTTGGGTTAGGTATTGTGAGGGAAGCACGTTTTGTGGATATTTTTGCAATGTCAAATTCTTTGATTTCGGTGATGGTTAGGTTCAGATGAGTGTGGTTTGGTAGGATAAGAACTTTTTGTGGATATTTTGGCAATTTCGAATTCTCTGACTTCGGTAATGGTTAGGTGAGGTTGGGTTAGGTATTGTGAGGTTAGCACGTTTTGTGGATATTTTGGCAATGTCCAATTCTTTGATTTCGGTGATGGTTAGGTTCAGATGGGTGAGGTTTGGTAGGATAAGAACTTTTTGTGGATATTTTGGCAATGTCGAATTTTCTAACTTCGGTGATGGTTAGGTTAGGTTGGGTTAGGTATTGTGAGGAAGGCACGTTTTGTGGATATTTTCGCAATGTCAAATTCTTTGATTTCGGTGATGGTTAGGTTCAGATGGGTGAGGTTTGGTAGGATAAGAACTTTTTGTGGATATTTTAGGAATGTCGAATTCTCTGACTTCGGTAATGGTTAGGTTAGGTTGGGTTAGGTATTGTGAAGTAAGCATGTTTTGTGGATATTTTCGCAATGTCCAATTCTTTGATTTCGGTAATGGTTAGGTTCAGATGAGTGTGGTTTGGTAGGATAAGAACTTTTTGTGGATATTTTGGCAATGTCGAATTCTCTGACTTCGGTGATGGTTAGGTTAGGTTGGTTTAGGTATTGTAAAGAAGCACGTTTTGTGGATATTTTCGCAATGTCCAATTCTTTGATTTCGGTGATGGTTAGGTTCAGATGAGTGTGGTTTGGTAGGATAAGAACTTTTTGTGGATATTTTGGCAATGTCGAATTCTCTGACTTCGGTGATGGTTAGGTTAGGTTGGATTAGGTATTGTGAGGTAAGCACGTTTTGTGGATTCTTTGGCAATGTCCAATTCTTTGATTTCGGTGATGGTTAGGTTCAGATGGGTGAGGTTTGGTAGGATAAGAACTTTTTGTGGATATTTTGGAAATGTCGAATTCTCTGACTTCGGTGATGGTTAAGTTAGGTTGGGTTAGGTATTGTGAGGTAAGCACGTTTTGTGGATATTTTCGCAATGTCCAATTCTTTGATTTCGGTGATGGTTAGGTTCAGATGGGTGAGGTTTGGTAGGATAAGAACTTTTCGTGGATATTTTGGCAATGTCGAATTCTCTGACTTCGGTGATGGTAAGGTGAGGTTGGGTTAGGTATTGTGAGGTAAGCACGTTTTGTGGATATTTTTGCAATGTCCAATTCTTTGATTTCGGTAATGGTTAGGTTCAGATGAGTGTGGTTTGGTAGGATAAGAATTTTTTGTGGATATTTTGGCAATGTCGAATTCTCTGACTTAAGTGATGGTTAGGTTAGGTTGGGTTAGGTATTGTGAGGGAAGCACGTTTTGTGGATATTTTATCAATGTCCAATTCTTTGATTTCGGTGATGGTTAGGTTCAGATGGGTGAGGTTTGGTAGGATAAGAACTTTTCGTGGATATTTTGGCAATGTCGAATTCTCTGACTTCGGTGATGGTTAGGTTAAATTGGGTTAGGTATTGTGAGGGAAGCACGTTTTGTGGATATTTTTGCAATGTCAAATTCTTTGATTTCGGTGATGGTTAGGTTCAGATGAGTGTGGTTTGGTAGGATAAGAACTTTTTGTGGATATTTTGGCAATTTCGAATTCTCTGACTTCGGTAATGGTTAGGTGAGGTTGGGTTAGGTATTGTGAGGTAAACACGTTTTGTGGATATTTTGGCAATGTCCAATTCTTTGATTTCGGTGATGGTTAGGTTCAGATGGGTGAGGTTTGGTAGGATAAGAACTTTTTGTGGATATTTTGGAAATGTCGAATTCTCTGACTTCGGTGATGGTTAGGTTAGGTTGGGTTAGGTATTGTGAGGTAAGCACGTTTTGTGGATATTTTCGCAATGTCCAATTCTTTGATTTCGGTGATGGTTAGGTTCAGATGGGTGAGGTTTGGTAGGATAAGAACTTTTCGTGGATATTTTGGCAATGTCGAATTCTCTGACTTCGGTGATGGTAAGGTGAGGTTGGGTTAGGTATTGTGAGGTAAGCACGTTTTGTGGATATTTTCGCAATGTCCAATTTTTTGATTTCGGTGATGGTTAGGTTCAGATGGGTGAGGTTTGGTAGGATAAGAACTTTTTGTGGATATTTTGGCAATGTCGAATTTTCTAACTTCGGTGATGGTTAGGTTAGGTTGGGTTAGGTATTGTGAGGAAGGCTAGTTTTGTGGATATTTTCGCAATGTCAAATTCTTTGATTTCGGTGATGTTTAGGTTCAGATGGGTGAGGTTTGGTAGGATAAGAACTTTTTGTGGATATTTTGGGAATGTCGAATTCTCTGACTTCGGTAATGGTTAGGTTAGGTTGGGTAAGGTATTGTGAAGTAAACACGTTTTGTGGATATTTTCGCAATGTCCAATTCTTTGATTTCGGTAATGGTTAGGTTCAGATGAGTGTGGTTTGGTAGGATAAGAACTTTTTGTGGATATTTTGGCAATGTCGAATTCTCTGACTTCGGTGATGGTTAGGTTAGGTTGGGTTAGGTATTGTGAAGTAAGCACGTTTTGTGGATATTTTCGCAATGTCCAATTCTTTGATTTCGGTGATGGTTAGGTTCAGATGGGTGAGGTTTGGTAGGATAAGAACTTTTCGTGGATATTTTGGCAATGTCGAATTCTCTGACTTCGGTGATGGTAAGGTGAGGTTGGGTTAGGTATTGTGAGGTAAGCACGTTTTGTGGATATTTTCGCAATGTCCAATTTTTTGATTTCGGTGATGGTTAGGTTCAGATGGGTGAGGTTTGGTAGGATAAGAACTTTTTGTGGATATTTTGGCAATGTCGAATTTTCTAACTTCGGTGATGGTTAGGTTAGGTTGGGTTAGGTATTGTGAGGAAGGCACGTTTTGTGGATATTTTCGCAATGTCAAATTCTTTGATTTCGGTGATGGTTAGGTTCAGATGGGTGAGGTTTGGTAGGATAAGAACTTTTTGTGGATATTTTGGGAATGTCGAATTCTTTGATTTCGGTGATGGTTAGGTTCAGATGGGTGAGGTTTGGTAGGATAAGAACTTTTCATGGATATTTTGGCAATGTCGAATTCTCTGACTTCGGTGATGGTAAGGTGAGGTTGGGTTAGGTATTGTGAGGTAAGCACGTTTTGTGGATATTTTCGCAATGTCCAATTCTTTGATTTCGGTGATGGTTAGGTTCAGATGGGTGAGGTTTGGTAGGATAAGAACTTTTTGTGGATATTTTGGCAATGTCGAATTTTCTAACTTCGGTGATGGTTAGGTTAGGTTGGGTTAGGTATTGTGAGGAAGGCACGTTTTGTGGATATTTTCGCAATGTCAAATTCTTTGATTTCGGTGATGGTTAGGTTCAGATGGGTGAGGTTTGGTAGGATAAGAATTTTTTGTGGATATTTTGGGAATGTCGAATTCTCTGACTTCGGTAATGGTTAGGTTTGGTTGGGTTAGGTATTGTGAAGTAAGCACGTTTTGTGGATATTTTCGCAATGTCCAATTCTTTGATTTCGGTAATGGTTAGGTTCAGATGAGTGTGGTTTGGTAGGATAAGAACTTTTTGTGGATATTTTGGCAATGTCGAATTCTCTGACTTCGGTGATGGTTAGGTTAGGTTGGGTTAGGTATTGTGAGGTAAGCACGTTTTGTGGATTCTTTGGCAATGTCCAATTCTTTGATTTCGGTGATGGTTAGGTTCAGATGGGTGAGGTTTGGTAGGATAAGAACTTTTTGTGGATATTTTGGAAATGTCGAATTCTCTGACTTCGGTGATGGTTAAGTTAGGTTGGGTTAGGTATTGTGAGGTAAGCACGTTTTGTGGATATTTTCGCAATGTCCAATTCTTTGATTTCGGTGATGGTTAGGTTCAGATGGGTGAGGTTTGGTAGGATAAGAACTTTTCGTGGATATTTTGGCAATGTCGAATTCTCTGACTTCGGTGATGGTAAGGTGAGGTTGGGTTAGGTATTGTGAGGTAAGCACGTTTTGTGGATATTTTCGCAATGTCCAATTCTTTGATTTCGGTGATGGTTAGGTTCAGATGGGTGAGGTTTGGTAGGATAAGAACTTTTTGTGGATATTTTGGCAATGTCGAATTTTCTAACTTCGGTGATGGTTAGGTTAGGTTAGGTTAGGTATTGTGAGGTAGGCACGTTTTGTGGATATTTTCGCAATGTCAAATTCTTTGATTTCGGTGATGGTTAGGTTCAGATGGGTGAGGTTTGGTAGGATAAGAACTTTTTGTGGATATTTTGGGAATGTCGAATTCTCTGACTTCGGTAATGGTTAGGTTAGGTTGGGTTAGGTATTGTGAAGTAAGCACGTTTTGTGGATATTTTTGCAATGTCCAATTCTTTGATTTCGGTAATGGTTAGGTTCAGATGAGTGTGGTTTGGTAGGATAAGAATTTTTTGTGGATATTTTGGCAATGTCGAATTCTCTGACTTAAGTGATGGTTAGGTTAGGTTGGGTTAGGTATTGTGAGGGAAGCACGTTTTGTGGATATTTTATCAATGTCCAATTCTTTGATTTCGGTGATGGTTAGGTTCAGATGGGTGAGGTTTGGTAGGATAAGAACTTTTCGTGGATATTTTGGCAATGTCGAATTCTCTGACTTCGGTGATGGTTAGGTTAGGTTGGGTTAGGTATTGTGAGGGAAGCACGTTTTGTGGATATTTTTGCAATGTCAAATTCTTTGATTTCGGTGATGGTTAGGTTCAGATGAGTGTGGTTTGGTAGGATAAGAACTTTTTGTGGATATTTTGGCAATTTCGAATTCTCTGACTTCGGTAATGGTTAGGTGAGGTTGGGTTAGGTATTGTGAGGTTAGCACGTTTTGTGGATATTTTGGCAATGTCCAATTCTTTGATTTCGGTGATGGTTAGGTTCAGATGGGTGAGGTTTGGTAGGATAAGAACTTTTTGTGGATATTTTGGCAATGTCGAATTTTCTAACTTCGGTGATGGTTAGGTTAGGTTGGGTTAGGTATTGTGAGGAAGGCACGTTTTGTGGATATTTTCGCAATGTCAAATTCTTTGATTTCGGTGATGGTTAGGTTCAGATGGGTGAGGTTTGGTAGGATAAGAACTTTTTGTGGATATTTTGGGAATGTCGAATTCTCTGACTTCGGTAATGGTTAGGTTAGGTTGGGTTAGGTATTGTGAAGTAAGCATGTTTTGTGGATATTTTCGCAATGTCCAATTCTTTGATTTCGGTAATGGTTAGGTTCAGATGAGTGTGGTTTGGTAGGATAAGAACTTTTTGTGGATATTTTGGCAATGTCGAATTCTCTGACTTCGGTGATGGTTAGGTTAGGTTGGTTTAGGTATTGTAAGGAAGCACGTTTTGTGGATATTTTCGCAATGTCCAATTCTTTGATTTCGGTGATGGTTAGGTTCAGATGAGTGTGGTTTGGTAGGATAAGAACTTTTTGTGGATATTTTGGCAATGTCGAATTCTCTGACTTCGGTGATGGTTAGGTTAGGTTGGATTAGGTATTGTGAGGTAAGCACGTTTTGTGGATTCTTTGGCAATGTCCAATTCTTTGATTTCGGTGATGGTTAGGTTCAGATGGGTGAGGTTTGGTAGGATAAGAACTTTTTGTGGATATTTTGGAAATGTCGAATTCTCTGACTTCGGTGATGGTTAAGTTAGGTTGGGTTAGGTATTGTGAGGTAAGCACGTTTTGTGGATATTTTCGCAATGTCCAATTCTTTGATTTCGGTGATGGTTAGGTTCAGATGGGTGAGGTTTGGTAGGATAAGAACTTTTCGTGGATATTTTGGCAATGTCGAATTCTCTGACTTCGGTGATGGTAAGGTGAGGTTGGGTTAGGTATTGTGAGGTAAGCACGTTTTGTGGATATTTTTGCAATGTCCAATTCTTTGATTTCGGTAATGGTTAGGTTCAGATGAGTGTGGTTTGGTAGGATAAGAATTTTTTGTGGATATTTTGGCAATGTCGAATTCTCTGACTTAAGTGATGGTTAGGTTAGGTTGGGTTAGGTATTGTGAGGGAAGCACGTTTTGTGGATATTTTATCAATGTCCAATTCTTTGATTTCGGTGATGGTTAGGTTCAGATGGGTGAGGTTTGGTAGGATAAGAACTTTTCGTGGATATTTTGGCAATGTCGAATTCTCTGACTTCGGTGATGGTAAGGTGAGGTTGGGTTAGGTATTGTGAGGTAAGCACGTTTTGTGGATATTTTCGCAATGTCCAATTTTTTGATTTCGGTGATGGTTAGGTTCAGATGGGTGAGGTTTGGTAGGATAAGAACTTTTTGTGGATATTTTGGCAATGTCGAATTTTCTAACTTCGGTGATGGTTAGGTTAGGTTGGGTTAGGTATTGTGAGGAAGGCACGTTTTGTGGATATTTTCGCAATGTCAAATTCTTTGATTTCGGTGATGGTTAGGTTCAGATGGGTGAGGTTTGGTAGGATAAGAACTTTTTGTGGATATTTTGGGAATGTCGAATTCTTTGATTTCGGTGATGGTTAGGTTCAGATGGGTGAGGTTTGGTAGGATAAGAACTTTTCATGGATATTTTGGCAATGTCGAATTCTCTGACTTCGGTGATGGTAAGGTGAGGTTGGGTTAGGTATTGTGAGGTAAGCACGTTTTGTGGATATTTTCGCAATGTCCAATTCTTTGATTTCGGTGATGGTTAGGTTCAGATGGGTGAGGTTTGGTAGGATAAGAACTTTTTGTGGATATTTTGGCAATGTCGAATTTTCTAACTTCGGTGATGGTTAGGTTAGGTTGGGTTAGGTATTGTGAGGAAGGCACGTTTTGTGGATATTTTCGCAATGTCAAATTCTTTGATTTCGGTGATGGTTAGGTTCAGATGGGTGAGGTTTGGTAGGATAAGAATTTTTTGTGGATATTTTGGGAATGTCGAATTCTCTGACTTCGGTAATGGTTAGGTTTGGTTGGGTTAGGTATTGTGAAGTAAGCACGTTTTGTGGATATTTTCGCAATGTCCAATTCTTTGATTTCGGTAATGGTTAGGTTCAGATGAGTGTGGTTTGGTAGGATAAGAACTTTTTGTGGATATTTTGGCAATGTCGAATTCTCTGACTTCGGTGATGGTTAGGTTAGGTTGGGTTAGGTATTGTGAGGTAAGCACGTTTTGTGGATTCTTTGGCAATGTCCAATTCTTTGATTTCGGTGATGGTTAGGTTCAGATGGGTGAGGTTTGGTAGGATAAGAACTTTTTGTGGATATTTTGGAAATGTCGAATTCTCTGACTTCGGTGATGGTTAAGTTAGGTTGGGTTAGGTATTGTGAGGTAAGCACGTTTTGTGGATATTTTCGCAATGTCCAATTCTTTGATTTCGGTGATGGTTAGGTTCAGATGGGTGAGGTTTGGTAGGATAAGAACTTTTCGTGGATATTTTGGCAATGTCGAATTCTCTGACTTCGGTGATGGTAAGGTGAGGTTGGGTTAGGTATTGTGAGGTAAGCACGTTTTGTGGATATTTTCGCAATGTCCAATTCTTTGATTTCGGTGATGGTTAGGTTCAGATGGGTGAGGTTTGGTAGGATAAGAACTTTTTGTGGATATTTTGGGAATGTCGAATTCTCTGACTTCGGTAATGGTTAGGTTAGGTTGGGTTAGGTATTGTGAAGTAAGCACGTTTTGTGGATATTTTTGCAATGTCCAATTCTTTGATTTCGGTAATGGTTAGGTTCAGATGAGTGTGGTTTGGTAGGATAAGAATTTTTTGTGGATATTTTGGCAATGTCGAATTCTCTGACTTAAGTGATGGTTAGGTTAGGTTGGGTTAGGTATTGTGAGGGAAGCACGTTTTGTGGATATTTTATCAATGTCCAATTCTTTGATTTCGGTGATGGTTAGGTTCAGATGGGTGAGGTTTGGTAGGATAAGAACTTTTCGTGGATATTTTGGCAATGTCGAATTCTCTGACTTTGGTGATGGTTAGGTTAGGTTGGGTTAGGTATTGTGAGGGAAGCACGTTTTGTAGATATTTTTGCAATGTCAAATTCTTTGATTTCGGTGATGGTTAGGTTCAGATGAGTGTGGTTTGGTAGGATAAGAACTTTTTGTGGATATTTTGGCAATTTCGAATTCTCTGACTTCGGTAATGGTTAGGTGAGGTTGGGTTAGGTATTGTGAGGTTAGCACGTTTTGTGGATATTTTGGCAATGTCCAATTCTTTGATTTCGGTGATGGTTAGGTTCAGATGGGTGAGGTTTGGTAGGATAAGAACTTTTTGTGGATATTTTGGCAATGTCGAATTTTCTAACTTCGGTGATGGTTAGGTTAGGTTGGGTTAGGTATTGTGAGGAAGGCACGTTTTGTGGATATTTTCGCAATGTCAAATTCTTTGATTTCGGTGATGGTTAGGTTCAGATGGGTGAGGTTTGGTAGGATAAGAACTTTTTGTGGATATTTTGGGAATGTCGAATTCTCTGACTTCGGTAATGGTTAGGTTAGGTTGGGTTAGGTATTGTGAAGTAAGCATGTTTTGTGGATATTTTCGCAATGTCCAATTCTTTGATTTCGGTAATGGTTAGGTTCAGATGAGTGTGGTTTGGTAGGATAAGAACTTTTTGTGGATATTTTGGCAATGTCGAATTCTCTGACTTCGGTGATGGTTAGGTTAGGTTGGTTTAGGTATTGTAAGGAAGCACGTTTTGTGGATATTTTCGCAATGTCCAATTCTTTGATTTCGGTGATGGTTAGGTTCAGATGAGTGTGGTTTGGTAGGATAAGAACTTTTTGTGGATATTTTGGCAATGTCGAATTCTCTGACTTCGGTGATGGTTAGGTTAGGTTGGATTAGGTATTGTGAGGTAAGCACGTTTTGTGGATTCTTTGGCAATGTCCAATTCTTTGATTTCGGTGATGGTTAGGTTCAGATGGGTGAGGTTTGGTAGGATAAGAACTTTTTGTGGATATTTTGGAAATGTCGAATTCTCTGACTTCGGTGATGGTTAAGTTAGGTTGGGTTAGGTATTGTGAGGTAAGCACGTTTTGTGGATATTTTCGCAATGTCCAATTCTTTGATTTCGGTGATGGTTAGGTTCAGATGGGTGAGGTTTGGTAGGATAAGAACTTTTCGTGGATATTTTGGCAATGTCGAATTCTCTGACTTCGGTGATGGTAAGGTGAGGTTGGGTTAGGTATTGTGAGGTAAGCACGTTTTGTGGATATTTTTGCAATGTCCAATTCTTTGATTTCGGTAATGGTTAGGTTCAGATGAGTGTGGTTTGGTAGGATAAGAATTTTTTGTGGATATTTTGGCAATGTCGAATTCTCTGACTTAAGTGATGGTTAGGTTAGGTTGGGTTAGGTATTGTGAGGGAAGCACGTTTTGTGGATATTTTATCAATGTCCAATTCTTTGATTTCGGTGATGGTTAGGTTCAGATGGGTGAGGTTTGGTAGGATAAGAACTTTTCGTGGATATTTTGGCAATGTCGAATTCTCTGACTTCGGTGATGGTTAGGTTAAATTGGGTTAGGTATTGTGAGGGAAGCACGTTTTGTGGATATTTTTGCAATGTCAAATTCTTTGATTTCGGTGATGGTTAGGTTCAGATGAGTGTGGTTTGGTAGGATAAGAACTTTTTGTGGATATTTTGGCAATTTCGAATTCTCTGACTTCGGTAATGGTTAGGTGAGGTTGGGTTAGGTATTGTGAGGTTAACACGTTTTGTGGATATTTTGGCAATGTCCAATTCTTTGATTTCGGTGATGGTTAGGTTCAAATGGGTGAGGTTTGGTAGGATAAGAACTTTTTGTGGATATTTTGGAAATGTCGAATTCTCTGACTTCGGTGATGGTTAGGTTAGGTTGGGTTAGGTATTGTGAGGTAAGCACGTTTTGTGGATATTTTCGCAATGTCCAATTCTTTGATTTCGGTGATGGTTAGGTTCAGATGGGTGAGGTTTGGTAGGATAAGAACTTTTCGTGGATATTTTGGCAATGTCGAATTCTCTGACTTCGGTGATGGTAAGGTGAGGTTGGGTTAGGTATTGTGAGGTAAGCACGTTTTGTGGATATTTTCGCAATGTCCAATTCTTTGATTTTGGTGATGGTTAGGTTCAGATGGGTGAGGTTTGGTAGGATAAGAACTTTTTGTGGATATTTTGGCAATGTCGAATTTTCTAACTTCGGTGATGGTTAGGTTAGGTTGGGTTAGGTATTGTGAGGAAGGCTAGTTTTGTGGATATTTTCGCAATGTCAAATTCTTTGATTTCGGTGATGTTTAGGTTCAGATGGGTGAGGTTTGGTAGGATAAGAACTTTTTGTGGATATTTTGGGAATGTCGAATTCTCTGACTTCGGTAATGGTTAGGTTAGGTTGGGTAAGGTATTGTGAAGTAAACACGTTTTGTGGATATTTTCGCAATGTCCAATTCTTTGATTTCGGTAATGGTTAGGTTCAGATGAGTGTGGTTTGGTAGGATAAGAACTTTTTGTGGATATTTTGGCAATGTCGAATTCTCTGACTTCGGTGATGGTTAGGTTAGGTTGGGTTAGGTATTGTGAAGTAAGCACGTTTTGTGGATATTTTCGCAATGTCCAATTCTTTGATTTCGGTGATGGTTAGGTTCAGATGGGTGAGGTTTGGTAGGATAAGAACTTTTCGTGGATATTTTGGCAATGTCGAATTCTCTGACTTCGGTGATGGTAAGGTGAGGTTGGGTTAGGTATTGTGAGGTAAGCACGTTTTGTGGATATTTTCGCAATGTCCAATTTTTTGATTTCGGTGATGGTTAGGTTCAGATGGGTGAGGTTTGGTAGGATAAGAACTTTTTGTGGATATTTTGGCAATGTCGAATTTTCTAACTTCGGTGATGGTTAGGTTAGGTTGGGTTAGGTAATGTGAGGAAGGCACGTTTTGTGGATATTTTCGCAATGTCAAATTCTTTGATTTCGGTGATGGTTAGGTTCAGATGGGTGAGGTTTGGTAGGATAAGAACTTTTTGTGGATATTTTGGGAATGTCGAATTCTTTGATTTCGGTGATGGTTAGGTTCAGATGGGTGAGGTTTGGTAGGATAAGAACTTTTTATGGATATTTTGGCAATGTCGAATTCTCTGACTTCGGTGATGGTAAGGTGAGGTTGGGTTAGGTATTGTGAGGTAAGCACGTTTTGTGGATATTTTCGCAATGTCCAATTCTTTGATTTCGGTGATGGTTAGGTTCAGATGGGTGAGGTTTGGTAGGATAAGAACTTTTCGTGGATATTTTGGCAATGTCGAATTCTCTGACTTCGGTGATGGTAAGGTGAGGTTGGGTTAGGTATTGTGAGGTAAGCACGTTTTGTGGATATTTTCGCAATGTCCAATTCTTTGATTTCGGTGATGGTTAGGTTCAGATGGGTGAGGTTTGGTAGGATAAGAACTTTTTGTGGATATTTTGGGAATGTCGAATTCTCTGACTTCGGTAATGGTTAGGTTAGGTTGGGTTAGGTATTGTGAAGTAAGCACGTTTTGTGGATATTTTTGCAATGTCCAATTCTTTGATTTCGGTAATGGTTAGGTTCAGATGAGTGTGGTTTGGTAGGATAAGAATTTTTTGTGGATATTTTGGCAATGTCGAATTCTCTGACTTAAGTGATGGTTAGGTTAGGTTGGGTTAGGTATTGTGAGGGAAGCACGTTTTGTGGATATTTTATCAATGTCCAATTCTTTGATTTCGGTGATGGTTAGGTTCAGATGGGTGAGGTTTGGTAGGATAAGAACTTTTCGTGGATATTTTGGCAATGTCGAATTCTCTGACTTCGGTGATGGTTAGGTTAGGTTGGGTTAGGTATTGTGAGGGAAGCACGTTTTGTGGATATTTTTGCAATGTCAAATTCTTTGATTTCGGTGATGGTTAGGTTCAGATGAGTGTGGTTTGGTAGGATAAGAACTTTTTGTGGATATTTTGGCAATTTCGAATTCTCTGACTTCGGTAATGGTTAGGTGAGGTTGGGTTAGGTATTGTGAGGTTAGCACGTTTTGTGGATATTTTGGCAATGTCCAATTCTTTGATTTCGGTGATGGTTAGGTTCAGATGGGTGAGGTTTGGTAGGATAAGAACTTTTTGTGGATATTTTGGCAATGTCGAATTTTCTAACTTCGGTGATGGTTAGGTTAGGTTGGGTTAGGTATTGTGAGGAAGGCACGTTTTGTGGATATTTTCGCAATGTCAAATTCTTTGATTTCGGTGATGGTTAGGTTCAGATGGGTGAGGTTTGGTAGGATAAGAACTTTTTGTGGATATTTTGGGAATGTCGAATTCTCTGACTTCGGTAATGGTTAGGTTAGGTTGGGTTAGGTATTGTGAAGTAAGCATGTTTTGTGGATATTTTCGCAATGTCCAATTCTTTGATTTCGGTAATGGTTAGGTTCAGATGAGTGTGGTTTGGTAGGATAAGAACTTTTTGTGGATATTTTGGCAATGTCGAATTCTCTGACTTCGGTGATGGTTAGGTTAGGTTGGTTTAGGTATTGTAAGGAAGCACGTTTTGTGGATATTTTCGCAATGTCCAATTCTTTGATTTCGGTGATGGTTAGGTTCAGATGAGTGTGGTTTGGTAGGATAAGAACTTTTTGTGGATATTTTGGCAATGTCGAATTCTCTGACTTCGGTGATGGTTAGGTTAGGTTGGATTAGGTATTGTGAGGTAAGCACGTTTTGTGGATTCTTTGGCAATGTCCAATTCTTTGATTTCGGTGATGGTTAGGTTCAGATGGGTGAGGTTTGGTAGGATAAGAACTTTTTGTGGATATTTTGGAAATGTCGAATTCTCTGACTTCGGTGATGGTTAAGTTAGGTTGGGTTAGGTATTGTGAGGTAAGCACGTTTTGTGGATATTTTCGCAATGTCCAATTCTTTGATTTCGGTGATGGTTAGGTTCAGATGGGTGAGGTTTGGTAGGATAAGAACTTTTCGTGGATATTTTGGCAATGTCGAATTCTCTGACTTCGGTGATGGTAAGGTGAGGTTGGGTTAGGTATTGTGAGGTAAGCACGTTTTGTGGATATTTTTGCAATGTCCAATTCTTTGATTTCGGTAATGGTTAGGTTCAGATGAGTGTGGTTTGGTAGGATAAGAATTTTTTGTGGATATTTTGGCAATGTCGAATTCTCTGACTTAAGTGATGGTTAGGTTAGGTTGGGTTAGGTATTGTGAGGGAAGCACGTTTTGTGGATATTTTATCAATGTCCAATTCTTTGATTTCGGTGATGGTTAGGTTCAGATGGGTGAGGTTTGGTAGGATAAGAACTTTTCGTGGATATTTTGGCAATGTCGAATTCTCTGACTTCGGTGATGGTTAGGTTAAATTGGGTTAGGTATTGTGAGGGAAGCACGTTTTGTGGATATTTTTGCAATGTCAAATTCTTTGATTTCGGTGATGGTTAGGTTCAGATGAGTGTGGTTTGGTAGGATAAGAACTTTTTGTGGATATTTTGGCAATTTCGAATTCTCTGACTTCGGTAATGGTTAGGTGAGGTTGGGTTAGGTATTGTGAGGTTAACACGTTTTGTGGATATTTTGGCAATGTCCAATTCTTTGATTTCGGTGATGGTTAGGTTCAAATGGGTGAGGTTTGGTAGGATAAGAACTTTTTGTGGATATTTTGGAAATGTCGAATTCTCTGACTTCGGTGATGGTTAGGTTAGGTTGGGTTAGGTATTGTGAGGTAAGCACGTTTTGTGGATATTTTCGCAATGTCCAATTCTTTGATTTCGGTGATGGTTAGGTTCAGATGGGTGAGGTTTGGTAGGATAAGAACTTTTCGTGGATATTTTGGCAATGTCGAATTCTCTGACTTCGGTGATGGTAAGGTGAGGTTGGGTTAGGTATTGTGAGGTAAGCACGTTTTGTGGATATTTTCGCAATGTCCAATTCTTTGATTTTGGTGATGGTTAGGTTCAGATGGGTGAGGTTTGGTAGGATAAGAACTTTTTGTGGATATTTTGGCAATGTCGAATTTTCTAACTTCGGTGATGGTTAGGTTAGGTTGGGTTAGGTATTGTGAGGAAGGCTAGTTTTGTGGATATTTTCGCAATGTCAAATTCTTTGATTTCGGTGATGTTTAGGTTCAGATGGGTGAGGTTTGGTAGGATAAGAACTTTTTGTGGATATTTTGGGAATGTCGAATTCTCTGACTTCGGTAATGGTTAGGTTAGGTTGGGTAAGGTATTGTGAAGTAAACACGTTTTGTGGATATTTTCGCAATGTCCAATTCTTTGATTTCGGTAATGGTTAGGTTCAGATGAGTGTGGTTTGGTAGGATAAGAACTTTTTGTGGATATTTTGGCAATGTCGAATTCTCTGACTTCGGTGATGGTTAGGTTAGGTTGGGTTAGGTATTGTGAAGTAAGCACGTTTTGTGGATATTTTCGCAATGTCCAATTCTTTGATTTCGGTGATGGTTAGGTTCAGATGGGTGAGGTTTGGTAGGATAAGAACTTTTCGTGGATATTTTGGCAATGTCGAATTCTCTGACTTCGGTGATGGTAAGGTGAGGTTGGGTTAGGTATTGTGAGGTAAGCACGTTTTGTGGATATTTTCGCAATGTCCAATTTTTTGATTTCGGTGATGGTTAGGTTCAGATGGGTGAGGTTTGGTAGGATAAGAACTTTTTGTGGATATTTTGGCAATGTCGAATTTTCTAACTTCGGTGATGGTTAGGTTAGGTTGGGTTAGGTAATGTGAGGAAGGCACGTTTTGTGGATATTTTCGCAATGTCAAATTCTTTGATTTCGGTGATGGTTAGGTTCAGATGGGTGAGGTTTGGTAGGATAAGAACTTTTTGTGGATATTTTGGGAATGTCGAATTCTTTGATTTCGGTGATGGTTAGGTTCAGATGGGTGAGGTTTGGTAGGATAAGAACTTTTTATGGATATTTTGGCAATGTCGAATTCTCTGACTTCGGTGATGGTAAGGTGAGGTTGGGTTAGGTATTGTGAGGTAAGCACGTTTTGTGGATATTTTCGCAATGTCCAATTCTTTGATTTCGGTGATGGTTAGGTTCAGATGGGTGAGGTTTGGTAGGATAAGAACTTTTTGTGGATATTTTGGCAATGTCGAATTTTCTAACTTCGGTGATGGTTAGGTTAGGTTGGGTTAGGTATTGTGAGGAAGGCACGTTTTGTGGATATTTTCGCAATGTCAAATTCTTTGATTTCGGTGATGGTTAGGTTCAGATGGGTGAGGTTTGGTAGGATAAGAACTTTTTGTGGATATTTTGGGAATGTCGAATTCTCTGACTTCGGTAATGGTTAGGTTAGGTTGGGTTAGGTATTGTGAAGTAAGCACGTTTTGTGGATATTTTCGCAATGTCCAATTCTTTGATTTCGGTAATGGTTAGGTTCAGATGAGTGTGGTTTGGTAGGATAAGAACTTTTTGTGGATATTTTGGCAATGTCGAATTCTCTGACTTCGGTGATGGTAAGGTGAGGTTGGGGTAGGTATTGTGAGGTAAGCACGTTTTGTGGATTCTTTGGCAATGTCCAATTCTTTGATTTCGGTGTTGGTTAGGTTCAGATGGGTGAGGTTTGGTAGGATAAGAACTTTTTGTGGATATTTTGGAAATGTCGAATTCTCTGACTTCGGTGATGGTTAAGTTAGGTTGGGTTAGGTATTGTGAGGTAAGCACGTTTTGTGGATATTTTCGCAATGTCCAATTCTTTGATTTCGGTGATGGTTAGGTTCAGATGGGTGAGGTTTGGTAGGATAAGAACTTTTCGTGGATATTTTGGCAATGTCGAATTCTCTGACTTCGGTGATGGTAAGGTGAGGTTGGGTTAGGTATTGTGAGGTAAGCACGTTTTGTGGATATTTTCGCAATGTCCAATTCTTTGATTTCGGTGATGGTTAGGTTCAGATGGGTGAGGTTTGGTAGGATAAGAACTTTTTGTGGATATTTTGGCAATGTCGAATTTTCTAACTTCGGTGATGGTTAGGTTAGGTTGGGTTAGGTATTGTGAGGTAGGCACGTTTTGTGGATATTTTCGCAATGTCAAATTCTTTGATTTCGGTGATGGTTAGGTTCAGATGGGTGAGGTTTGGTAGGATAAGAACTTTTTGTGGATATTTTGGGAATGTCGAATTCTCTGACTTCGGTAATGGTTAGGTTAGGTTGGGTTAGGTATTGTGAAGTAAGCACGTTTTGTGGATATTTTTGCAATGTCCAATTCTTTGATTTCGGTAATGGTTAGGTTCAGATGAATGTGGTTTGGTAGGATAAGAATTTTTTGTGGATATTTTGGCAATGTCGAATTCTCTGACTTAAGTGATGGTTAGGTTAGGTTGGGTTAGGTATTGTGAGGGAAGCACGTTTTGTGGATATTTTATCAATGTCCAATTCTTTGTTTTCGGTGATGGTTAGGTTCAGATGGGTGAGGTTTGGTAGGATAAGAACTTTTCGCGGATATTTTGGCAATGTCGAATTCTCTGACTTCGGTGATGGTTAGGTTAGGTTGGGTTAGGTATTGTGAGGGAAGCACGTTTTGTGGATATTTTTGCAATGTCAATTTCTTTGATTTCGGTGATGGTTAGGTTCAGATGAGTGTGGTTTGGTAGGATAAGAACTTTTTGTGGATATTTTGGCAATTTCGAATTCTCTGACTTCGGTAATGGTTAGGTGAGGTTGGGTTAGGTATTGTGAGGTAAGCACGTTTTGTGGATATTTTGGCAATGTCCAATTCTTTGATTTCGGTGATGGTTAGGTTCAGATGGGTGAGGTTTGGTAGGATAAGAACTTTTTGTGGATATTTTGGCAATGTCGAATTTTCTAACTTCGGTGATGGTTAGGTTAGGTTGGGTTAGGTATTGTGAGGAAGGCACGTTTTGTGTATATTTTTGCAATGTCAAATTCTTTGATTTCGGTGATGGTTAGGTTCAGATGGGTGAGGTTTGGTAGGATAAGATCTTTTTGTGGATATTTTGGGAATGTCGAATTATCTGACTTCGGTAATGGTTAGGTTAGGTTGGGTTAGGTATTGTGAAGTAAGCATGTTTTGTGGATATTTTCGCAATGTCCAATTCTTTGATTTCGGTAATGGTTAGGTTCAGATGAGTGTGGTTTGGTAGGATAAGAACTTTTTGTGGATATTTTGGCAATGTCGAATTCTCTGACTTCGGTGATGGTTAGGTTAGGTTGGTTTAGCTATTGTAAGGAAGCACGTTTTGTGGATATTTTCGCAATGTCCAATTCTTTGATTTCGGTGATGGTTAGGTTCAGATGAGTGTGGTTTGGTAGGATAAGAACTTTTTGTGGATATTTTGGCAATGTCGAATTCTCTGACTTCGGTGATGGTTAGGTTAGGTTGGATTAGGTATTGTGAGGTAAGCACGTTTTGTGGATTCTTTGGCAATGTCCAATTCTTTGATTTCGGTGATGGTTAGGTTCAGATGGGTGAGGTTTGGTAGGATAAGAACTTTTTGTGGATATTTTGGAAATGTCGAATTCTCTGACTTCGGTGATGGTTAAGTTAGGTTGGGTTAGGTATTGTGAAGTAAGCACGTTTTGTGGATATTTTCGCAATGTCCAATTCTTTGATTTCGGTGATGGTTAGGTTCAGATGGGTGAGGTTTGGTAGGATAAGAACTTTTCGTGGATATTTTGGCAATGTCGAATTCTCTGACTTCGGTGATGGTAAGGTGAGGTTGGGTTAGGTATTGTGAGGTAAGCACGTTTTGTGGATATTTTCGCAATGTCCAATTCTTTGATTTTGGTGATGGTTAGGTTCAGATGGGTGAGGTTTGGTAGGATAAGAACTTTTTGTGGATATTTTGGCAATGTCGAATTTTCTAACTTCGGTGATGGTTAGGTTAGGTTGGGTTAGGTATTGTGAGGAAGGCACGTTTTGTGGATATTTTCGCAATGTCAAATTCTTTGATTTCGGTGATGGTTAGGTTCAGATGGGTGAGGTTTGGTAGGATAAGAACTTTTTGTGGATATTTTGGGAATGTCGAATTCTCTGACTTCGGTAATGGTTAGGTTAGGTTGGGTTAGGTATTGTGAAGTAAGCACGTTTTGTGGATATTTTCGCAATGTCCAATTCTTTGATTTCGGTGATGGTTAGGTTCAGATGGGTGAGGATTGGTAGGATAAGAACTTTTCATGGATATTTTGGCAATGTCGAATTCTCTGACTTCGGTGATGGTAAGGTGAGGTTGGGTTAGGTATTGTGAGGTAAGCACGTTTTGTGGATATTTTCGCAATGTCCAATTCTTTGATTTCGGTGATGGTTAGGTTCAGATGGGTGAGGTTTGGTAGGATAAGAACTTTTTGTGGATATTTTGGCAATGTCGAATTTTCTAACTTCGGTGATGGTTAGGTTAGGTTGGGTTAGGTATTGTGAGGAAGGCACGTTTTGTGGATATTTTCGCAATGTCAAATTCTTTGATTTCGGTGATGGTTAGGTTCAGATGGGTGAGGTTTGGTAGGATAAGAACTTTTTGTGGATATTTTGGGAATGTCGAATTCTCTGACTTCGGTAATGGTTAGGTTAGGTTGGGTTAGGTATTGTGAAGTAAGCATGTTTTGTGGATATTTTCGCAATGTCAGATTCTTTGATTTCGGTAATGGTTAGGTTCAGATGAGTGTGGTTTGGTAGGATAAGAACTTTTTGTGGATATTTTGGCAATGTCGAATTCTCTGACTTCGGTGATGGTTAGGTTTGGTTGGTTTAGGTATTGTAAGGAAGCACGTTTTGTGGATATTTTCGCAATGTCCAATTCTTTGATTTCGGTGATGGTTAGGTTCAGATGAGTGTGGTTTGGTAGGATAAGAACTTTTTGTGGATATTTTGGCAATGTCGAATTCTCTGACTTCGGTGATGGTTAGGTTAGGTTGGGTTAGATATTGTGAGGTAAGCACGTTTTGTGGATATTTTCGCAATGTCAAATTCTTTGATTTCGGTGATGGTTAGGTTCAGATGGGTGAGGTTTGGTAGGATAAGAACTTTTTGTGGATATTTTGGCAATGTCGAATTCTCTGACTTCGGTGATGGTAAGGTGAGGTTGGGTTAGGTATTGTGAGGTAAGCACGTTTTGTGGATATTTTCGCAATGTCCAATTCTTTGATTTCGGTGATGGTTAGGTTCAGATGGGTGAGGTTTGGTAGGATAAGAACTTTTTGTGGATATTTTGGCAATGTCGAATTTTCTAACTTCGGTGATGGTTAGGTTAGGTTGGGTTAGGTATTGTGAGGTCCGGAACGGTATGATCCTAATGGAACTGGAAAGGAACGGCGGCAACCCCACAACTCTAGCAGACGCCATTAAAACAGCACTAGGTGACGACACAACGGTCAGGAGATTAACGACGATGGTGAAGATAGAGGTGCGGGACCTGGATGAAGGAGAAGAGCGCCAAGATGTGATGGACGCCCTCAAACCAGTACTGGGAACGCTTACAGTCGAGGAGGCTGAAGTGGTCAGCCTATTCAACACTTACAACGGAACAAGAGTCGCAGTTGTAAAGATGGCAAGCGACAAAGCACGTACAATCCTAAAAAAAGGTAAGCTTCGCGTAGGATGGGTAAACTGCCGCGTACGACAGCACATAGAAGCGGTCCGCTGTTACAAGTGCCAGGAGTACGGACACTTGGCAGCCACCTGCAGCGGAAGTGACAGGTCCCAACTGTGTCGCCGATGTGGTAAAGGAGGCCACATAGCAGCCAAATGCGAGAACAGTCTGTGCTGCATTGTCTGCAAAGACCGCGGCACGGACACACAGCACATGGCAGGGACACCCAAGTGTCCTGCATACAAAACCGAACTGGAGAGACAGAGGAAGGGGAAGACACAAACATAATGGCTGCAAATGGAAAAATAAGAGTCCTCCAGGTAAACCTTAACCATTGCAGGGCTGCGCAGGACCTCCTCCTGCAGACCATCTATGAGAAAAAAATTGACATCACAATAATAAGCGAACAACATCGCCCATTAAATGGAGATTGGTTCGCCGACACAACCCAGCGCTCGGCGATCTACATCTCACGCGGAAGCGGGATAATCACAGAGGCAGGAACACCACAGGTAGGTGCAGTCTGGGTTCGGGTGCGGGGCGTGCGGTTCTACAGCTGTTACTGTTCGCCGAACGCCTCGGTCTCGGACTTCGTACTGTTTTTGCACGAATTGGAGGCGAGCGTCAGCAGGAGCACAGGACGAGTGGTCGTTGCCGGAGACTTCAATGCAAAGTCTACAGAGTGGGAATCACCTATCACCGATGAGCGCGGTCGCCTACTAGCTGACACAATGGCCAGACTAAACCTGCATGTCCTGAACACCGGAAGTGCAAATACCTTCGTCAGAGGAAGCACTGGCTCCATAGTCGACGTCGCTTTCGCGGACGAGGACACCATTGGCCGCATTACCAACTGGGAGGTGCTCAGCGACACAACACTAAGCGACCACCAATACATCTCATACGAGCTAAGAGACACAAGAACGACCGATTCGACCCCGCATAAGACCGAGCCGACAAGGTGGGCCGTCAGCAAGCTAGACACTAAAACGTGCGAAGAGACGCTCAAGTTCGAGTGTGGCCGTATTCAAGATACCACAACTGGAACAGAACTTTGCAAAGAGACAACGGCAGCGATCACTCGGGCTTGCGAGGCCTCGATGCCGAAGAAGGGTGGAGTGGGACGGAAACCACAATATTGGTGGAACGACGAAATTGCAGAGCTGCGAAGAACCTGCACAAGAAAACGAAGAGAGCACTGTCGGACTGAACGAAGACACAGATCAGGCCACGAAGACGACCAAACGGCCATCGAAACCGCAAGCGAAGCCCACAAAGAAGCAAGAAGAGCAGTCACCTACGCAATCAGGAGGAGTAAAAAGTTGATGTGGGAACAACTCATAGCGACGGTGGACCTGGACCCATGGGGCCAAGCGTATCGTATGGTCCGTGGTAAGCTGTCCGGCCACCGCCAAATTCCCTTCTTAAACAGAGATGGAAATTTGGAAACGATAGTTTCACACCTTTTCCCTACACACAAAGAGACGACACCACAAGCGTGGATCATAGAGCCCGAAGACATCCCAGAGTTTACACTGGGTGAACTATACTCGGCAACAAAACGGCTGTCCACTGACAAATCACCTGGACCTGACGGAATACCGAATGAAATTCTCCGCATATCGGCTAAAGTCTGCCCGAAAACATTGCTGCGGACATTCAACAGCTGCCTCAAGAGCGGAGAATTCCCAAAAATATGGAAAAGGCAGAAACTCGTGCTCATACCCAAGGGCAACAAACCACCGGAGGAGCCGTCGTCATACCGGCCACTGTGCATGTTGGACGGATTGGGCAAACTCCTCGAGCGCCTCATATTACAGAGAGTAGCGAAGACGACGGAGACGGAAGGCGGGTTATGTTCGCAGCAATACGGGTTCAGACCCGGTCGGTCCACGGTAGACGCAATAGCCGAGGTCATAAAGACAATAAAAGACGCTCATAGTGGAACATTAAAAACGAGCAGTCACTGCATAATGGTGACACTGGACGTTAAAAATGCTTTCAATTCTGCCAGATGGGATAAAATAATGTCGGCTCTATCGGAGCTCGGTGGAATACCAGACTACCTTGTAAGAATAATAGGAAGTTACCTGTCGGAGAGGGTTCTGATCACAAGACTGGCAGAACGCAAGATCTCCTCTGGTGTTCCACAGGGCTCTGTCATGGGACCAACATTATGGAACATAATGTACGACTCACTTCTTAAATTAAGACTTCCAGGAGGAGCGAAGCTGGTGGGTTTTGCAGACGACGTAGCTATCATTGTTGTGGCTAGGAAAATAACGGACCTCGAGACCGCCACAAACGACACTCTCGACCTGGTGAACGACTGGATGACGGAAGCCGGACTACAGCTTGCACCACAAAAAACCGAGGCGGTTTTGTTCACCAGAAAAAGAAAAATCGAACCCCCGAAAATCACCATTTCGGGATACGACGTGAGACTAAAAAGGTATTTGACTTATCTTGGAATAATTCTAGATGACAAATTAACCTTTAAGAAACAAGCTGAGCATGCCGCGGAGAAAGCGGCAAGAGCTGTCAACAACATCGGACGACTAATGCCCAACATCGGAGGGCCCAAACCATGCCGAAGAAAACTACTCAACAGCGTAGTGCACTCGGTGATCCTATACGGTGCACCAATATGGGCGCCCAGCATGGCAGTGGAGAGAACCAGGAAATACCTCGCAAGAGTACAACGCAGGGGCGTACTGAGAATCGTATCGGCATATACAACAGTATCCGAGTGCGCAGTACTGGTTATTGCTGGAGTACCACCCATCGACCTACTGGCACATGAAAGAAAGAAGGTATACGAGGGAAGAAAGGAGGGAACGAAAAAAGTAAGAGCGACGGCACGGGCGGAGCTCATGACGGAATGGCAGGTCCGCTGGGACGGCGCAGACAAAGGTAGATGGACACATCGACTGATCCCATCAATCGCAGCCTGGACAAGGAGGAAAAGCGCAAAACCGGACTACCACACAACCCAGCTACTAACCAGCCATGGGTGTTTCGGAGCATTCCTCAACCGCATCGGAAAGGAAACGACAGCAGAATGTCACCACTGTGCATCAATCAGAGATGACGCAGAACATACACTCCTCGTATGCCCTGCATGGGAATCTGAAAGAGCGACACTCGAAGAAAGCACCCCGGTCAACACTGAAGACATAGCACAGAACATCACTAAAGACGTAGCCTCTTGGGAAGCATTCGCAGAGTTCGCAAGGAGCGTCATGAAGCAGAAGGAGGAGGCCGAACGGCTAAGGAAAGCGGAAAGACTTATAGAAGGAAATGAATAGATGTCAACCCATAGATATAGATATACTATTACCAGCCTATGATTAATACTGCAAATGAATGTTTTTCAGGAAACAGAAACCAAGCGGGTCAACTAGATGAACTGGAAAGGAGGGATCCGCACAAAAAGGAGAAGCCAACAAGGACGAAATCAGCCCCTGCGGAAGCAATCCACCAACGAGTGGGGTCCCCAAAGGGGTGAGGTGAGTCGGGGGAGTTTTTTAGTGAGTAAAAATCTGACACTTCCCTCTAGTGCGGACTAGAGGGAGTCTTATTGAAGATTTTCTCCTCCCACGCATAGGAAAAAAAAAAAAAAAAAAAAAAAAAAAGGTATTGTGAGGTAGGCACGTTTCGTGGATATTTTCGCAATGTCAAATTCTTTGATTTCGGTGATGGTTAGGTTCAGATGGGTGAGGTTTGGTAGGATAAGAACTTTTTGTGGATATTTTGGGAATGTCGAATTCTCTGACTTCGGTAATGGTTAGGTTAGGTTGGGTAAGGTATTGTGAAGTAAGCACGTTTTGTGGATATTTTTGCAATGTCCAATTCTTTGATTTCGGTAATGGTTAGGTTCAGATGAGTGTGGTTTGGTAGGATAAGAATTTTTTGTGGATATTTTGGCAATGTCGAATTCTCTGACTTAAGTGATGGTTAGGTTAGGTTGGGTTAGGTATTGTGAGGGAAGCACGTTTTGTGGATATTTTATCAATGTCCAATTCTTTGATTTCGGTGATGGTTAGGTTCAGATGGGTGAGGTTTGGTAGGATAAGAACTTTTCGTGGATATTTTGGCAATGTCGAATTCTCTGACTTCGGTGATGGTTAGGTTAAATTGGGTTAGGTATTGTGAGGGAAGCACGTTTTGTGGATATTTTTGCAATGTCAAATTCTTTGATTTCGGTGATGGTTAGGTTCAGATGAGTGTGGTTTGGTAGGATAAGAACTTTTTGTGGATATTTTGGCAATTTCGAATTCTCTGACTTCGGTAATGGTAAGGTGAGGTTGGGTTAGGTATTGTGAGGTTAACACGTTTTGTGGATATTTTGGCAAAGTCCAATTCTTTGATTTCGGTGATGGTTAGGTTCAGATGGGTGAGGTTTGGTAGGATAAGAACTTTTTGTGGATATTTTGGAAATGTCGAATTCTCTGACTTCGGTGATGGTTAGGTTAGGTTGGGTTAGGTATTGTGAGGTAAGCACGTTTTGTGGATATTTTCGCAATGTCCAATTCTTTGATTTCGGTGATGGTTAGGTTCAGATGGGTGAGGTTTGGTAGGATAAGAACTTTTCGTGGATATTTTGGCAATGTCGAATTCTCTGACTTCGGTGATGGTAAGGTGAGGTTGGGTTAGGTATTGTGAGGTAAGCACGTTTTGTGGATATTTTCGCAATGTCAAATTCTTTGATTTCGGTGATGTTTAGGTTCAGATGGGTGAGGTTTGGTAGGATAAGAACTTTTTGTGGATATTTTGGGAATGTCGAATTCTCTGACTTCGGTAATGGTTAGGTTAGGTTGGGTAAGGTATTGTGAAGTAAGCACGTTTTGTGGATATTTTCGCAATGTCCAATTCTTTGATTTCGGTAATGGTTAGGTTCAGATGAGTGTGGTTTGGTAGGATAAGAACTTTTTGTGGATATTTTGGCAATGTCGAATTCTCTGACTTCGGTGATGGTTAGGTTAGGTTGGGTTAGGTATTGTGAGGAAGGCACGTTTTGTGGATATTTTCGCAATGTCAAATTCTTTGATTTCGGTGATGGTTAGGTTCAGATGGGTGAGGTTTGGTAGGATAAGAACTTTTTGTGGATATTTTGGGAATGTCGAATTCTCTGACTTCGGTAATGGTTAGGTTAGGTTGGGTTAGGTATTGTGAAGTAAGCACGTTTTGTGGATATTTTCGCAATGTCCAATTCTTTGATTTCGGTGATGGTTAGGTTCAGATGGGTGAGGTTTGGTAGGATAAGAACTTTTCATGGATATTTTGGCAATGTCGAATTCTCTGACTTCGGTGATGGTAAGGTGAGGTTGGGTTAGGTATTGTGAGGTAAGCACGTTTTGTGGATATTTTCGCAATGTCCAATTCTTTGATTTCGGTGATGGTTAGGTTCAGATGGGTGAGGTTTGGTAGGATAAGAACTTTTTGTGGATATTTTGGCAATGTCGAATTTTCTAACTTCGGTGATGGTTAGGTTAGGTTGGGTTAGGTATTGTGAGGAAGGCACGTTTTGTGGATATTTTCGCAATGTCAAATTCTTTGATTTCGGTGATGGTTAGGTTCAGATGGGTGAGGTTTGGTAGGATAAGAACTTTTTGTGGATATTTTGGGAATGTCGAATTCTCTGACTTCGGTAATGGTTAGGTTAGGTTGGGTTAGGTATTGTGAAGTAAGCACGTTTTGTGGATATTTTCGCAATGTCCAATTCTTTGATTTCGGTAATGGTTAGGTTCAGATGAGTGTGGTTTGGTAGGATAAGAACTTTTTGTGGATATTTTGGCAATGTCGAATTCTCTGACTTCGGTGATGGTTAGGTTAGGTTGGTTTAGGTATTGTAAGGAAGCACGTTTTGTGGATATTTTCGCAATGTCCAATTCTTTGATTTCGGTGATGGTTAGGTTCAGATGAGTGTGGTTTGGTAGGATAAGAACTTTTTGTGGATATTTTGGCAATGTCGAATTCTCTGACTTCGGTGATGGTTAGGTTAGGTTGGGTTAGGTATTGTGAGGTAAGCACGTTTTTTGGATTCTTTGGCAATGTCCAATTCTTTGATTTCGGTGATGGTTAGGTTCAGATGGGTGAGGTTTGGTAGGATAAGAACTTTTTGTGGATATTTTGGAAATGTCGAATTCTCTGACTTCGGTGATGGTTAAGTTAGGTTGGGTTAGGTATTGTGAGGTAAGCACGTTTTGTGGATATTTTCGCAATGTCCAATTCTTTGATTTCGGTGATGGTTAGGTTCAGATGGGTGAGGTTTGGTAGGATAAGAACTTTTCGTGGATATTTTGGCAATGTCGAATTCTCTGACTTCGGTGATGGTAAGGTGAGGTTGGGTTAGGTATTGTGAGGTAAGCACGTTTTGTGGATATTTTCGCAATGTCCAATTCTTTGATTTCGGTGATGGTTAGGTTCAGATGGGTGAGGTTTGGTAGGATAAGAACTTTTTGTGGATATTTTGGCAATGTCGAATTTTCTAACTTTGGTGATGGTTAGGTTAGGTTGGGTTAGGTATTGTGAGGTAGGCACGTTTTGTGGATATTTTCGCAATGTCAAATTCTTTGATTTCGGTGATGGTTAGGTTCAGATGGGTGAGGTTTGGTAGGATAAGAACTTTTTGTGGATATTTTGGGAATGTCGAATTCTCTGACTTCGGTAATGGTTAGGTTAGGTTGGGTTAGGTATTGTGAAGTAAGCACGTTTTGTGGATATTTTTGCAATGTCCAATTCTTTGATTTCGGTAATGGTTAGGTTCAGATGAGTGTGGTTTGGTAGGATAAGAATTTTTTGTGGATATTTTGGCAATGTCGAATTCTCTGACTTAAGTGATGGTTAGGTTAGGTTGGGTTAGGTATTGTGAGGGAAGCACGTTTTGTGGATATTTTATCAATGTCCAATTCTTTGATTTCGGTGATGGTTAGGTTCAGATGGGTGAGGTTTGGTAGGATAAGAACTTTTCGTGGATATTTTGGCAATGTCGAATTCTCTGACTTCGGTGATGGTTAGGTTAGGTTGGGTTAGGTATTGTGAGGGAAGCACGTTTTGTGGATATTTTTGCAATGTCAAATTCTTTGATTTCGGTGATGGTTAGGTTCAGATGAGTGTGGTTTGGTAGGATAAGAACTTTTTGTGGATATTTTGGCAATTTCAAATTCTCTGACTTCGGTAATGGTTAGGTGAGGTTGGGTTAGGTATTGTGAGGTTAGCACGTTTTGTGGATATTTTGGCAATGTCCAATTCTTTGATTTCGGTGATGGTTAGGTTCAGATGGGTGAGGTTTGGTAGGATAAGAACTTTTTGTGGATATTTTGGCAATGTCGAATTTTCTAACTTCGGTGATGGTTAGGTTAGGTTGGGTTAGGTATTGTGAGGAAGGCACGTTTTGTGGATATTTTCGCAATGTCAAATTCTTTGATTTCGGTGATGGTTAGGTTCAGATGGGTGAGGTTTGGTAGGATAAGAACTTTTTGTGGATATTTTGGGAATGTCGAATTCTCTGACTTCGGTAATGGTTAGGTTAGGTTGGGTTAGGTATTGTGAAGTAAGCATGTTTTGTGGATATTTTCGCAATGTCCAATTCTTTGATTTCGGTAATGGTTAGGTTCAGATGAGTGTGGTTTGGTAGGATAAGAACTTTTTGTGGATATTTTGGCAATGTCGAATTCTCTGACTTCGGTGATGGTTAGGTTAGGTTGGTTTAGGTATTGTAAGGAAGCACGTTTTGTGGATATTTTCGCAATGTCCAATTCTTTGATTTCGGTGATGGTTAGGTTCAGATGAGTGTGGTTTGGTAGGATAAGAACTTTTTGTGGATATTTTGGCAATGTCGAATTCTCTGACTTCGGTGATGGTTAGGTTAGGTTGGATTAGGTATTGTGAGGTAAGCACGTTTTGTGGATTCTTTGGCAATGTCCAATTCTTTGATTTCGGTGATGGTTAGGTTCAGATGGGTGAGGTTTGGTAGGATAAGAACTTTTTGTGGATATTTTGGAAATGTCGAATTCTCTGACTTCGGTGATGGTTAAGTTAGGTTGGGTTAGGTATTGTGAGGTAAGCACGTTTTGTGGATATTTTCGCAATGTCCAATTCTTTGATTTCGGTGATGGTTAGGTTCAGATGGGTGAGGTTTGGTAGGATAAGAACTTTTCGTGGATATTTTGGCAATGTCGAATTCTCTGACTTCGGTGATGGTAAGGTGAGGTTGGGTTAGGTATTGTGAGGTAAGCACGTTTTGTGGATATTTTTGCAATGTCCAATTCTTTGATTTCGGTAATGGTTAGGTTCAGATGAGTGTGGTTTGGTAGGATAAGAATTTTTTGTGGATATTTTGGCAATGTCGAATTCTCTGACTTAAGTGATGGTTAGGTTAGGTTGGGTTAGGTATTGTGAGGGAAGCACGTTTTGTGGATATTTTATCAATGTCCAATTCTTTGATTTCGGTGATGGTTAGGTTCAGATGGGTGAGGTTTGGTAGGATAAGAACTTTTCGTGGATATTTTGGCAATGTCGAATTCTTTGACTTCGGTGATGGTTAGGTTAAATTGGGTTAGGTATTGTGAGGAAAGCACGTTTTGTGGATATTTTTGCAATGTCAAATTCTTTGATTTCGGTGATGGTTAGGTTCAGATGAGTGAGGTTTGGTAGGATAAGAACTTTTTGTGGATATTTTGGCAATTTCGAATTCTCTGACTTCGGTAATGGTTAGGTGAGGTTGGGTTAGGTATTGTGAGGTTAACACGTTTTGTGGATATTTTGGCAATGTCCAATTCTTTGATTTCGGTGATGGTTAGGTTCAGATGGGTGAGGTTTGGTAGGATAAGAACTTTTTGTGGATATTTTGGAAATGTCGAATTCTCTGACTTCGGTGATGGTTAGGTTAGGTTGGGTTAGGTATTGTGAGGTAAGCACGTTTTGTGGATATTTTCGCAATGTCCAATTCTTTGATTTCGGTGATGGTTAGGTTCAGATGGGTGAGGTTTGGTAGGATAAGAACTTTTTGTGGATATTTTGGCAATGTCGAATTTTCTAACTTCGGTGATGGTTAGGTTAGGTTGGGTTAGGTATTGTGAGGAAGGCACGTTTTGTGGATATTTTCGCAATGTCAAATTCTTTGATTTCGGTGATGGTTAGGTTCAGATGGGTGAGGTTTGGTAGGATAAGAACTTTTTGTGGATATTTTGGGAATGTCGAATTCTCTGACTTCGGTAATGGTTAGGTTAGGTTGGGTTTTTCGCAATGTCCAATTCTTTGATTTCGGTAATGGTTAGGTTCAGATGAGTGTGGTTTGGTAGGATAAGAACTTTTTGTGGATATTTTGGCAATGTCGAATTCTCTGACTTCGGTGATGGTTAGGTTAGGTTGGTTTAGGTATTGTAAGGAAGCACGTTTTGTGGATATTTTCGCAATGTCCAATTCTTTGATTTCGGTGATGGTTAGGTTCAGATGAGTGTGGTTTGGTAGGATAAGAACTTTTTGTGGATATTTTGGCAATGTCGAATTCTCTGACTTCGGTGATGGTTAGGTTAGGTTGGGTTAGGTATTGTGAGGTAAGCACGTTTTTTGGATTCTTTGGCAATGTCCAATTCTTTGATTTCGGTGATGGTTAGGTTCAGATGGGTGAGGTTTGGTAGGATAAGAACTTTTTGTGGATATTTTGGAAATGTCGAATTCTCTGACTTCGGTGATGGTTAAGTTAGGTTGGGTTAGGTATTGTGAGGTAAGCACGTTTTGTGGATATTTTCGCAATGTCCAATTCTTTGATTTCGGTGATGGTTAGGTTCAGATGGGTGAGGTTTGGTAGGATAAGAACTTTTCGTGGATATTTTGGCAATGTCGAATTCTCTGACTTCGGTGATGGTAAGGTGAGGTTGGGTTAGGTATTGTGAGGTAAGCACGTTTTGTGGATATTTTCGCAATGTCCAATTCTTTGATTTCGGTGATGGTTAGGTTCAGATGGGTGAGGTTTGGTAGGATAAGAACTTTTTGTGGATATTTTGGCAATGTCGAATTTTCTAACTTTGGTGATGGTTAGGTTAGGTTGGGTTAGGTATTGTGAGGTAGGCACGTTTTGTGGATATTTTCGCAATGTCAAATTCTTTGATTTCGGTGATGGTTAGGTTCAGATGGGTGAGGTTTGGTAGGATAAGAACTTTTTGTGGATATTTTGGGAATGTCGAATTCTCTGACTTCGGTAATGGTTAGGTTAGGTTGGGTTAGGTATTGTGAAGTAAGCACGTTTTGTGGATATTTTTGCAATGTCCAATTCTTTGATTTCGGTAATGGTTAGGTTCAGATGAGTGTGGTTTGGTAGGATAAGAATTTTTTGTGGATATTTTGGCAATGTCGAATTCTCTGACTTAAGTGATGGTTAGGTTAGGTTGGGTTAGGTATTGTGAGGGAAGCACGTTTTGTGGATATTTTATCAATGTCCAATTCTTTGATTTCGGTGATGGTTAGGTTCAGATGGGTGAGGTTTGGTAGGATAAGAACTTTTCGTGGATATTTTGGCAATGTCGAATTCTCTGACTTCGGTGATGGTTAGGTTAGGTTGGGTTAGGTATTGTGAGGGAAGCACGTTTTGTGGATATTTTTGCAATGTCAAATTCTTTGATTTCGGTGATGGTTAGGTTCAGATGAGTGTGGTTTGGTAGGATAAGAACTTTTTGTGGATATTTTGGCAATTTCAAATTCTCTGACTTCGGTAATGGTTAGGTGAGGTTGGGTTAGGTATTGTGAGGTTAGCACGTTTTGTGGATATTTTGGCAATGTCCAATTCTTTGATTTCGGTGATGGTTAGGTTCAGATGGGTGAGGTTTGGTAGGATAAGAACTTTTTGTGGATATTTTGGCAATGTCGAATTTTCTAACTTCGGTGATGGTTAGGTTAGGTTGGGTTAGGTATTGTGAGGAAGGCACGTTTTGTGGATATTTTCGCAATGTCAAATTCTTTGATTTCGGTGATGGTTAGGTTCAGATGGGTGAGGTTTGGTAGGATAAGAACTTTTTGTGGATATTTTGGGAATGTCGAATTCTCTGACTTCGGTAATGGTTAGGTTAGGTTGGGTTAGGTATTGTGAAGTAAGCATGTTTTGTGGATATTTTCGCAATGTCCAATTCTTTGATTTCGGTAATGGTTAGGTTCAGATGAGTGTGGTTTGGTAGGATAAGAACTTTTTGTGGATATTTTGGCAATGTCGAATTCTCTGACTTCGGTGATGGTTAGGTTAGGTTGGTTTAGGTATTGTAAGGAAGCACGTTTTGTGGATATTTTCGCAATGTCCAATTCTTTGATTTCGGTGATGGTTAGGTTCAGATGAGTGTGGTTTGGTAGGATAAGAACTTTTTGTGGATATTTTGGCAATGTCGAATTCTCTGACTTCGGTGATGGTTAGGTTAGGTTGGATTAGGTATTGTGAGGTAAGCACGTTTTGTGGATTCTTTGGCAATGTCCAATTCTTTGATTTCGGTGATGGTTAGGTTCAGATGGGTGAGGTTTGGTAGGATAAGAACTTTTTGTGGATATTTTGGAAATGTCGAATTCTCTGACTTCGGTGATGGTTAAGTTAGGTTGGGTTAGGTATTGTGAGGTAAGCACGTTTTGTGGATATTTTCGCAATGTCCAATTCTTTGATTTCGGTGATGGTTAGGTTCAGATGGGTGAGGTTTGGTAGGATAAGAACTTTTCGTGGATATTTTGGCAATGTCGAATTCTCTGACTTCGGTGATGGTAAGGTGAGGTTGGGTTAGGTATTGTGAGGTAAGCACGTTTTGTGGATATTTTTGCAATGTCCAATTCTTTGATTTCGGTAATGGTTAGGTTCAGATGAGTGTGGTTTGGTAGGATAAGAATTTTTTGTGGATATTTTGGCAATGTCGAATTCTCTGACTTAAGTGATGGTTAGGTTAGGTTGGGTTAGGTATTGTGAGGGAAGCACGTTTTGTGGATATTTTATCAATGTCCAATTCTTTGATTTCGGTGATGGTTAGGTTCAGATGGGTGAGGTTTGGTAGGATAAGAACTTTTCGTGGATATTTTGGCAATGTCGAATTCTTTGACTTCGGTGATGGTTAGGTTAAATTGGGTTAGGTATTGTGAGGAAAGCACGTTTTGTGGATATTTTTGCAATGTCAAATTCTTTGATTTCGGTGATGGTTAGGTTCAGATGAGTGAGGTTTGGTAGGATAAGAACTTTTTGTGGATATTTTGGCAATTTCGAATTCTCTGACTTCGGTAATGGTTAGGTGAGGTTGGGTTAGGTATTGTGAGGTTAACACGTTTTGTGGATATTTTGGCAATGTCCAATTCTTTGATTTCGGTGATGGTTAGGTTCAGATGGGTGAGGTTTGGTAGGATAAGAACTTTTTGTGGATATTTTGGAAATGTCGAATTCTCTGACTTCGGTGATGGTTAGGTTAGGTTGGGTTAGGTATTGTGAGGTAAGCACGTTTTGTGGATATTTTCGCAATGTCCAATTCTTTGATTTCGGTGATGGTTAGGTTCAGATGGGTGAGGTTTGGTAGGATAAGAACTTTTCGTGGATATTTTGGCAATGTCGAATTCTCTGACTTCGGTGATGGTAAGGTGAGGTTGGGTTAGGTATTGTGAGGTAAGCACGTTTTGTGGATATTTTCGCAATGTCCAATTCTTTGATTTTGGTGATGGTTAGGTTCAGATGGGTGAGGTTTGGTAGGATAAGAACTTTTTGTGGATATTTTGGCAATGTCGAATTTTCTAACTTCGGTGATGGTTAGGTTAGGTTGGGTTAGGTATTGTGAGGAAGGCTAGTTTTGTGGATATTTTCGCAATGTCAAATTCTTTGATTTCGGTGATGTTTAGGTTCAGATGGGTGAGGTTTGGTAGGATAAGAACTTTTTGTGGATATTTTGGGAATGTCGAATTCTCTGACTTCGGTAATGGTTAGGTTAGGTTGGGTAAGGTATTGTGAAGTAAGCACGTTTTGTGGATATTTTCGCAATGTCCAATTCTTTGATTTCGGTAATGGTTAGGTTCAGATGAGTGTGGTTTGGTAGGATAAGAACTTTTTGTGGATATTTTGGCAATGTCGAATTTTCTAACTTCGGTGATGGTTAGGTTAGGTTGGGTTAGGTATTGTGAGGTAGGCACGTTTTGTGGATATTTTCGCAATGTCCAATTCTTTGATTTCGGTGATGGTTAGGTTCAGATGGGTGAGGTTTGGTAGGATAAGAACTTTTCATGGATATTTTGGCAATGTCGAATTCTCTGACTTCGGTGATGGTAAGGTGAGGTTGGGTTAGGTATTGTGAGGTAAGCACGTTTTGTGGATATTTTCGCAATGTCCAATTCTTTGATTTCGGTGATGGTTAGGTTCAGATGGGTGAGGTTTGGTAGGATAAGAACTTTTTGTGGATATTTTGGCAATGTCGAATTTTCTAACTTCGGTGATGGTTAGGTTAGGTTGGGTTAGGTATTGTGAGGAAGGCACGTTTTGTGGATATTTTCGCAATGTCAAATTCTTTGATTTCGGTGATGGTTAGGTTCAGATGGGTGAGGTTTGGTAGGATAAGAACTTTTTGTGGATATTTTGGGAATGTCGAATTCTCTGACTTCGGTAATGGTTAGGTTAGGTTGGGTTAGGTATTATGAAGTAAGCACGTTTTGTGGATATTTTCGCAATGTCCAATTCTTTGATTTCGGTAATGGTTAGGTTCAGATGAGTGTGGTTTGGTAGGATAAGAACTTTTTGTGGATATTTTGGCAATGTCGAATTCTCTGACTTAAGTGATGGTTAGGTTAGGTTGGGTTAGGTATTGTGAGGGAAGCACGTTTTGTGGATATTTTATCAATGTCCAATTCTTTGATTTCGGTGATGGTTAGGTTCAGATGGGTGAGGTTTGGTAGGATAAGAACTTTTCGTGGATATTTTGGCAATGTCGAATTCTCTGACTTCGGTGATGGTTAGGTTAAATTGGGTTAGGTATTGTGAGGGAAGCACGTTTTGTGGATATTTTTGCAATGTCAAATTCTTTGATTTCGGTGATGGTTAGGTTCAGATGAGTGTGGTTTGGTAGGATAAGAACTTTTTGTGGATATTTTGGCAATTTCGAATTCTCTGACTTCGGTAATGGTAAGGTGAGGTTGGGTTAGGTATTGTGAGGTTAACACGTTTTGTGGATATTTTGGCAAAGTCCAATTCTTTGATTTCGGTGATGGTTAGGTTCAGATGGGTGAGGTTTGGTAGGATAAGAACTTTTTGTGGATATTTTGGAAATGTCGAATTCTCTGACTTCGGTGATGGTTAGGTTAGGTTGGGTTAGGTATTGTGAGGTAAGCACGTTTTGTGGATATTTTCGCAATGTCCAATTCTTTGATTTCGGTGATGGTTAGGTTCAGATGGGTGAGGTTTGGTAGGATAAGAACTTTTCGTGGATATTTTGGCAATGTCGAATTCTCTGACTTCGGTGATGGTAAGGTGAGGTTGGGTTAGGTATTGTGAAGTAAGCACGTTTTGTGGATATTTTCGCAATGTCAAATTCTTTGATTTCGGTGATGTTTAGGTTCAGATGGGTGAGGTTTGGTAGGATAAGAACTTTTTGTGGATATTTTGGCAATGTCGAATTCTCTGACTTCGGTAATGGTTAGGTTAGGTTGGGTAAGGTATTGTGAAGTAAGCACGTTTTGTGGATATTTTCGCAATGTCCAATTCTTTGATTTCGGTAATGGTTAGGTTCAGATGAGTGTGGTTTGGTAGGATAAGAACTTTTTGTGGATATTTTGGCAATGTCGAATTCTCTGACTTCGGTGATGGTTAGGTTAGGTTGGGTTAGGTATTGTGAGGAAGGCACGTTTTGTGGATATTTTCGCAATGTCAAATTCTTTGATTTCGGTGATGGTTAGGTTCAGATGGGTGAGGTTTGGTAGGATAAGAACTTTTTGTGGATATTTTGGGAATGTCGAATTCTCTGACTTCGGTAATGGTTAGGTTAGGTTGGGTTAGGTATTGTGAAGTAAGCACGTTTTGTGGATATTTTCGCAATGTCCAATTCTTTGATTTCGGTGATGGTTAGGTTCAGATGGGTGAGGTTTGGTAGGATAAGAACTTTTCATGGATATTTTGGCAATGTCGAATTCTCTGACTTCGGTGATGGTAAGGTGAGGTTGGGTTAGGTATTGTGAGGTAAGCACGTTTTGTGGATATTTTCGCAATGTCCAATTCTTTGATTTCGGTGATGGTTAGGTTCAGATGGGTGAGGTTTGGTAGGATAAGAACTTTTTGTGGATATTTTGGCAATGTCGAATTTTCTAACTTCGGTGATGGTTAGGTTAGGTTGGGTTAGGTATTGTGAGGAAGGCACGTTTTGTGGATATTTTCGCAATGTCAAATTCTTTGATTTCGGTGATGGTTAGGTTCAGATGGGTGAGGTTTGGTAGGATAAGAACTTTTTGTGGATATTTTGGGAATGTCGAATTCTCTGACTTCGGTAATGGTTAGGTTAGGTTGGGTTAGGTATTGTGAAGTAAGCACGTTTTGTGGATATTTTCGCAATGTCCAATTCTTTGATTTCGGTAATGGTTAGGTTCAGATGAGTGTGGTTTCGTAGGATAAGAACTTTTTGTGGATATTTTGGCAATGTCGAATTCTCTGACTTCGGTGATGGTTAGGTTAGGTTGGTTTAGGTATTGAAAGGAAGCACGTTTTGTGGATATTTTCGCAATGTCCAATTCTTTGATTTCGGTGATGGTTAGGTTCAGATGAGTGTGGTTTGGTAGGATAAGAACTTTTTGTGGATATTTTGGCAATGTCGAATTCTCTGACTTCGGTGATGGTTAGGTTAGGTTGGGTTAGGTATTGTGAGGTAAGCACGTTTTGTGGATTCTTTGGCAATGTCCAATTCTTTGATTTCGGTGATGGTTAGGTTCAGATGGGTGAGGTTTGGTAGGATAAGAACTTTTTGTGGATATTTTGGAAATGTCGAATTCTCTGACTTCGGTGATGGTTAAGTTAGGTTGGGTTAGGTATTGTGAGGTAAGCACGTTTTGTGGATATTTTCGCAATGTCCAATTCTTTGATTTCGGTGATGGTTAGGTTCAGATGGGTGAGGTTTGGTAGGATAAGAACTTTTCGTGGATATTTTGGCAATGTCGAATTCTCTGACTTCGGTGATGGTAAGGTGAGGTTGGGTTAGGTATTGTGAGGTAAGCACGTTTTGTGGATATTTTCGCAATGTCCAATTCTTTGATTTCGGTGATGGTTAGGTTCAGATGGGTGAGGTTTGGTAGGATAAGAACTTTTTGTGGATATTTTGGCAATGTCGAATTTTCTAACTTTGGTGATGGTTAGGTTAGGTTGGGTTAGGTATTGTGAGGTAGGCACGTTTTGTGGATATTTTCGCAATGTCAAATTCTTTGATTTCGGTGATGGTTAGGTTCAGATGGGTGAGGTTTGGTAGGATAAGAACTTTTTGTGGATATTTTGGGAATGTCGAATTCTCTGACTTCGGTAATGGTTAGGTTAGGTTGGGTTAGGTATTGTGAAGTAAGCACGTTTTGTGGATATTTTTGCAATGTCCAATTCTTTGATTTCGGTAATGGTTAGGTTCAGATGAGTGTGGTTTGGTAGGATAAGAATTTTTTGTGGATATTTTGGCAATGTCGAATTCTCTGACTTAAGTGATGGTTAGGTTAGGTTGGGTTAGGTATTGTGAGGGAAGCACGTTTTGTGGATATTTTATCAATGTCCAATTCTTTGATTTCGGTGATGGTTAGGTTCAGATGGGTGAGGTTTGGTAGGATAAGAACTTTTCGTGGATATTTTGGCAATGTCGAATTCTCTGACTTCGGTGATGGTTAGGTTAGGTTGGGTTAGGTATTGTGAGGGAAGCACGTTTTGTGGATATTTTTGCAATGTCAAATTCTTTGATTTCGGTGATGGTTAGGTTCAGATGAGTGTGGTTTGGTAGGATAAGAACTTTTTGTGGATATTTTGGCAATTTCAAATTCTCTGACTTCGGTAATGGTTAGGTGAGGTTGGGTTAGGTATTGTGAGGTTAGCACGTTTTGTGGATATTTTGGCAATGTCCAATTCTTTGATTTCGGTGATGGTTAGGTTCAGATGGGTGAGGTTTGGTAGGATAAGAACTTTTTGTGGATATTTTGGCAATGTCGAATTTTCTAACTTCGGTGATGGTTAGGTTAGGTTGGGTTAGGTATTGTGAGGAAGGCACGTTTTGTGGATATTTTCGCAATGTCAAATTCTTTGATTTCGGTGATGGTTAGGTTCAGATGGGTGAGGTTTGGTAGGATAAGAACTTTTTGTGGATATTTTGGGAATGTCGAATTCTCTGACTTCGGTAATGGTTAGGTTAGGTTGGGTTAGGTATTGTGAAGTAAGCATGTTTTGTGGATATTTTCGCAATGTCCAATTCTTTGATTTCGGTAATGGTTAGGTTCAGATGAGTGTGGTTTGGTAGGATAAGAACTTTTTGTGGATATTTTGGCAATGTCGAATTCTCTGACTTCGGTGATGGTTAGGTTAGGTTGGTTTAGGTATTGTAAGGAAGCACGTTTTGTGGATATTTTCGCAATGTCCAATTCTTTGATTTCGGTGATGGTTAGGTTCAGATGAGTGTGGTTTGGTAGGATAAGAACTTTTTGTGGATATTTTGGCAATGTCGAATTCTCTGACTTCGGTGATGGTTAGGTTAGGTTGGATTAGGTATTGTGAGGTAAGCACGTTTTGTGGATTCTTTGGCAATGTCCAATTCTTTGATTTCGGTGATGGTAAGGTTCAGATGGGTGAGGTTTGGTAGGATAAGAACTTTTTGTGGATATTTTGGAAATGTCGAATTCTCTGACTTCGGTGATGGTTAAGTTAGGTTGGGTTAGGTATTGTGAGGTAAGCACGTTTTGTGGATATTTTCGCAATGTCCAATTCTTTGATTTCGGTGATGGTTAGGTTCAGATGGGTGAGGTTTGGTAGGATAAGAACTTTTCGTGGATATTTTGGCAATGTCGAATTCTCTGACTTCGGTGATGGTAAGGTGAGGTTGGGTTAGGTATTGTGAGGTAAGCACGTTTTGTGGATATTTTTGCAATGTCCAATTCTTTGATTTCGGTAATGGTTAGGTTCAGATGAGTGTGGTTTGGTAGGATAAGAATTTTTTGTGGATATTTTGGCAATGTCGAATTCTCTGACTTAAGTGATGGTTAGGTTAGGTTGGGTTAGGTATTGTGAGGGAAGCACGTTTTGTGGATATTTTATCAATGTCCAATTCTTTGATTTCGGTGATGGTTAGGTTCAGATGGGTGAGGTTTGGTAGGATAAGAACTTTTCGTGGATATTTTGGCAATGTCGAATTCTTTGACTTCGGTGATGGTTAGGTTAAATTGGGTTAGGTATTGTGAGGAAAGCACGTTTTGTGGATATTTTTGCAATGTCAAATTCTTTGATTTCGGTGATGGTTAGGTTCAGATGAGTGAGGTTTGGTAGGATAAGAACTTTTTGTGGATATTTTGGCAATTTCGAATTCTCTGACTTCGGTAATGGTTAGGTGAGGTTGGGTTAGGTATTGTGAGCTTAACACGTTTTGTGGATATTTTGGCAATGTCCAATTCTTTGATTTCGGTGATGGTTAGGTTCAGATGGGTGAGGTTTGGTAGGATAAGAACTTTTTGTGGATATTTTGGAAATGTCGAATTCTCTGACTTCGGTGATGGTTAGGTTAGGTTGGGTTAGGTATTGTGAGGTAAGCACGTTTTGTGGATATTTTCGCAATGTCCAATTCTTTGATTTCGGTGATGGTTAGGTTCAGATGGGTGAGGTTTGGTAGGATAAGAACTTTTCGTGGATATTTTGGCAATGTCGAATTCTCTGACTTCGGTGATGGTAAGGTGAGGTTGGGTTAGGTATTGTGAGGTAAGCACGTTTTGTGGATATTTTCGCAATGTCCAATTCTTTGATTTTGGTGATGGTTAGGTTCAGATGGGTGAGGTTTGGTAGGATAAGAACTTTTTGTGGATATTTTGGCAATGTCGAATTTTCTAACTTCGGTGATGGTTAGGTTAGGTTGGGTTAGGTATTGTGAGGAAGGCTAGTTTTGTGGATATTTTCGCAATGTCAAATTCTTTGATTTCGGTGATGTTTAGGTTCAGATGGGTGAGGTTTGGTAGGATAAGAACTTTTTGTGGATATTTTGGGAATGTCGAATTCTCTGACTTCGGTAATGGTTAGGTTAGGTTGGGTAAGGTATTGTGAAGTAAGCACGTTTTGTGGATATTTTCGCAATGTCCAATTCTTTGATTTCGGTAATGGTTAGGTTCAGATGAGTGTGGTTTGGTAGGATAAGGACCTTTTTGTGGATATTTTGGCAATGTCGAATTCTCTGACTTCGGTGATGGTTAGGTTAGGTTGGGTTAGGTATTGTGAAGTAAGCACGTTTTGTGGATATTTTCGCAATGTCCAATTCTTTGATTTCGGTGATGGTTAGGTTCAGATGGGTGAGGTTTGGTAGGATAAGAACTTTTCATGGATATTTTGGCAATGTCGAATTCTCTGACTTCGGTGATGGTAAGGTGAGGTTGGGTTAGGTATTGTGAGGTAAGCACGTTTTGTGGATATTTTCGCAATGTCCAATTCTTTGATTTCGGTGATGGTTAGGTTCAGATGGGTGAGGTTTGGTAGGATAAGAACTTTTTGTGGATATTTTGGCAATGTCGAATTTTCTAACTTCGGTGATGGTTAGGTTAGGTTGGGTTAGGTATTGTGAGGAAGGCACGTTTTGTGGATATTTTCGCAATGTCAAATTCTTTGATTTCGGTGATGGTTAGGTTCAGATGGGTGAGGTTTGGTAGGATAAGAACTTTTTGTGGATATTTTGGGAATGTCGAATTCTCTGACTTCGGTAATGGTTAGGTTAGGTTGGGTTAGGTATTATGAAGTAAGCACGTTTTGTGGATATTTTCGCAATGTCCAATTCTTTGATTTCGGTAATGGTTAGGTTCAGATGAGTGTGGTTTGGTAGGATAAGAACTTTTTGTGGATATTTTGGCAATGTCGAATTCTCTGACTTCGGTGATGGTTAGGTTAGGTTGGTTTAGGTATTGTAAGGAAGCACGTTTTGTGGATATTTTCGCAATGTCCAATTCTTTGATTTCGGTGATGGTTAGGTTCAGATGAGTGTGGTTTGGTAGGATAAGAAATTTTTGTGGATATTTTGGCAATGTCGAATTCTCTGACTTCGGTGATGGTTAGGTTAGGTTGGGTTAGGTATTGTGAGGTAAGCACGTTTTGTGGATTCTTTGGCAATGTCCAATTCTTTGATTTCGGTGATGGTTAGGTTCAGATGGGTGAGGTTTGGTAGGATAAGAACTTTTTGTGGATATTTTGGAAATGTCGAATTCTCTGACTTCGGTGATGGTTAAGTTAGGTTGGGTTAGGTATTGTGAAGTAAGCATGTTTTGTGGATATTTTCGCAATGTCCAATTCTTTGATTTCGGTAATGGTTAGGTTCAGATGAGTGTGGTTTGGTAGGATAAGAACTTTTTGTGGATATTTTGGCAATGTCGAATTCTCTGACTTCGGTGATGGTTAGGTTAGGTTGGTTTAGGTATTGTAAGGAAGCACGTTTTGTGGATATTTTCGCAATGTCCAATTCTTTGATTTCGGTGATGGTTAGGTTCAGATGAGTGTGGTTTGGTAGGATAAGAACTTTTTGTGGATATTTTGGCAATGTCGAATTCTCTGACTTCGGTGATGGTTAGGTTAGGTTGGGTTAGGTATTGTGAGGTAAGCACGTTTTGTGGATTCTTTGGCAATGTCCAATTCTTTGATTTCGGTGATGGTTAGGTTCAGATGGGTGAGGTTTGGTAGGATAAGAACTTTTTGTGGATATTTTGGAAATGTCGAATTCTCTGACTTCGGTGATGGTTAAGTTAGGTTGGGTTAGGTATTGTGAGGTAAGCACGTTTTGTGGATATTTTCGCAATGTCCAATTCTTTGATTTCGGTGATGGTTAGGTTCAGATGGGTGAGGTTTGGTAGGATAAAAACTTTTCGTGGATATTTTGGCAATGTCGAATTCTCTGACTTCGGTGATGGTAAGGTGAGGTTGGGTTAGGTATTGTGAGGTAAGCACGTTTTGTGGATTCTTTGGCAATGTCCAATTCTTTGATTTCGGTGATGGTTAGGTTCAGATGGGTGAGGTTTGGTAGGATAAGAACTTTTTGTGGATATTTTGGAAATGTCGAATTCTCTGACTTCGGTGATGGTTAAGTTAGGTTGGGTTAGGTATTGTGAGGTAAGCACGTTTTGTGGATATTTTCGCAATGTCCAATTCTTTGATTTCGGTGATGGTTAGGTTCAGATGGGTGAGGTTTGGTAGGATAAGAACTTTTCGTGGATATTTTGGCAATGTCGAATTCTCTGACTTCGGTGATGGTTAGGTTAGGTTGGGTTAGGTATTGTGAGGTAAGCACGTTTTGTGGATTCTTTGGCAATGTCCAATTCTTTGATTTCGGTGATGGTTAGGTTCAGATGGGTGAGGTTTGGTAGGATAAGAACTTTTTGTGGATATTTTGGAAATGTCGAATTCTCTGACTTCGGTGATGGTTAAGTTAGGTTGGGTTAGGTATTGTGAGGTAAGCACGTTTTGTGGATATTTTCGCAATGTCCAATTCTTTGATTTCGGTGATGGTTAGGTTCAGATGGGTGAGGTTTGGTAGGATAAGAACTTTTTGTGGATATTTTGGCAATGTCGAATTCTCTGACTTCGGTGATGGTAAGGTGAGGTTGGGTTAGGTATTGTGAGGTAAGCACGTTTTGTGGATTCTTTGGCAATGTCAAATTCTTTGATTTCGGTGATGGTTAGGTTCAGATGGGTGAGGTTTGGTAGGATAAGAACTTTTTGTGGATATTTTGGGAATGTCGAATTCTCTGACTTCGGTAATGGTTAGGTTAGGTTGGGTTAGGTATTGTGAAGTAAGCATGTTTTGTGGATATTTTCGCAATGTCCAATTCTTTGATTTCGGTAATGGTTAGGTTCAGATGAGTGTGGTTTGGTAGGATAAGAACTTTTTGTGGATATTTTGGCAATGTCAAATTCTCTGACTTCGGTGATGGTTAGGTTAGGTTGGTTTAGGTATTGTAAGGAAGCACGTTTTGTGGATATTTTCGCAATGTCCAATTCTTTGATTTCGGTGATGGTTAGGTTCAGATGAGTGTGGTTTGGTAGGATAAGAACTTTTTGTGGATATTTTGGCAATGTCGAATTCTCTGACTTCGGTGATGGTTAGGTTAGGTTGGATTAGGTATTGTGAGGTAAGCACGTTTTGTGGATTCTTTGGCAATGTCCAATTCTTTGATTTCGGTGATGGTTAGGTTCAGATGGGTGAGGTTTGGTAGGATAAGAACTTTTTGTGGATATTTTGGAAATGTCGAATTCTCTGACTTCGGTGATGGTTAAGTTAGGTTTGGTTAGGTATTGTGAGGTAAGCACGTTTTGTGGATATTTTCGCAATGTCCAATTCTTTGATTTCGGTGATGGTTAGGTTCAGATGGGTGAGGTTTGGTAGGATAAGAACTTTTCGTGGATATTTTGGCAATGTCGAATTCTCTGACTTCGGTGATGGTAAGGTGAGGTTGGGTTAGGTATTGTGAGGTAAGCACGTTTTGTGGATATTTTTGCAATGTCCAATTCTTTGATTTCGGTAATGGTTAGGTTCAGATGAGTGTGGTTTGGTAGGATAAGAATTTTTTGTGGATATTTTGGCAATGTCGAATTCTCTGACTTAAGTGATGGTTAGGTTAGGTTGGGTTAGGTATTGTGAGGGAAGCACGTTTTGTGGATATTTTATTAATGTCCAATTCTTTGATTTCGGTGATGGTTAGGTTCAGATGGGTGAGGTTTGGTAGGATAAGAACTTTTCGTGGATATTTTGGCAATGTCGAATTCTCTGACTTCGGTGATGGTTAGGTTAAATTGGGTTAGGTATTGTGAGGGAAGCACGTTTTGTGGATATTTTTGCAATGTCAAATTCTTTGATTTCGGTGATGGTTAGGTTCAGATGAGTGTGGTTTGATAGGATAAGAACTTTTTGTGGATATTTTGGCAATTTCGAATTCTCTGACTTCGGTAATGGTTAGGTGAGGTTGGGTTAGGTATTGTGAGGTTAACACGTTTTGTGGATATTTTGGCAATGTCCAATTCTTTGATTTCGGTGATGGTTAGGTTCAGATGGGTGAGGTTTGGTAGGATAAGAACTTTTTGTGGATATTTTGGAAATGTCGAATTCTCTGACTTCGGTGATGGTTAGGTTAGGTTGGGTTAGGTATTGTGAGGTAAGCACGTTTTGTGGATATTTTCGCAATGTCCAATTCTTTGATTTCGGTGATGGTTAGGTTCAGATGGGTGAGGTTTGGTAGGATAAGAACTTTTCGTGGATATTTTGGCAATGTCGAATTCTCTGACTTCGGTGATGGTAAGGTGAGGTTGGGTTAGGTATTGTGAGGTAAGCACGTTTTGTGGATATTTTCGCAATGTCCAATTCTTTGATTTTGGTGATGGTTAGGTTCAGATGGGTGAGGTTTGGTAGGATAAGAACTTTTTGTGGATATTTTGGCAATGTCGAATTTTCTAACTTCGGTGATGGTTAGGTTAGGTTGGGTTAGGTATTGTGAGGAAAGCTAGTTTTGTGGATATTTTCGCAATGTCAAATTCTTTGATTTCGGTGATGTTTAGGTTCAGATGGGTGAGGTTTGGTAGGATAAGAACTTTTTGTGGATATTTTGGGAATGTCGAATTCTCTGACTTCGGTAATGGTTAGGTTAGGTTGGGTAAGGTATTGTGAAGTAAGCACGTTTTGTGGATATTTTCGCAATGTCCAATTCTTTGATTTCGGTAATGGTTAGGTTCAGATGAGTGTGGTTTGGTAGGATAAGAACTTTTTGTGGATATTTTGGCAATGTCGAATTCTCTGACTTCGGTGATGGTTAGGTTAGGTTGGGTTAGGTATTGTGAAGTAAGCACGTTTTGTGGATATTTTCGCAATGTCCAATTCTTTGATTTCGGTGATGGTTAGGTTCAGATGGGTGAGGTTTGGTAGGATAAGAACATTTCGTGGATATTTTGGCAATGTCGAATTCTCTGACTTCGGTGATGGTAAGGTGAAGTTGGGTTAGGTATTGTGAGGTAAGCACGTTTTGTGGATATTTTCGCAATGTCCAATTTTTTGATTTCGGTGATGGTTAGGTTCAGATGGGTGAGGATTGGTAGGATAAGAACTTTTTGTGGATATTTTGGCAATGTCGAATTTTCTAACTTCGGTGATGGTTAGGTTAGGTTGGGTTAGGTATTGTGAGGAAGGCACGTTTTGTGGATATTTTCGCAATGTCAAATTCTTTGATTTCGGTGATGGTTAGGTTCAGATGGGTGAGGTTTGGTAGGATAAGAACTTTTTGTGGATATTTTGGGAATGTCGAATTCTCTGACTTCGGTAATGGTTAGGTTAGGTTGGGTTAGGTATTGTGAAGTAAGCACGTTTTGTGGATATTTTCGCAATGTCCAATTCTTTGATTTCGGTGATGGTTAGGTTCAGATGGGTGAGGTTTGGTAGGATAAGAACTTTTCATGGATATTTTGGCAATGTCGAATTCTCTGACTTCGGTGATGGTAAGGTGAGGTTGGGTTAGGTATTGTGAGGTAAGCACGTTTTGTGGATATTTTCGCAATGTCCAATTCTTTGATTTCGGTGATGGTTAGGTTCAGATGGGTGAGGTTTGGTAGGATAAGAACTTTTTGTGGATATTTTGGCAATGTCGAATTTTCTAACTTCGGTGATGGTTAGGTTAGGTTGGGTTAGGTATTGTGAGGAAGGCACGTTTTGTGGATATTTTCGCAATGTCAAATTCTTTGATTTCGGTGATGGTAAGGTTCAGATGGGTGAGGTTTGGTAGGATAAGAACTTTTTGTGGATATTTTGGGAATGTCGAATTCTCTGACTTCGGTAATGGTTAGGTAAGGTTGGGTTAGGTATTGTGAAGTAAGCACGTTTTGTGGATATTTTCGCAATGTCCAATTCTATGATTTCGGTAATGGTTAGGTTCAGATGAGTGTGGTTTGGTAGGATAAGAACTTTTTGTGGATATTTTGGCAATGTCGAATTCTCTGACTTCGGTGATGGTTAGGTTAGGTTGGTTAAGGTATTGTAAGGAAGCACGTTTTGTGGATATTTTCGCAATGTCCAATTCTTTGATTTCGGTGATGGTAAGGTTCAGATGAGTGTGGTTTGGTAGGATAAGAACTTTTTGTGGATATTTTGGCAATGTCGAATTCTCTGACTTCGGTGATGGTTAGGTTAGGTTGGGTTAGGTATTGTGAGGTAAGCACGTTTTGTGGATTCTTTGGCAATGTCCAATTCTTTGATTTCGGTGATGGTTAGGTTCAGATGGGTGAGGTTTGGTAGGATAAGAACTTTTTGTGGATATTTTGGAAATGTCGAATTCTCTGACTTCGGTGATGGTTAAGTTAGGTTGGGTTAGGTATTGTGAGGTAAGCACGTTTTGTGGATATTTTCGCAATGTCCAATTCTTTGATTTCGGTGATGGTTAGGTTCAGATGGGTGAGGTTTGGTAGGATAAGAACTTTTCGTGGATATTTTGGCAATGTCGAATTCTCTGACTTCGGTGATGGTAAGGTGAGGTTGGGTTAGGTATTATGAGGTAAGCACGTTTTGTGGATATTTTCGCAATGTCCAATTCTTTGATTTCGGTGATGGTTAGGTTCAGATGGGTGAGGTTTGGTAGGATAAGAACTTTTCGTGGATATTTTGGCAATGTCGAATTCTCTGACTTCGGTGATGGTTAGGTTAGGTTGGGTTAGGTATTGTGAAGGAAGCACGTTTTGTGGATATTTTTGCAATGTCAAATTCTTTGATTTCGGTGATGGTTAGGTTCAGATGAGTGTGGTTTGGTAGGATAAGAACTTTTTGTGGATATTTTGGCAATTTCGAATTCTCTGACTTCGGTAATGGTTAGGTGAGGTTGGGTTAGGTATTGTGAGGTTAGCACGTTTTGTGGATATTTTGGCAATGTCCAATTCTTTGATTTCGGTGATGGTTAGGTTCAGATGGGTGAGGTTTGGTAGGATAAGAACTTTTTGTGGATATTTTGGCAATGTCGAATTTTCTAACTTCGGTGATGGTTAGGTTAGGTTAAGTTAGGTATTGTGAGGGAGGCACGTTTTGTGGATATTTTCGCAATGTCAAATTCTTTGATTTCGGTGATGGTTAGGTTCAGATGGGTGAGGTTTGGTAGGAAAAGAACTTTTTGTGGATATTTTGGGAATGTCGAATTCTCTGACTTCGGTAATGGTTAGGTTAGGTTGGGTTAGGTATTGTGAAGTAAGCATGTTTTGTGGATATTTTCGCATTGTCCAATTCTTTGATTTCGGTAATGGTTAGGTTCAGATGAGTGTGGTTTGGTAGGATAAGAACTTTTTGTGGATATTTTGGCAATGTCGAATTTTCTAACTTCGGTGATGGTTAGGTTAGGTTGGGTTAGGTATTGTGAGGAAGGCACGTTTTGTGGATATTTTCGCAATGTCAAATTCTTTGATTTCGTTGATGGTTAGGTTCAGATGGGTGAGGTTTGGTAGGATAAGAACTTTTTGTGGATATTTTGGGAATGTCGAATTCTCTGACTTCGGTAATGGTGAGGTTAGGTTGGGTTAGGTATTGTGAAGTAAGCATGTTTTGTGGATATTTTTGCATTGTCCAATTCTTTGATTTCGGTAATGGTTAGGTTCAGATGAGTGTGGTTTGGTAGGATAAGAACTTTTTGTGGATATTTTGGCAATGTCGAATTCTCTGACTTCAGTGATGGTTAGGTTAGGTTGGTTTAGGTATTGTAAGGAAGCACGTTTTGTGGATATTTTCGCAATGTCCAATTCTTTGATTTCGGTGATGGTTAGGTTCAGATGAGTGTGGTTTGGTAGGATAAGAACTTTTTGTGGATATTTTGGCAATGTCGAATTCTCTGACTTCGGTGATGGTTAGGTTAGGTTGGATTAGGTATTGTGAGGTAAGCACGTTTTGTGGATTCTTTGGCAATGTCCAATTCTTTGATTTCGGTGATGGTTAGGTTCAGATGGGTGAGGTTTGGTAGGATAAGAACTTTTTGTGGATATTTTGGAAATGTCGAATTCTCTGACTTCGGTGATGGTTAAGTTAGGTTGGGTTAGGTATTGTGAGGTAAGCACGTTTTGTGGATATTTTCGCAATGTCCAATTCTTTGATTTCGGTGATGGTTAGGTTCAGATGGGTGAGGTTTGGTAGGATAAGAACTTTTTGTGGATATTTTGGGAATGTCGAATTCTCTGACTTCGGTAATGGTTAGGTAAGGTTGGGTTAGGTATTGTGAAGTAAGCACGTTTTGTGGATATTTTCGCAATGTCCAATTCTATGATTTCGGTAATGGTTAGGTTCAGATGAGTGTGGTTTGGTAGGATAAGAACTTTTTGTGGATATTTTGGCAATGTCGAATTCTCTGACTTCGGTGATGGTTAGGTTAGGTTGGTTTAGGTATTGTAAGGAAGCACGTTTTGTGGATATTTTCGCAATGTCCAATTCTTTGATTTCGGTGATGGTTAGGTTCAGATGAGTGTGGTTTGGTAGGATAAGAACTTTTTGTGGATATTTTGGCAATGTCGAATTCTCTGACTTCGGTGATGGTTAGGTTAGGTTGGGTTAGGTATTGTGAGGTAAGCACGTTTTGTGGATTCTTTGGCAATGTCCAATTCTTTGATTTCGGTGATGGTTAGGTTCAGATGGGTGAGGTTTGGTAGGATAAGAACTTTTTGTGGATATTTTGGAAATGTCGAATTCTCTGACTTCGGTGATGGTTAAGTTAGGTTGGGTTAGGTATTGTGAGGTAAGCACGTTTTGTGGATATTTTCGCAATGTCCAATTCTTTGATTTCGGTGATGGTTAGGTTCAGATGGGTGAGGTTTGGTAGGATAAGAACTTTTCGTGGATATTTTGGCAATGTCGAATTCTCTGACTTCGGTGATGGTTAGGTTAGGTTGGGTTAGGTATTGTGAAGGAAGCACGTTTTGTGGATATTTTTGCAATGTCAAATTCTTTGATTTCGGTGATGGTTAGGTTCAGATGAGTGTGGTTTGGTAGGATAAGAACTTTTTGTGGATATTTTGGCAATTTCGAATTCTCTGACTTCGGTAATGGTTAGGTGAGGTTGGGTTAGGTATTGTGAGGTTAGCACGTTTTGTGGATATTTTGGCAATGTCCAATTCTTTGATTTCGGTGATGGTTAGGTTCAGATGGGTGAGGTTTGGTAGGATAAGAACTTTTTGTGGATATTTTGGCAATGTCGAATTTTCTAACTTCGGTGATGGTTAGGTTAGGTTAAGTTAGGTATTGTGAGGGAGGCACGTTTTGTGGATATTTTCGCAATGTCAAATTCTTTGATTTCGGTGATGGTTAGGTTCAGATGGGTGAGGTTTGGTAGGAAAAGAACTTTTTGTGGATATTTTGGGAATGTCGAATTCTCTGACTTCGGTAATGGTTAGGTTAGGTTGGGTTAGGTATTGTGAAGTAAGCATGTTTTGTGGATATTTTCGCATTGTCCAATTCTTTGATTTCGGTAATGGTTAGGTTCAGATGAGTGTGGTTTGGTAGGATAAGAACTTTTTGTGGATATTTTGGCAATGTCGAATTTTCTAACTTCGGTGATGGTTAGGTTAGGTTGGGTTAGGTATTGTGAGGAAGGCACGTTTTGTGGATATTTTCGCAATGTCAAATTCTTTGATTTCGTTGATGGTTAGGTTCAGATGGGTGAGGTTTGGTAGGATAAGAACTTTTTGTGGATATTTTGGGAATGTCGAATTCTCTGACTTCGGTAATGGTGAGGTTAGGTTGGGTTAGGTATTGTGAAGTAAGCATGTTTTGTGGATATTTTTGCATTGTCCAATTCTTTGATTTCGGTAATGGTTAGGTTCAGATGAGTGTGGTTTGGTAGGATAAGAACTTTTTGTGGATATTTTGGCAATGTCGAATTCTCTGACTTCAGTGATGGTTAGGTTAGGTTGGTTTAGGTATTGTAAGGAAGCACGTTTTGTGGATATTTTCGCAATGTCCAATTCTTTGATTTCGGTGATGGTTAGGTTCAGATGAGTGTGGTTTGGTAGGATAAGAACTTTTTGTGGATATTTTGGCAATGTCGAATTCTCTGACTTCGGTGATGGTTAGGTTAGGTTGGATTAGGTATTGTGAGGTAAGCACGTTTTGTGGATTCTTTGGCAATGTCCAATTCTTTGATTTCGGTGATGGTTAGGTTCAGATGGGTGAGGTTTGGTAGGATAAGAACTTTTTGTGGATATTTTGGAAATGTCGAATTCTCTGACTTCGGTGATGGTTAAGTTAGGTTGGGTTAGGTATTGTGAGGTAAGCACGTTTTGTGGATATTTTCGCAATGTCCAATTCTTTGATTTCGGTGATGGTTAGGTTCAGATGGGTGAGGTTTGGTAGGATAAGAACTTTTTGTGGATATTTTGGGAATGTCGAATTCTCTGACTTCGGTAATGGTTAGGTAAGGTTGGGTTAGGTATTGTGAAGTAAGCACGTTTTGTGGATATTTTCGCAATGTCCAATTCTATGATTTCGGTAATGGTTAGGTTCAGATGAGTGTGGTTTGGTAGGATAAGAACTTTTTGTGGATATTTTGGCAATGTCGAATTCTCTGACTTCGGTGATGGTTAGGTTAGGTTGGTTTAGGTATTGTAAGGAAGCACGTTTTGTGGATATTTTCGCAATGTCCAATTCTTTGATTTCGGTGATGGTTAGGTTCAGATGAGTGTGGTTTGGTAGGATAAGAACTTTTTGTGGATATTTTGGCAATGTCGAATTCTCTGACTTCGGTGATGGTTAGGTTAGGTTGGGTTAGGTATTGTGAGGTAAGCACGTTTTGTGGATTCTTTGGCAATGTCCAATTCTTTGATTTCGGTGATGGTTAGGTTCAGATGGGTGAGGTTTGGTAGGATAAGAACTTTTTGTGGATATTTTGGAAATGTCGAATTCTCTGACTTCGGTGATGGTTAAGTTAGGTTGGGTTAGGTATTGTGAGGTAAGCACGTTTTGTGGATATTTTCGCAATGTCCAATTCTTTGATTTCGGTGATGGTTAGGTTCAGATGGGTGAGGTTTGGTAGGATAAGAACTTTTCGTGGATATTTTGGCAATGTCGAATTCTCTGACTTCGGTGATGGTAAGGTGAGGTTGGGTTAGGTATTATGAGGTAAGCACGTTTTGTGGATATTTTCGCAATGTCCAATTCTTTGATTTCGGTGATGGTTAGGTTCAGATGGGTGAGGTTTGGTAGGATAAGAACTTTTCGTGGATATTTTGGCAATGTCGAATTCTCTGACTTCGGTGATGGTTAGGTTAGGTTGGGTTAGGTATTGTGAAGGAAGCACGTTTTGTGGATATTTTTGCAATGTCAAATTCTTTGATTTCGGTGATGGTTAGGTTCAGATGAGTGTGGTTTGGTAGGATAAGAACTTTTTGTGGATATTTTGGCAATTTCGAATTCTCTGACTTCGGTAATGGTTAGGTGAGGTTGGGTTAGGTATTGTGAGGTTAGCACGTTTTGTGGATATTTTGGCAATGTCCAATTCTTTGATTTCGGTGATGGTTAGGTTCAGATGGGTGAGGTTTGGTAGGATAAGAACTTTTTGTGGATATTTTGGCAATGTCGAATTTTCTAACTTCGGTGATGGTTAGGTTAGGTTGGGTTAGGTATTGTGAGGGAGGCACGTTTTGTGGATATTTTCGCAATGTCAAATTCTTTGATTTCGGTGATGGTTAGGTTCAGATGGGTGAGGTTTGGTAGGATAAGAACTTTTTGTGGATATTTTGGGAATGTCGAATTCTCTGACTTCGGTAATGGTTAGGTTAGGTTGGGTTAGGTATTGTGAAGTAAGCATGTTTTGTGGATATTTTCGCATTGTCCAATTCTTTGATTTCGGTAATGGTTAGGTTCAGATGAGTGTGGTTTGGTAGGATAAGAACTTTTTGTGGATATTTTGGCAATGTCGAATTTTCTAACTTCGGTGATGGTTAGGTTAGGTTGGGTTAGGTATTGTGAGGAAGGCACATTTTGTGGATATTTTCGCAATGTCAAATTCTTTGATTTCGGTGATGGTTAGGTTCAGATGGGTGAGGTTTGGTAGGATAAGAACTTTTTGTGGATATTTTGGGAATGTCGAATTCTCTGACTTCGGTAATGGTTAGGTTAGGTTGGGTTAGGTATTGTGAAGAAAGCATGTTTTGTGGATATTTTCGCATTGTCCAATTCTTTGATTTCGGTAATGGTTAGGTTCAGATGAGTGTGGTTTGGTAGGATAAGAACTTTTTGTGGATATTTTGGCAATGTCGAATTTTCTAACTTCGGTGATGGTTAGGTTAGGTTGGGTTAGGTATTGTGAGGAAGGCACATTTTGTGGATATTTTCGCAATGTCAAATTCTTTGATTTCGGTGATGGTTAGGTTCAGATGAGTGTGGTTTGGTAGGATAAGAACTTTTTGTGGATATTTTGGCAATGTCGAATTTTCTAACTTCGGTGATGGTTAGGTTAGGTTGGGTTAGGTATTGTGAGGAAGGCACGTTTTGTGGATATTTTCGCAATGTCCAATTCTTTGATTTCGGTGATGGTTAGGTTCAGATGAGTGTGGTTTGGTAGGATAAGAACTTTTTGTGGATATTTTGGCAATGTCGAATTCTCTGACTTCGGTGATGGTTAGGTTAGGTTGGGTTAGGTATTGTGAGGTAAGCACGTTTTGTGGATTCTTTGGCAATGTCCAATTCTTTGATTTCGGTGATGGTTAGGTTCAGATGGGTGAGGTTTGGTAGGATAAGAACTTTTTGTGGATATTTTGGAAATGTCGAATTCTCTGACTTCGGTGATGGTTAAGTTAGGTTGGGTTAGGTATTGTGAGGTAAGCACGTTTTGTGGATATTTTCGCAATGTCCAATTCTTTGATTTCGGTGATGGTTAGGTTCAGATGGGTGAGGTTTGGTAGGATAAGAACTTTTCGTGGATATTTTGGCAATGTCGAATTCTCTGACTTCGGTGATGGTAAGGTGAGGTTGGGTTAGGTATTATGAGGTAAGCACGTTTTGTGGATATTTTCGCAATGTCCAATTCTTTGATTTCGGTGATGGTTAGGTTCAGATGGGTGAGGTTTGGTAGGATAAGAACTTTTCGTGGATATTTTGGCAATGTCGAATTCTCTGACTTCGGTGATGGTTAGGTTAGGTTGGGTTAGGTATTGTGAAGGAAGCACGTTTTGTGGATATTTTTGCAATGTCAAATTCTTTGATTTCGGTGATGGTTAGGTTCAGATGAGTGTGGTTTGGTAGGATAAGAACTTTTTGTGGATATTTTGGCAATTTCGAATTCTCTGACTTCGGTAATGGTTAGGTGAGGTTGGGTTAGGTATTGTGAGGTTAGCACGTTTTGTGGATATTTTGGCAATGTCCAATTCTTTGATTTCGGTGATGGTTAGGTTCAGATGGGTGAGGTTTGGTAGGATAAGAACTTTTTGTGGATATTTTGGCAATGTCGAATTTTCTAACTTCGGTGATGGTTAGGTTAGGTTGGGTTAGGTATTGTGAGGGAGGCACGTTTTGTGGATATTTTCGCAATGTCAAATTCTTTGATTTCGGTGATGGTTAGGTTCAGATGGGTGAGGTTTGGTAGGATAAGAACTTTTTGTGGATATTTTGGGAATGTCGAATTCTCTGACTTCGGTAATGGTTAGGTTAGGTTGGGTTAGGTATTGTGAAGTAAGCATGTTTTGTGGATATTTTCGCATTGTCCAATTCTTTGATTTCGGTAATGGTTAGGTTCAGATGAGTGTGGTTTGGTAGGATAAGAACTTTTTGTGGATATTTTGGCAATGTCGAATTTTCTAACTTCGGTGATGGTTAGGTTAGGTTGGGTTAGGTATTGTGAGGAAGGCACATTTTGTGGATATTTTCGCAATGTCAAATTCTTTGATTTCGGTGATGGTTAGGTTCAGATGGGTGAGGTTTGGTAGGATAAGAACTTTTTGTGGATATTTTGGGAATGTCGAATTCTCTGACTTCGGTAATGGTTAGGTTAGGTTGGGTTAGGTATTGTGAAGAAAGCATGTTTTGTGGATATTTTCGCATTGTCCAATTCTTTGATTTCGGTAATGGTTAGGTTCAGATGAGTGTGGTTTGGTAGGATAAGAACTTTTTGTGGATATTTTGGCAATGTCGAATTCTCTGACTTCAGTGATGGTTAGGTTAGGTTGGTTTAGGTATTGTAAGGAAGCACGTTTTGTGGATATTTTCGCAATGTCCAATTCTTTGATTTCGGTGATGGTTAGGTTCAGATGAGTGTGGTTTGGTAGGATAAGAACTTTTTGTGGATATTTTGGCAATGTCGAATTCTCTGACTTCGGTGATGGTTAGGTTAGGTTGGATTAGGTATTGTGAGGTAAGCACGTTTTGTGGATTCTTTGGCAATGTCCAATTCTTTGATTTCGGTGATGGTTAGGTTCAGATGGGTGAGGTTTGGTAGGATAAGAACTTTTTGTGGATATTTTGGAAATGTCGAATTCTCTGACTTCGGTGATGGTTAAGTTAGGTTGGGTTAGGTATTGTGAGGTAAGCACGTTTTGTGGATATTTTCGCAATGTCCAATTCTTTGATTTCGGTGATGGTTAGGTTCAGATGGGTGAGGTTTGGTAGGATAAGAACTTTTTGTGGATATTTTGGCAATGTCGAATTTTCTAACTTCGGTGATGGTTAGGTTAGGTTGGGTTAGGTATTGTGAGGTAGGCACGTTTTGTGGATATTTTCGCAATGTCAAATTCTTTGATTTCGGTGATGGTTAGGTTCAGATGGGTGAGGTTTGGTAGGATAAGAACTTTTTGTGGATATTTTGGCAATGTCGAATTCTCTGACTTAAGTGATGGTTAGGTTAGGTTGGGTTAGGTATTGTGAGGGAAGCACGTTTTGTGGATATTTTATCAATGTCCAATTCTTTGATTTCGGTGATGGTTAGGTTCAGATGGGTGAGGTTTGGTAGGATAAGAACTTTTCGTGGATATTTTGGCAATGTCGAATTCTCTGACTTCGGTGATGGTTAGGTTAAATTGGGTTAGGTATTGTGAGGGAAGCACGTTTTGTGGATATTTTTGCAATGTCAAATTCTTTGATTTCGGTGATGGTTAGGTCCAGATGAGTGTGGTTTGGTAGGATAAGATTTTTTTGTGGATATTTTGGCAATTTCGAATTCTCTGACTTCGGTAATGGTTAGGTGAGGTTGGGTTAGGTATTGTGAGGTTAACACGTTTTGTGGATATTTTGGCAATGTCCAATTCTTTGATTTCGGTGATGGTTAGGTTCAGATGGGTGAGGTTTGGTAGGATAAGAACTTTTTGTGGATATTTTGGAAATGTCGAATTCTCTGACTTCGGTGATGGTTAGGTTAGGTTGGGTTAGGTATTGTGAGGTAAGCACGTTTTGTGGATATTTTCGCAATGTCCAATTCTTTGATTTCGGTGATGGTTAGGTTCAGATGGGTGAGGTTTGGTAGGATAAGAACTTTTCGTGGATATTTTGGCAATGTCGAATTCTCTGACTTCGGTGATGGTAAGGTGAGGTTGGGTTAGGTATTGTGAGGTAAGCACGTTTTGTGGATATTTTCGCAATGTCCAATTCTTTGATTTTGGTGATGGTTAGGTTCAGATGGGTGAGGTTTGGTAGGATAAGAACTTTTTGTGGATATTTTGGCAATGTCGAATTTTCTAACTTCGGTGATGGTTAGGTTAGGTTGGGTTAGGTATTGTGAGGAAGGCTAGTTTTGTGGATATTTTCGCAATGTCAAATTCTTTGATTTCGGTGATGTTTAGGTTCAGATGGGTGAGGTTTGGTAGGATAAGAACTTTTTGTGGATATTTTGGGAATGTCGAATTCTCTGACTTCGGTAATGGTTAGGTTAGGTTGGGTAAGGTATTGTGAAGTAAGCACGTTTTGTGGATATTTTCGCAATGTCCAATTCTTTGATTTCGGTAATGGTTAGGTTCAGATGAGTGTGGTTTGGTAGGATAAGAACTTTTTGTGGATATTTTGGCAATGTCGAATTCTCTGACTTCGGTGATGGTTAGGTTAGGTTGGGTTAGGTATTGTGAAGTAAGCACGTTTTGTGGATATTTTCGCAATGTCCAATTCTTTGATTTCGGTGATGGTTAGGTTCAGATGGGTGAGGTTTGGTAGGATAAGAACTTTTCGTGGATATTTTGGCAATGTCGAATTCTCTGACTTCGGTGATGGTAAGGTGAGGTTGGGTTAGGTATTGTGAGGTAAGCACGTTTTGTGGATATTTTCGCAATGTCCAATTTTTTGATTTCGGTGATGGTTAGGTTCAGATGGGTGAGGTTTGGTAGGATAAGAACTTTTTGTGGATATTTTGGCAATGTCGAATTTTCTAACTTCGGTGATGGTTAGGTTAGGTTGGGTTAGGTATTGTGAGGAAGGCACGTTTTGTGGATATTTTCGCAATGTCAAATTCTTTGATTTCGGTGATGGTTAGGTTCAGATGGGTGAGGTTTGGTAGGATAAGAACTTTTTGTGGATATTTTGGGAATGTCGAATTCTCTGACTTCGGTAATGGTTAGGTTAGGTTGGGTTAGGTATTGTGAAGTAAGCACGTTTTGTGGATATTTTCGCAATGTCCAATTCTTTGATTTCGGTGATGGTTAGGTTCAGATGGGTGAGGTTTGGTAGGATAAGAACTTTTCATGGATATTTTGGCAATGTCGAATTCTCTGACTTCGGTGATGGTAAGGTGAGGTTGGGTTAGGTATTGTGAGGAAAGCACGTTTTGTGGATATTTTCGCAATGTCCAATTCTTTGATTTCGGTGATGGTTAGGTTCAGATGGGTGAGGTTTGGTAGGATAAGAACTTTTTGTGGATATTTTGGCAATGTCGAATTTTCTAACTTCGGTGATGGTTAGGTTAGGTTGGGTTAGGTATTGTGAGGAAGGCACGTTTTGTGGATATTTTCGCAATGTCAAATTCTTTGATTTCGGTGATGGTTAGGTTCAGATGGGTGAGGTTTGGTAGGATAAGAACTTTTTGTGGATATCTTGGGAATGTCGAATTCTCTGACTTCGGTAATGGTTAGGTTAGGTTGGGTTAGGTATTGTGAAGTAAGCACGTTTTGTGGATATTTTCGCAATGTCCAATTCTTTGATTTCGGTAATGGTTAGGTTCAGATGAGTGTGGTTTCGTAGGATAAGAACTTTTTGTGGATATTTTGGCAATGTCGAATTCTCTGACTTCGGTGATGGTTAGGTTAGGTTGGTTTAGGTATTGTAAGGAAGCACGTTTTGTGGATATTTTCGCAATGTCCAATTCTTTGATTTCGGTGATGGTAAGGTTCAGATGAGTGTGGTTTGGTAGGATAAGAACTTTTTGTGGATATTTTGGCAATGTCGAATTCTCTGACTTCGGTGATGGTTAGGTTAGGTTGGGTTAGGTATTGTGAGGTAAGCACGTTTTGTGGATTCTTTGGCAATGTCCAATTCTTTGATTTCGGTGATGGTTAGGTTCAGATGGGTGAGGTTTGGTAGGATAAGAACTTTTTGTGGATATTTTGGAAATGTCAAATTCTCTGACTTCGGTGATGGTTAAGTTAGGTTGGGTTAGGTATTGTGAGGTAAGCACGTTTTGTGGATATTTTCGCAATGTCCAATTCTTTGATTTCGGTGATGGTTAGGTTCAGATGGGTGAGGTTTGGTAGGATAAGAACTTTTCGTGGATATTTTGGCAATGTCGAATTCTCTGACTTCGGTGATGGTAAGGTGAGGTTGGGTTAGGTATTGTGAGGTAAGCACGTTTTGTGGATATTTTCGCAATGTCCAATTCTTTGATTTCGGTGATGGTTAGGTTCAGATGGGTGAGGTTTGGTAGGATAAGAACTTTTTGTGGATATTTTGGCAATGTCGAATTTTCTAACTTCGGTGATGGTTAGGTTAGGTTGGGTTAGGTATTGTGAGGTAGGCACGTTTTGTGGATATTTTCGCAATGTCAAATTCTTTGATTTCGGTGATGGTTAGGTTCAGATGAGTGTGGTTTGGTAGGATAAGAATTTTTTGTGGATATTTTGGCAATGTCGAATTCTCTGACTTAAGTGATGGTTAGGTTAGGTTGGGTTAGGTATTGTGAGGGAAGCACGTTTTGTGGATATTTTATCAATGTCCAATTCTTTGATTTCGGTGATGGTTAGGTTCAGATGGGTGAGGTTTGGTAGGATAAGAACTTTTTGTGGATATTTTGGAAATGTCGAATTCTCTGACTTCGGTGATGGTTAGGTTAGGTTGGGTTAGGTATTGTGAGGTAAGCACGTTTTGTGGATATTTTCGCAAAGTGCAATTCTTTGATTTCGGTGATGGTTAGGTTCAGATGGGTGAGGTTTGGTAGGATAAGAACTTTTCGTGGATATTTTGGCAATGTCGAATTCTCTGACTTCGGTGATGGTAAGGTGAGGTTCGGTTAGGTATTGTGAGGTAAACACGTTTTGTGGATATTTTCGCAATGTCCAATTTTTTGATTTCGGTGATGGTTAGGTTCAGATGGGTGAGGTTTGGTAGGATAAGAACTTTTTGTGGATATTTTGGGAATGTCGAATTTTCTAACTTCGGTGATGGTTAGGTTAGGTTAGGTTAGGTATTGTGAGGAAGGCACGTTTTGTGGATATTTTCGCAATGTCAAATTCTTTGATTTCGGTGATGGTTAGGTTCAGATGGGTGAGGTTTGGTAGGATAAGAACTTTTTGTGGATATTTTGGGAATGTCGAATTCTCTGACTTCGGTAATGGTTAGGTTAGGTTGGGTTAGGTATTGTGAAGTAAGCACGTTTTGTGGATATTTTCGCAATGTCCAATTCTTTGATTTCGGTGATGGTTAGGTTCAGATGGGTGAGGTTTGGTAGGATAAGAACTTTTCGTGGATATTTTGGCAATGTCGAATTCTCTGACTTCGGTGATGGTAAGGTGAGGTTCGGTTAGGTATTGTGAGGTAAACACGTTTTGTGGATATTTTCGCAATGTCCAATTTTTTGATTTCGGTGATGGTTAGGTTCAGATGGGTGAGGTTTGGTAGGATAAGAACTTTTTGTGGATATTTTGGCAATGTCGAATTTTCTAACTTCGGTGATGGTTAGGTTAGGTTGGGTTAGGTATTGTGAGGAAGGCACGTTTTGTGGATATTTTCGCAATGTCAAATTCTTTGATTTCGGTGATGGTTAGGTTCAGATGGGTGAGGTTTGGTAGGATAAGAACTTTTTGTGGATATTTTGGGAATGTCGAATTCTCTGACTTCGGTAATGGTTAGGTTAGGTTGGGTTAGGTATTGTGAAGTAAGCACGTTTTGTGGATATTTTCGCAATGTCCAATTCTTTGATTTCGGTAATGGTTAGGTTCAGATGAGTGTGGTTTGGTAGGATAAGAACTTTTTGTGGATATTTTGGCAATGTCGAATTCTCTGACTTCGGTGATGGTTAGGTTAGGTTGGTTTAGGTATTGTAAGGAAGCACGTTTTGTGGATCATTTCGCAATGTCCAATTCTTTGATTTCGGTGATGGTTAGGTTCAGATGAGTGTGGTTTGGTAGGATAAGAACTTTTTGTGGATATTTTGGCAATGTCGAATTCTCTGACTTCGGTGATGGTTAGGTTAGGTTGGGTTAGGTATTGTGAGGTAAGCACGTTTTGTGGATTCTTTGGCAATGTCCAATTCTTTGATTTCGGTGATGGTTAGGTTCAGATGGGTGAGGTTTGGTAGGATAAGAACTTTTTGTGGATATTTTGGAAATGTCGAATTCTCTGACTTTGGTGATGGTTAAGTTAGGTTGGGTTAGGTATTGTGAGGTAAGCACGTTTTGTGGATGTTTTGGCAATGTCCAATTCTTTGATTTCGGTGATGGTTAGGTTCAGATGGGTGAGGTTTGGTAGGATAAGAACTTTTTGTGGATATTTTGGAAATGTCGAATTCTCTGACTTCGGTGATGGTTAGGTTAGGTTGGGTTAGGTATTGTGAGGTAAGCACGTTTTGTGGATATTTTCGCAAAGTGCAATTCTTTGATTTCGGTGATGGTTAGGTTCAGATGGGTGAGGTTTGGTAGGATAAGAACTTTTCGTGGATATTTTGGCAATGTCGAATTCTCTGACTTCGGTGATGGTAAGGTGAGGTTGGGTTAGGTATTGTGAGGTAAGCACGTTTTGTGGATATTTTCGCAATGTCCAATTTTTTGATTTCGGTGATGGTTAGGTTCAGATGGGTGAGGTTTGGTAGGATAATGACTTTTTGTGGATATTTTGGGAATGTCGAATTTTCTAACTTCGGTGATGGTTAGGTTAGGTTAGGTTAGGTATTGTGAGGGAGGCACGTTTTGTGAATATTTTCGCAATGTCAAATTCTTTGATTTCGGTGATGGTTAGGTTCAGATGGGTGAGGTTTGGTAGGATAAGAACTTTTTGTGGATATTTTGGGAATGTCGAATTCTCTGACTTCGGTAATGGTTAGGTTAGGTTGGGTTAGGTATTGTGAAGTAAGCACGTTTTGTGGATATTTTCGCAATGTCCAATTCTTTGATTTCGGTGATGGTTAGGTTCAGATGGGTGAGGTTTGGTAGGATAAGAACTTTTCATGGATATTTTGGCAATGTCGAATTCTCTGACTTCGGTGATGGTAAGGTGAGGTTGGGTTAGGTATTGTGAGGTAAGCACGTTTTGTGGATATTTTCGCAATGTCCAATTCTTTGATTTCGGTGATGGTTAGGTTCAGATGGGTGAGGTTTGGTAGGATAAGAACTTTTTGTGGATATTTTGGCAATGTCGAATTTTCTAACTTCGGTGATGGTTAGGTTAGGTTGGGTTAGGTATTGTGAGGAAGGCACGTTTTGTGGATATTTTCGCAATGTCAAATTCTTTGATTTCGGTGATGGTTAGGTTCAGATGGGTGAGGTTTGGTAGGATAAGAACTTTTTGTGGATATTTTGGGAATGTCGAATTCTCTGACTTCGGTAATGGTTAGGTTAGGTTGGGTTAGGTATTGTGAAGTAAGCACGTTTTGTGGATATTTTCGCAATGTCCAATTCTTTGATTTCGGTAATGGTTAGGTTCAGATGAGTGTGGTTTGGTAGGATAAGAACTTTTTGTGGATATTTTGGCAATGTCGAATTCTCTGACTTCGGTGATGGTTAGGTTAGGTTGGTTTAGGTATTGTAAGGAAGCACGTTTTGTGGATCATTTCGCAATGTCCAATTCTTTGATTTCGGTGATGGTTAGGTTCAGATGAGTGTGGTTTGGTAGGATAAGAACTTTTTGTGGATATTTTGGCAATGTCGAATTCTCTGACTTCGGTGATGGTTAGGTTAGGTTGGGTTAGGTATTGTGAGGTAAGCACGTTTTGTGGATTCTTTGGCAATGTCCAATTCTTTGATTTCGGTGATGGTTAGGTTCAGATGGGTGAGGTTTGGTAGGATAAGAACTTTTTGTGGATATTTTGGAAATGTCGAATTCTCTGACTTTGGTGATGGTTAAGTTAGGTTGGGTTAGGTATTGTGAGGTAAGCACGTTTTGTGGATATTTTCGCAATGTCCAATTCTTTGATTTCGGTGATGGTTAGGTTCAGATGGGTGAGGTTTGGTAGGATAAGAACTTTTCGTGGATATTTTGGCAATGTCGAATTTTCTGACTTCGGTGATGGTCATGTGAGGTTGGGTTAGGTATTGTGAGGTAAGCACGTTTTGTGGATATTTTCGCAATGTCCAATTCTTTGATTTCGGTGATGGTTAGGTTCAGATGGGTGAGGTTTGGTAGGATAAGAACTTTTTGTGGATATTTTGGCAATGTCGAATTTTCTAACTTCGGTGATGGTTAGGTTAGGTTGGGTTAGGTATTGTGAGGTAGGCACGTTTTGTGGATTTTTTCGCAATGTCAAATTCTTTGATTTCGGTGATGGTTAGGTTCAGATGGGTGAGGTTTGGTAGGATAAGAACTTTTTGTGGATATTTTGGGAATGTCGAATTCTCTGACTTCGGTAATGGTTAGGTTAGGTTGGGTTAGGTATTGTGAAGTAAGCACGTTTTGTGGATATTTTCGCAATGTCCAATTCTTTGATTTCGGTAATGGTTAGGTTCAGATGAGTGTGGTTTGGTAGGATAAGAACTTTTTGTGGATATTTTGGCAATGTCGAATTCTCTGACTTCGGTGATGATTAGGTTAGGTTGGTTTAGGTATTGTAAGGAAGCACGTTTTGTGGATATTTTCGCAATGTCCAATTCTTTGATTTCGGTGATGGTTAGGTTCAGATGAGTGTGGTTTGGTAGGATAAGAACTTTTTGTGGATATTTTGGCAATGTCGAATTTTTTGACTTCGGTGATGGTTAGGTTAGGTTGGGTTAGGTATTGTGAGGTAAGCACGTTTTGTGGATATTTAATCAATGTCCAATTCTTTGATTTCGGTGATGGTTAGGTTCAGATGGGTGAGGTTTGGTAGGATAAGAACTTTTTGTGGATATTTTGGAAATGTCGAATTCTCTGACTTTGGTGATGGTTAAGTTAGGTTGGGTTAGGTATTGTGAGGTAAGCACGTTTTGTGGATATTTTCGCAATGTCCAATTCTTTGATTTCGGTGATGGTTAGGTTCAGATGGGTGAGGTTTGGTAGGATAAGAACTTTTCGTGGATATTTTGGCAATGTCGAATTCTCTGACTTCGGTGATGGTTAGGTTAGGTTGGGTTAGGTATTGTGAGGTAAGCACGTTTTGTGGATTCTTTGGCAATGTCCAATTCTTTGATTTCGGTGATGGTTAGGTTCAGATGGGTGAGGTTTGGTAGGATAAGAACTTTTTGTGGATATTTTGGAAATGTCGAATTCTCTGACTTTGGTGATGGTTAAGTTAGGTTGGGTTAGGTATTGTGAGGTAAGCACGTTTTGTGGATATTTTCGCAATGTCCAATTCTTTGATTTCGGTGATGGTTAGGTTCAGATGGGTGAGGTTTGGTAGGATAAGAACTTTTCGTGGATATTTTGGCAATGTCGAATTTTCTGACTTCGGTGATGGTCATGTGAGGTTGGGTTAGGTATTGTGAGGTAAGCACGTTTTGTGGATATTTTCGCAATGTCCAATTCTTTGATTTCGGTGATGGTTAGGTTCAGATGGGTGAGGTTTGGTAGGATAAGAACTTTTTGTGGATATTTTGGCAATGTCGAATTTTCTAACTTCGGTGATGGTTAGGTTAGGTTGGGTTAGGTATTGTGAGGTAGGCACGTTTTGTGGATTTTTTCGCAATGTCAAATTCTTTGATTTCGGTGATGGTTAGGTTCAGATGGGTGAGGTTTGGTAGGATAAGAACTTTTTGTGGATATTTTGGGAATGTCGAATTCTCTGACTTCGGTAATGGTTAGGTTAGGTTGGGTTAGGTATTGTGAAGTAAGCACGTTTTGTGGATATTTTCGCAATGTCCAATTCTTTGATTTCGGTAATGGTTAGGTTCAGATGAGTGTGGTTTGGTAGGATAAGAACTTTTTGTGGATATTTTGGCAATGTCGAATTCTCTGACTTCGGTGATGATTAGGTTAGGTTGGTTTAGGTATTGTAAGGAAGCACGTTTTGTGGATATTTTCGCAATGTCCAATTCTTTGATTTCGGTGATGGTTAGGTTCAGATGAGTGTGGTTTGGTAGGATAAGAACTTTTTGTGGATATTTTGGCAATGTCGAATTTTTTGACTTCGGTGATGGTTAGGTTAGGTTGGGTTAGGTATTGTGAGGTAAGCACGTTTTGTGGATATTTAATCAATGTCCAATTCTTTGATTTCGGTGATGGTTCGGTTCAGATGGGTGAGGTTTGTAGGATAAGCACTTTTTGTGGATATTTTGGCAATGTCGAATTCTCTGACTTCGGTGATGGTTAGGTTAGGTTGGGTTAGGTATTGTGAGGTAAGCACGTTCTGTGGATATTTTCGCAACGTCCAATTCTTTGAGTTCGGTGATGGTTAGGTTCAGATGGGTGAGGTTTGGTAGGATAAGAACTTTTCGTGGATATTTTGGCAATGTCGAATTCTTTGACTTCGGTGATGGTTAGGTTAGGTTGGTTTAGGTATTGTAAGGAAGCACGTTTTGTGGATATTTTCGCAATGTCCAATTCTTTGATTTCGGTGATGGTTAGGTTCAGATGAGTGTGGTTTGGTAGGATAAGAACTTTTTGTGGATATTTTGGCAATGTCGAATTCTCTGACTTCAGTCATGGTAAGGTGAGGTTGGGTTAGGTATTGTGAGGTAAGCACGTTTTGTGGATATTTTGGCAATGTCCAATTCTTTGATTTCGGTAATGGTTAGGTTCAGATGGGTGAGGTTTGGTAGGATAAGAACTTTTCGTGGATATTTTGGCAATGTCGAATTCTCTGACTTCGGTGATGGTAAGGTGAGGTTGGGTTAGGTATTGTGAAGTAAGCACGTTTTGTGGATATTTTCGCAATGTCCAATTCTTTGATTTCGGTGATGGTTAGGTTCAGATGGGTGAGGTTTGGTAGGATAAGAACTTTTTGTGGATATTTTGGCAATGTCGATATTTCTAACTTCGGTGATGGTTAGGTTAGGTTGGGTTAGGTATTGTGAGGAAGGCACGTTTTGTGGATATTTTCGCAACGTCAAATTCTTTGATTTCGGTGATGGTTAGGTTCAGATGGGTGAGGTTTGGTAGGATAAGAACTTTTTGTGGATATTTTGGCAATGTCGAATTCTCTGACTTCGGTGATGGTTAGGTTAGGTTGGGTTAGGTATTGTGAGGTAAGCACGTTTTGTGGATATTTTCGCAATGTCCAATTCTTTGATTTCGGTGATGGTTAGGTTCAGATGGGTGAGGTTTGGTAGGATAAGAACTTTTCGTGGATATTTTGGAAATGTCGAATTCTCTGACTTCGGTGATGGTGAGGTTAGGTTGGGTTAGGTATTGTGAGGTAAGCACGTTTTGTGGATATTTTCGCAATGTCCAATTCTTTGATTTCGGTGATGGTTAGGTTCAGATGGGTGAGGTTTGGTAGGATAAGAACTTTTCGTGGATATTTTTGCAATGTCGAATTCTCTGACTTCGGTGATGGTAAGGTGAGGTTGGGTTAGGTATTGTGAGGTAAGCACGTTTTGTGGATATTTTTGCAATGTCCAATTCTTTGATTTCGGTAATGGTTAGGTTCAGATGAGTGTGGTTTGGTAGGATAAGAACTTTTTGTGGATATTTTGGCAATTTCGAATTCTCTGACTTCGGTAATGGTAAGGTGAGGTTGGGTTAGGTATTGTGAGGTTAGCACGTTTTGTGGATATTTTGGCAATGTCCAATTCTTTGATTTCGGTGATGGTTAGGTTCAGATGGGTGAGGTTTGGTAGGATAAGAACTTTTTGTGGATATTTTGGCAATGTCGAATTCTCTGACTTCGGTGATGGTAAGGTGAGGTTGGGTTAGGTATTGTGAGGTAAGCACGTTTTGTGGATATTTTCGCAATGTCCAATTTTTTGATTTCGGTGATGGTTAGGTTCAGATGGGTGAGGTTTGGTAGGATAAGCACTTTTTGTGGATATTTTGGGAATGTCGAATTTTCTAACTTCGGTGATGGTTAGGTTAGGTTAGGTTAGGTATTGTGAGGAAGGCACGTTTTGTGAATATTTTCGCAATGTCAAATTCTTTGATTTCGGTGATGGTTAGGTTCAGATGGGTGAGGTTTGGTAGGATAAGAACTTTTTGTGGATATTTTGGGAATGTCGAATTCTCTGACTTCGGTAATGGTTAGGTTAGGTTGGGTTAGGTATTGTGAAGTAAGCACGTTTTGTGGATATTTTCGCAATGTCCAATTCTTTGATTTCGGTGATGGTTAGGTTCAGATGGGTGAGGTTTGGTAGGATAAGAACTTTTCATGGATATTTTGGCAATGTCGAATTCTCTGACTTCGGTGATGGTAAGGTGAGGTTGGGTTAGGTATTGTGAGGTAAGCACGTTTTGTGGATATTTTCGCAATGTCCAATTCTTTGATTTCGGTGATGGTTAGGTTCAGATGGGTGAGGTTTGGTAGGATAAGAACTTTTTGTGGATATTTTGGCAATGTCGAATTTTCTAACTTCGGTGATGGTTAGGTTAGGTTGGGTTAGGTATTGTGAGGTAAGCACGTTTTGTGGATATTTTCGCAATGTCCAATTCTTTGATTTCGGTGATGGTTAGGTTCAGATGGGTGAGGTTTGGTAGGATAAGAACTTTTCGTGGATATTTTGGAAATGTCGAATTCTCTGACTTCGGTGATGGTGAGGTTAGGTTGGGTTAGGTATTGTGAGGTAAGCACGTTTTGTGGATATTTTCGCAATGTCCAATTCTTTGATTTCGGTGATGGTTAGGTTCAGATGGGTGAGGTTTGGTAGGATAAGAACTTTTCGTGGATATTTTTGCAATGTCGAATTCTCTGACTTCGGTGATGGTAAGGTGAGGTTGGGTTAGGTATTGTGAGGTAAGCACGTTTTGTGGATATTTTTGCAATGTCCAATTCTTTGATTTCGGTAATGGTTAGGTTCAGATGAGTGTGGTTTGGTAGGATAAGAACTTTTTGTGGATATTTTGGCAATTTCGAATTCTCTGACTTCGGTAATGGTAAGGTGAGGTTGGGTTAGGTATTGTGAGGTTAGCACGTTTTGTGGATATTTTGGCAATGTCCAATTCTTTGATTTCGGTGATGGTTAGGTTCAGATGGGTGAGGTTTGGTAGGATAAGAACTTTTTGTGGATATTTTGGCAATGTCGAATTCTCTGACTTCGGTGATGGTAAGGTGAGGTTGGGTTAGGTATTGTGAGGTAAGCACGTTTTGTGGATATTTTCGCAATGTCCAATTTTTTGATTTCGGTGATGGTTAGGTTCAGATGGGTGAGGTTTGGTAGGATAAGCACTTTTTGTGGATATTTTGGGAATGTCGAATTTTCTAACTTCGGTGATGGTTAGGTTAGGTTAGGTTAGGTATTGTGAGGAAGGCACGTTTTGTGAATATTTTCGCAATGTCAAATTCTTTGATTTCGGTGATGGTTAGGTTCAGATGGGTGAGGTTTGGTAGGATAAGAACTTTTTGTGGATATTTTGGGAATGTCGAATTCTCTGACTTCGGTAATGGTTAGGTTAGGTTGGGTTAGGTATTGTGAAGTAAGCACGTTTTGTGGATATTTTCGCAATGTCCAATTCTTTGATTTCGGTGATGGTTAGGTTCAGATGGGTGAGGTTTGGTAGGATAAGAACTTTTCATGGATATTTTGGCAATGTCGAATTCTCTGACTTCGGTGATGGTAAGGTGAGGTTGGGTTAGGTATTGTGAGGTAAGCACGTTTTGTGGATATTTTCGCAATGTCCAATTCTTTGATTTCGGTGATGGTTAGGTTCAGATGGGTGAGGTTTGGTAGGATAAGAACTTTTTGTGGATATTTTGGCAATGTCGAATTTTCTAACTTCGGTGATGGTTAGGTTAGGTTGGGTTAGGTATTGTGAGGAAGGCACGTTTTGTGGATATTTTCGCAATGTCAAATTCTTTGATTTCGGTGATGGTTAGGTTCAGATGGGTGAGGTTTGGTAGGATAAGAACTTTTTGTGGATATTTTGGGAATGTCGAATTCTCTGACTTCGGTAATGGTTAGGTTAGGTTGGGTTAGGTATTGTGAAGTAAGCACGTTTTGTGGATATTTTTGCAATGTCCAATTCTTTGATTTCGGTAATGGTTAGGTTCAGATGAGTGTGGTTTGGTAGGATAAGAACTTTTTGTGGATATTTTGGCAATGTCGAATTCTCTGACTTCGGTGATGGTTAGGTTAGGTTGGTTTAGGTATTGTAAGGAAGCACGTTTTGTGGATCATTTCGCAATGTCCAATTCTTTGATTTCGGTGATGGTTAGGTTCAGATGAGTGTGGTTTGGTAGGATAAGAACTTTTTGTGGATATTTTGGCAATGTCGAATTCTCTGACTTCGGTGATGGTTAGGTTAGGTTGGGTTAGGTATTGTGAGGTAAGCACGTTTTGTGGATTCTTTGGCAATGTCCAATTCTTTGATTTCGGTGATGGTTAGGTTCAGATGGGTGAGGTTTGGTAGGATAAGAACTTTTTGTGGATATTTTGGAAATGTCGAATTCTCTGACTTCGGTGATGGTTAAGTTAGGTTGGGTTAGGTATTGTGAGGTAAGCACGTTTTGTGGATATTTTCGCAATGTCCAATTCTTTGATTTCGGTGATGGTTAGGTTCAGATGGGTGAGGTTTGGTAGGATAAGAACTTTTCGTGGATATTTTGGCAATGTCGAATTTTCTGACTTCGGTGATGGTAAGGTGAGGTTGGGTTAGGTATTGTGAGGTAAGCACGTTTTGTGGATATTTTCGCAATGTCCAATTCTTTGATTTCGGTGATGGTTAGGTTCAGATGGGTGAGGTTTGGTAGGATAAGAACTTTTTGTGGATATTTTGGCAATGTCGAATTTTCTAACTTCGGTGATGGTTAGGTTAGGTTGGGTTAGGTATTGTGAGGTAGGCACGTTTTGTGGATTTTTTCGCAATGTCAAATTCTTTGATTTCGGTGATGGTTAGGTTCAGATGGGTGAGGTTTGGTAGGATAAGAACTTTTTGTGGATATTTTGGGAATGTCGAATTCTCTGACTTCGGTAATGGTTAGGTTAGGTTGGGTTAGGTATTGTGAAGTAAGCACGTTTTGTGGATATTTTCGCAATGTCCAATTCTTTGATTTCGGTAATGGTTAGGTTCAGATGAGTGTGGTTTGGTAGGATAAGAACTTTTTGTGGATATTTTGGCAATGTCGAATTCTCTGACTTCGGTGATGATTAGGTTAGGTTGGTTTAGGTATTGTAAGGAAGCACGTTTTGTGGATATTTTCGCAATGTCCAATTCTTTGATTTCGGTGATGGTTAGGTTCAGATGAGTGTGGTTTGGTAGGATAAGAACTTTTTGTGGATATTTTGGCAATGTCGAATTTTTTGACTTCGGTGATGGTTAGGTTAGGTTGGGTTAGGTATTGTGAGGTAAGCACGTTTTGTGGATATTTAATCAATGTCCAATTCTTTGATTTCGGTGATGGTTCGGTTCAGATGGGTGAGGTTTGTAGGATAAGCACTTTTTGTGGATATTTTGGCAATGTCGAATTCTCTGACTTCGGTGATGGTTAGGTTAGGTTGGGTTAGGTATTGTGAGGTAAGCACGTTCTGTGGATATTTTCGCAACGTCCAATTCTTTGAGTTCGGTGATGGTTAGGTTCAGATGGGTGAGGTTTGGTAGGATAAGAACTTTTCGTGGATATTTTGGCAATGTCGAATTCTTTGACTTCGGTGATGGTTAGGTTAGGTTGGTTTAGGTATTGTAAGGAAGCACGTTTTGTGGATATTTTCGCAATGTCCAATTCTTTGATTTCGGTGATGGTTAGGTTCAGATGAGTGTGGTTTGGTAGGATAAGAACTTTTTGTGGATATTTTGGCAATGTCGAATTCTCTGACTTCGGTCATGGTAAGGTGAGGTTGGGTTAGGTATTGTGAGGTAAGCACGTTTTGTGGATATTTTGGCAATGTCCAAATCTTTGATTTCGGTAATGGTTAGGTTCAGATGGGTGAGGTTTGGTAGGATAAGAACTTTTCGTGGATATTTTGGCAATGTCGAATTCTCTGACTTCGGTGATGGTAAGGTGAGGTTGGGTTAGGTATTGTGAGGTAAGCACGTTTTGTGGATATTTTCGCAATGTCCAATTCTTTGATTTCGGTGATGGTTAGGTTCAGATGGGTGAGGTTTGGTAGGATAAGAACTTTTTGTGGATATTTTGGCAATGTCGATATTTCTAACTTCGGTGATGGTTAGGTTAGGTTGGGTTAGGTATTGTGAGGAAGGCACGTTTTGTGGATATTTTCGCAACGTCAAATTCTTTGATTTCGGTGATGGTTAGGTTCAGATGGGTGAGGTTTGGTAGGATAAGAACTTTTTGTGGATATTTTGGCAATGTCGAATTCTCTGACTTCGGTGATGGTTAGGTTAGGTTGGGTTAGGTATTGTGAGGTAAGCACGTTTTGTGGATATTTTCGCAATGTCCAATTCTTTGATTTCGGTGATGGTTAGGTTCAGATGGGTGAGGTTTGGTAGGATAAGAACTTTTCGTGGATATTTTGGAAATGTCGAATTCTCTGACTTCGGTGATGGTGAGGTTAGGTTGGGTTAGGTATTGTGAGGTAAGCACGTTTTGTGGATATTTTCGCAATGTCCAATTCTTTGATTTCGGTGATGGTTAGGTTCAGATGGGTGAGGTTTGGTAGGATAAGAACTTTTCGTGGATATTTTTGCAATGTCGAATTCTCTGACTTCGGTGATGGTAAGGTGAGGTTGGGTTAGGTATTGTGAGGTAAGCACGTTTTGTGGATATTTTTGCAATGTCCAATTCTTTGATTTCGGTAATGGTTAGGTTCAGATGAGTGTGGTTTGGTAGGATAAGAACTTTTTGTGGATATTTTGGCAATTTCGAATTCTCTGACTTCGGTAATGGTAAGGTGAGGTTGGGTTAGGTATTGTGAGGTTAGCACGTTTTGTGGATATTTTGGCAATGTCCAATTCTTTGATTTCGGTGATGGTTAGGTTCAGATGGGTGAGGTTTGGTAGGATAAGAACTTTTTGTGGATATTTTGGCAATGTCGAATTCTCTGACTTCGGTGATGGTAAGGTGAGGTTGGGTTAGGTATTGTGAGGTAAGCACGTTTTGTGGATATTTTCGCAATGTCCAATTTTTTGATTTCGGTGATGGTTAGGTTCAGATGGGTGAGGTTTGGTAGGATAAGCACTTTTTGTGGATATTTTGGGAATGTCGAATTTTCTAACTTCGGTGATGGTTAGGTTAGGTTAGGTTAGGTATTGTGAGGAAGGCACGTTTTGTGAATATTTTCGCAATGTCAAATTCTTTGATTTCGGTGATGGTTAGGTTCAGATGGGTGAGGTTTGGTAGGATAAGAACTTTTTGTGGATATTTTGGGAATGTCGAATTCTCTGACTTCGGTAATGGTTAGGTTAGGTTGGGTTAGGTATTGTGAAGTAAGCACGTTTTGTGGATATTTTCGCAATGTCCAATTCTTTGATTTCGGTGATGGTTAGGTTCAGATGGGTGAGGTTTGGTAGGATAAGAACTTTTCATGGATATTTTGGCAATGTCGAATTCTCTGACTTCGGTGATGGTAAGGTGAGGTTGGGTTAGGTATTGTGAGGTAAGCACGTTTTGTGGATATTTTCGCAATGTCCAATTCTTTGATTTCGGTGATGGTTAGGTTCAGATGGGTGAGGTTTGGTAGGATAAGAACTTTTTGTGGATATTTTGGCAATGTCGAATTTTCTAACTTCGGTGATGGTTAGGTTAGGTTGGGTTAGGTATTGTGAGGAAGGCACGTTTTGTGGATATTTTCGCAATGTCAAATTCTTTGATTTCGGTGATGGTTAGGTTCAGATGGGTGAGGTTTGGTAGGATAAGAACTTTTTGTGGATATTTTGGGAATGTCGAATTCTCTGACTTCGGTAATGGTTAGGTTAGGTTGGGTTAGGTATTGTGAAGTAAGCACGTTTTGTGGATATTTTTGCAATGTCCAATTCTTTGATTTCGGTAATGGTTAGGTTCAGATGAGTGTGGTTTGGTAGGATAAGAACTTTTTGTGGATATTTTGGCAATGTCGAATTCTCTGACTTCGGTGATGGTTAGGTTAGGTTGGTTTAGGTATTGTAAGGAAGCACGTTTTGTGGATCATTTCGCAATGTCCAATTCTTTGATTTCGGTGATGGTTAGGTTCAGATGAGTGTGGTTTGGTAGGATAAGAACTTTTTGTGGATATTTTGGCAATGTCGAATTCTCTGACTTCGGTGATGGTTAGGTTAGGTTGGGTTAGGTATTGTGAGGTAAGCACGTTTTGTGGATTCTTTGGCAATGTCCAATTCTTTGATTTCGGTGATGGTTAGGTTAAGATGGGTGAGGTTTGGTAGGATAAGAACTTTTTGTGGATATTTTGGAAATGTCGAATTCTCTGACTTCGGTGATGGTTAAGTTAGGTTGGGTTAGGTATTGTGAGGTAAGCACGTTTTGTGGATATTTTCGCAATGTCCAATTCTTTGATTTCGGTGATGGTTAGGTTCAGATGGGTGAGGTTTGGTAGGATAAGAACTTTTCGTGGATATTTTGGCAATGTCGAATTTTCTGACTTCGGTGATGGTAAGGTGAGGTTGGGTTAGGTATTGTGAGGTAAGCACGTTTTGTGGATATTTTCGCAATGTCCAATTCTTTGATTTCGGTGATGGTTAGGTTCAGATGGGTGAGGTTTGGTAGGATAAGAACTTTTTGTGGATATTTTGGCAATGTCGAATTTTCTAACTTCGGTGATGGTTAGGTTAGGTTGGGTTAGGTATTGTGAGGTAGGCACGTTTTGTGGATTTTTTCGCAATGTCAAATTCTTTGATTTCGGTGATGGTTAGGTTCAGATGGGTGAGGTTTGGTAGGATAAGAACTTTTTGTGGATATTTTGGGAATGTCGAATTCTCTGACTTCGGTAATGGTTAGGTTAGGTTGGGTTAGGTATTGTGAAGTAAGCACGTTTTGTGGATATTTTCGCAATGTCCAATTCTTTGATTTCGGTAATGGTTAGGTTCAGATGAGTGTGGTTTGGTAGGATAAGACCTTTTTGTGGATATTTTGGCAATGTCGAATTCTCTGACTTCGGTGATGATTAGGTTAGGTTGGTTTAGGTATTGTAAGGAAGCACGTTTTGTGGATATTTTCGCAATGTCCAATTCTTTGATTTCGGTGATGGTTAGGTTCAGATGAGTGTGGTTTGGTAGGATAAGAACTTTTTGTGGATATTTTGGCAATGTCGAATTTTTTGACTTCGGTGATGGTTAGGTTAGGTTGGGTTAGGTATTGTGAGGTAAGCACGTTTTGTGGATATTTAATCAATGTCCAATTCTTTGATTTCGGTGATGGTTCGGTTCAGATGGGTGAGGTTTGTAGGATAAGCACTTTTTGTGGATATTTTGGCAATGTCGAATTCTCTGACTTCGGTGATGGTTAGGTTAGGTTGGGTTAGGTATTGTGAGGTAAGCACGTTCTGTGGATATTTTCGCAACGTCCAATTCTTTGAGTTCGGTGATGGTTAGGTTCAGATGGGTGAGGTTTGGTAGGATAAGAACTTTTCGTGGATATTTTGGCAATGTCGAATTCTTTGACTTCGGTGATGGTTAGGTTAGGTTGGTTTAGGTATTGTAAGGAAGCACGTTTTGTGGATATTTTCGCAATGTCTAATTCTTTGATTTCGGTGATGGTTAGGTTCAGATGAGTGTGGTTTGGTAGGATAAGAACTTTTTGTGGATATTTTGGCAATGTCGAATTCTCTGACTTCGGTCATGGTAAGGTGAGGTTGGGTTAGGTATTGTGAGGTAAGCACGTTTTGTGGATATTTTGGCAATGTCCAATTCTTTGATTTCGGTAATGATTAGGTTCAGATGGGTGAGGTTTGGTAGGATAAGAACTTTTCGTGGATATTTTGGCAATGTCGAATTCTCTGACTTCGGTGATGGTAAAATGAGGTTGGGTTAGGTATTGTGAGGTAAGCACGTTTTGTGGATATTTTCGCAATGTCCAATTCTTTGATTTCGGTGATGGTTAGGTTCAGATGGGTGAGGTTTGGTAGGATAAGAACTTTTTGTGGATATTTTGGCAATGTCGAATTTTCTAACTTCGGTGATGGTTAGGTTAGGTTGGATTAGGTATTGTGAGGAAGGCACGTTTTGTGGATATTTTCGCAACGTCAAATTCTTTGATTTCGGTGATGGTTAGGTTCAGATGGGTGAGGTTTGGTAGGATAAGAACTTTTTGTGGATATTTTGGCAATGTCGAATTCTCTGACTTCGGTGATGGTTAGGTTAGGTTGGGTTAGGTATTGTGAGGTAAGCACGTTTTGTGGATATTTTCGCAATGTCCAATTCTTTGATTTCGGTGATGGTTAGGTTCAGATGGGTGAGGTTTGGTATGATAAGAACTTTTCGTGGATATTTTGGAAATGTCGAATTCTCTGACTTCGGTGATGGTTAGGTTAGGTTGGGTTAGGTATTGTGAGGTAAGCACGTTTTGTGGATATTTTCGCAATGTCCAATTCTTTGATTTCGGTGATGGTTAGGTTCAGATGGGTGAGGTTTGGTAGGATAAGAACTTTTCGTGGATATTTTTGCAATGTCGAATTTTTTGACTTCGGTGATGGTTAGGTTAGGTTGAGTTAGGTATTGTGAGGTAAGCACGTTTTGTGGATATTTAATCAATGTCCAATTCTTTGATTTCGGTGATGGTTAGGTTCAGATGGGTGAGGTTTGTAGGATAAGCACTTTTTGTGGATATTTTGGCAATGTCGAATTCTCTGACTTCGGTGATGGTTAGGTTAGGTTGGGTTAGGTATTGTGAGGTAAGCACGTTCTGTGGATATTTTCGCAACGTCCAATTCTTTGAGTTCGGTGATGGTTAGGTTCAGATGGGTGAGGTTTGGTAGGATAAGAACCTTTCGTGGATATTTTGGCAATGTCGAATTCTTTGACTTCGGTGATGGTTAGGTTAGGTTGGTTTAGGTATTGTAAGGAAGCACGTTTTGTGGATATTTTCGCAATGTCCAATTCTTTGATTTCGGTGATGGTTAGGTTCAGATGAGTGTGGTTTGGTAGGATAAGAACTTTTTGTGGATATTTTGGCAATGTCGAATTCTCTGACTTCGGTCATGGTAAGGTGAGGTTGGGTTAGGTATTGTGAGGTAAGCACGTTTTGTGGATATTTTGGCAATGTCCAATTCTTTGATTTCGGTAATGGTTAGGTTCAGATGGGTGAGGTTTGGTAGGATAAGAACTTTTCGTGGATATTTTGGCAATGTCGAATTCTCTGACTTCGGTGATGGTAAGGTGAGGTTGGGTTAGGTATTGTGAGGTAAGCACGTTTTGTGGATATTTTCGCAATGTCCAATTCTTTGATTTCGGTGATGGTTAGGTTCAGATGGGTGAGGTTTGGTAGGATAAGAACTTTTTGTGGATATTTTGGCAATGTCGAATTTTCTAACTTCGGTGATGGTTAGGTTAGGTTGGGTTAGGTATTGTGAGGAAGGCACGTTTTGTGGATATTTTCGCAACGTCAAATTCTTTGATTTCGGTGATGGTTAGGTTCAGATGGGTGAGGTTTGGTAGGATAAGAACTTTTTGTGGATATTTTGGCAATGTCGAATTCTCTGACTTCGGTGATGGTTAGGTGAGGTTGGGTTAGGTATTGTGAGGTAAGCACGTTTTGTGGATATTTTCGCAATGTCCAATTCTTTGATTTCGGTGATGGTTAGGTTCAGATGGGTGAGGTTTGGTAGGATAAGAACTTTTCGTGGATATTTTGGAAATGTCGAATTCTCTGACTTCGGTGATGGTTAGGTTAGGTTGGGTTAGGTATTGTGAGGTAAGCACGTTTTGTGGATATTTTCGCAATGTCCAATTCTTTGATTTCGGTGATGGTTAGGTTCAGATGGGTGAGGTTTGGTAGGATAAGAACTTTTCGTGGATATTTTTGCAATGTCGAATTCTCTGACTTCGGTGATGGTAAGGTGAGGTTGGGTTAGGTAATGTGAGGTAAGCACGTTTTGTGGATATTTTTGCAATGTCCAATTCTTTGATTTCGGTAATGGTTAGGTTCAGATGAGTGTGGTTTGGTAGGATAAGAATTTTTTGTGGATATTTTGGCAATGTCGAATTCTCTGACTTCGGTGATGGTTAGGTTAGGTTGGGTTAGGTATTGTGAGGTAAGCACGTTTTGTGGATATTTAATCAATGTCCAATTCTTTGATTTCGGTGATGGTTAGGTTCAGATGGGTGAGGTTTGTAGGATAAGCACTTTTTGTGGATATTTTGGCAATGTCGAATTCTCTGACTTCGGTGATGGTTAGGTTAGGTTGGATTAGGTATTGTGAGGTAAGCACGTTCTGTGGATATTTTCGCAACGTCCAATTCTTTGAGTTCGGTGATGGTTAGGTTCAGATGGGTGAGGTTTGGTAGGATAAGAACTTTTCGTGGATATTTTGGCAATGTCGAATTCTCTGACTTCGGTGATGGTTAGGTGAGGTTGGGTTAGGTATTGTAAGGAAGCACGTTTTGTGGATATTTTCGCAATGTCCAATTCTTTGATTTCGGTGATGGTTAGGTTCAGATGAGTGTGGTTTGGTAGGATAAGAACTTTTTGTGGATATTTTGGCAATGTCGAATTCTCTGACTTCGGTGATGGTTAGGTTAGGTTGGGTTAGGTATTGTGAGGTAAGCACGTTTTGTGGATATTTTCGCAATGTCCAATTCTTTGATTTCGGTGATGGTTAGGTTCAGATGGGTGAGGTTTGGTAGGATAAGAACTTTTCGTGGATATTTTGGAAATGTCGAATTCTCTGACTTCGGTGATGGTTAGGTTAGGTTGGGTTAGGTATTGTGAGGTAAGCACGTTTTGTGGATATTTTCGCAATGTCCAATTCTTTGATTTCGGTGATGGTTAGGTTCAGATGGGTGAGGTTTGGTAGGATAAGAACTTTTCGTGGATATTTTTGCAATGTCGAATTCTCTGACTTCGGTGATGGTAAGGTGAGGTTGGGTTAGGTATTGTGAGGTAAGCACGTTTTGTGTATATTTTTGCAATGTCCAATTCTTTGATTTCGGTAATGGTTAGGTTCAGATGGGTGAGGTTTGGTAGGATAAGAACTTTTCGTGGATATTTTGGCAATGTCGAATTTTCTGACTTCGGTGATGGTAAGGTGAGGTTGGGTTAGGTATTGTGAGGTAAGCACGTTTTGTGGATATTTTCGCAATGTCCAATTCTTTGATTTCGGTGATGGTTAGGTTCAGATGGGTGAGGTTTGGTAGGATAAGAACTTTTTGTGGATATTTTGGCAATGTCGAATTTTCTAACTTCGGTGATGGTTAGGTTAGGTTGGGTTAGGTATTGTGAGGTAGGCACGTTTTGTGGATTTTTTCGCAATGTCAAATTCTTTGATTTCGGTGATGGTTAGGTTCAGATGGGTGAGGTTTGGTAGGATAAGAACTTTTTGTGGATATTTTGGGAATGTCGAATTCTCTGACTTCGGTAATGGTTAGGTTAGGTTGGGTTAGGTATTGTGAAGTAAGCACGTTTTGTGGATATTTTCGCAATGTCCAATTCTTTGATTTCGGTAATGGTTAGGTTCAGATGAGTGTGGTTTGGTAGGATAAGAACTTTTTGTGGATATTTTGGCAATGTCGAATTCTCTGACTTCGGTGATGATTAGGTTAGGTTGGTTTAGGTATTGTAAGGAAGCACGTTTTTTGGATATTTTCGCAATGTCCAATTCTTTGATTTCGGTGATGGTTAGGTTCAGATGAGTGTGGTTTGGTAGGATAAGAACTTTTTGTGGATATTTTGGCAATGTCGAATTTTTTGACTTCGGTGATGGTTAGGTTAGGTTGGGTTAGGTATTGTGAGGTAAGCACGTTTTGTGGATATTTAATCAATGTCCAATTTTTTGATTTCGGTGATGGTTAGGTTCAGATGGGTGAGGTTTGTAGGATAAGCACTTTTTGTGGATATTTTGGCAATGTCGAATTCTCTGACTTCGGTGATGGTTAGGTTAGGTTGGGTTAGGTATTGTGAGGTAAGCACGTTCTGTGGATATTTTCGCAACGTCCAATTCTTTGAGTTCGGTGATGGTTAGGTTCAGATGGGTGAGGTTTGGTAGGATAAGAACTTTTCGTGGATATTTTGGCAATGTCGAATTCTTTGACTTCGGTGATGGTTAGGTTAGGTTGGTTTAGGTATTGTGAGGTAAGCACGTTTTGTGGATATTTAATCAATGTCCAATTCTTTGATTTCGGTGATGGTTAGGTTCAGATGGGTGAGGTTTGTAGGATAAGCACTTTTTGTGGATATTTTGGCAATGTCGAATTCTCTGACTTTGGTGATGGTTAGGTTAGGTTGGGTTAGGTATTGTGAGGTAAGCACGTTCTGTGGATATTTTCGCAACGTCCAATTCTTTGAGTTCGGTGATGGTTAGGTTCAGATGGGTGAGGTTTGGTAGGATAAGAACTTTTCGTGGATATTTTGGCAATGTCGAATTCTTTGACTTCGGTGATGGTTAGGTTAGGTTGGTTTAGGTATTGTAAGGAAGCACGTTTTGTGGATATTTTCGCAATGTCCAATTCTTTGATTTCGGTGATGGTTAGGTTCAGATGAGTGTGGTTTGGTAGGATAAGAACTTTTTGTGGATATTTTGGCAATGTCGAATTCTCTGACTTCGGTCATGGTAAGGTGAGGTTGGTTTAGGTATTGTGAGGTAAGCACGTTTTGTGGATATTTTGGCAATGTCCAATTCTTTGATTTCGGTAATGGTTAGGTTCAGATGGGTGAGGTTTGGTAGGATAAGAACTTTTCGTGGATATTTTGGCAATGTCGAATTCTCTGACTTCGGTGATGGTAAGGTGAGGTTGGGTTAGGTTTTGTGAGGTAAGCACGTTTTGTGGATATTTTCGCAATGTCCAATTCTTTGATTTCGGTGATGGTTAGGTTCAGATGGGTGAGGTTTGGTAGGATAAGAACTTTTTGTGGATATTTTGGCAATGTCGAATTTTCTAACTTCGGTGATGGTTAGGTTAGGTTGGGTTAGGTATTGTGAGGAAGGCACGTTTTGTGGATATTTTCGCAACGTCAAATTCTTTGATTTCGGTGATGGTTAGGTTCAGATGGGTGAGGTTTGGTAGGATAAGAACTTTTTGTGGATATTTTGGCAATGTCGAATTCTCTGACTTCGGTGATGGTTAGGTTAGGTTGGGTTAGGTATTGTGAGGTAAGCACGTTTTGTGGATATTTTCGCAATGTCCAATTCTTTGATTTCGGTGATGGTTAGGTTCAGATGGGTGAGGTTTGGTAGGATAAGAACTTTTCGTGGATATTTTGGAAATGTCGAATTCTCTGACTTCGGTGATGGTTAGGTTAGGTTGGGTTAGGTATTGTGAGGTAAGCACGTTTTGTGGATATTTTCGCAATGTCCAATTCTTTGATTTCGGTGATGGTTAGGTTCAGATGGGTGAGGTTTGGTAGGATAAGAACTTTTCGTGGATATTTTTGCAATGTCGAATTTTTTGACTTCGGTGATGGTTAGGTTAGGTTGGGTTAGGTATTGTGAGGTAAGCACGTTTTGTGAATATTTAATCAATGTCCAATTCTTTGATTTCGGTGATGGTTAGGTTCAGATGGGTGAGGTTTGTAGGATAAGCACTTTTTGTGGATATTTTGGCAATGTCGAATTCTCTGACTTCGGTGATGGTTAGGTTAGGTTGGGTTAGGTATTGTGAGGTAAGCACGTTCTGTGGATATTTTCGCAACGTCCAATTCTTTGAGTTCGGTGATGGTTAGGTTCAGATGGGTGAGGTTTGGTAGGATAAGAACTTTTCGTGGATATTTTGGCAATGTCGAATTCTTTGACTTCGGTGATGGTAAGGTTAGGTTGGTTTAGGTATTGTAAGGAAGCACGTTTTGTGGATATTTTCGCAATGTCCAATTCTTTGATTTCGGTGATGGTTAGGTTCAGATGAGTGTGGTTTGGTAGGATAAGAACTTTTTGTGGATATTTTGGCAATGTCGAATTCTCTGACTTCGGTCATGGTAAGGTGAGGTTGGGTTAGGTATTGTGAGGTAAGCACGTTTTGTGGATATTTTGGCAATGTCCAATTCTTTGATTTCGGTAATGGTTAGGTTCAGATGGGTGAGGTTTGGTAGGATAAGAACTTTTCGTGGATATTTTGGCAATGTCGAATTCTCTGACTTCGGTGATGATTAGGTTAGGTTGGTTTAGGTATTGTAAGGAAGCACGTTTTGTGGATATTTTCGCAATGTCCAATTCTTTGATTTCGGTGATGGTTAGGTTCAGATGAGTGTGGTTTGGTAGGATAAGAACTTTTTGTGGATATTTTGGCAATGTCGAATTTTTTGACTTCGGTGATGGTTAGGTTAGGTTGGGTTAGGAATTGTGAGGTAAGCACGTTTTGTGGATATTTAATCAATGTCCAATTTTTTGATTTCGGTGATGGTTAGGTTCAGATGGGTGAGGTTTGTAGGATAAGCACTTTTTGTGGATATTTTGGCAATGTCGAATTCTCTGACTTCGGTGATGGTTAGGTTAGGTTGGGTTAGGTATTGTGAGGTAAGCACGTTCTGTGGATATTTTCGCAACGTCCAATTCTTTGAGTTCGGTGATGGTTAGGTTCAGATGGGTGAGGTTTGGTAGGATAAGAACTTTTCGTGGATATTTTGGCAATGTCGAATTCTTTGACTTCGGTGATGGTTAGGTTAGGTTGGTTTAGGTATTGTGAGGTAAGCACGTTTTGTGGATATTTAATTAATGTCCAATTCTTTGATTTCGGTGATGGTTAGGTTCAGATGGGTGAGGTTTGTAGGATAAGCACTTTTTGTGGATATTTTGGCAATGTCGAATTCTCTGACTTTGGTGATGGTTAGGTTAGGTTGGGTTAGGTATTGTGAGGTAAGCACGTTCTGTGGATATTTTCGCAACGTCCAATTCTTTGAGTTCGGTGATGGTTAGGTTCAGATGGGTGAGGTTTGGTAGGATAAGAACTTTTCGTGGATATTTTGGCAATGTCGAATTCTTTGACTTCGGTGATGGTTAGGTTAGGTTGGTTTAGGTATTGTAAGGAAGCACGTTTTGTGGATATTTTCGCAACGTCAAATTTTTTGATTTCGGTGATGGTTAGGTTCAGATGGGTGAGGTTTGGTAGGATAAGAACTTTTCGTGGATATTTTGGAAATGTCGAATTCTCTGACTTTGGTGATGGTTAGGTTAGGTTGGGTTAGGTATTGTGAGGTAAGCACGTTTTGTGGATATTTTCGCAATGTCCAATTCTTTGATTTCGGTGATGGTTAGGTTCAGATGGGTGAGGTTTGGTAGGATAAGAACTTTTCGTGGATATTTTTGCAATGTCGAATTCTCTGACTTCGGTGATGGTAAGGTGAGGTTGGGTTAGGTATTGTGAGGTAAGCACGTTTTGTGGATATTTTTGCAATGTCCAATTCTTTGATTTCGGTAATGGTTAGGTTCAGATGAGTGTGGTTTGGTAGGATAAGAATTTTTTGTGGATATTTTGGCAATGTCGAATTCTCTGACTTCGGTGATGGTTAGGTAAGGTTGGGTTAGGTATTGTGAGGTAAGCACGTTTTGTGGATATTTAATCAATGTCCAATTCTTTGATTTCGGTGATGGTTAGGTTCAGATGGGTGAGGTTTGTAGGATAAGCACTTTTTGTGGATATTTTGGCAATGTCGAATTCTCTGACTTCGGTGATGGTTAGGTTAGGTTGGATTAGGTATTGTGAGGTAAGCACGTTCTGTGGATATTTTCGCAACGTCCAATTCTTTGAGTTCGGTGATGGTTAGGTTCAGATGGGTGAGGTTTGGTAGGATAAGAACTTTTCGTGGATATTTTGGCAATGTCGAATTCTTTGACTTCGGTGATGGTTAGGTTAGGTTGGTTTAGGTATTGTGAGGTAAGCACGTTTTGTGGATATTTAATTAATGTCCAATTCTTTGATTTCGGTGATGGTTAGGTTCAGATGGGTGAGGTTTGTAGGATAAGCACTTTTTGTGGATATTTTGGCAATGTCGAATTCTCTGACTTTGGTGATGGTTAGGTTAGGTTGGGTTAGGTATTGTGAGGTAAGCACGTTCTGTGGATATTTTCGCAACGTCCAATTCTTTGAGTTCGGTGATGGTTAGGTTCAGATGGGTGAGGTTTGGTAGGATAAGAACTTTTCGTGGATATTTTGGCAATGTCGAATTCTTTGACTTCGGTGATGGTTAGGTTAGGTTGGTTTAGGTATTGTAAGGAAGCACGTTTTGTGGATATTTTCGCAACGTCAAATTTTTTGATTTCGGTGATGGTTAGGTTCAGATGGGTGAGGTTTGGTAGGATAAGAACTTTTTGTGGATATTTTGGCAATGTCGAATTCTCTGACTTCGGTGATGGTTAGGTTAGGTTGGGTTAGGTATTGTGAGGTAAGCACGTTTTGTGGATATTTTCGCAATGTCCAATTCTTTGATTTCGGTGATGGTTAGGTTCAGATGGGTGAGGTTTGGTAGGATAAGAACTTTTCGTGGATATTTTGGAAATGTCGAATTCTCTGACTTCGGTGATGGTTAGGTTAGGTTGGGTTAGGTATTGTGAGGTAAGCACGTTTTGTGGATATTTTCGCAATGTCCAATTCTTTGATTTCGGTGATGGTTAGGTTCAGATGGGTGAGGTTTGGTAGGATAAGAACTTTTCGTGGATATTTTTGCAATGTCGAATTCTCTGACTTCGGTGATGGTAAGGTGAGGTTGGGTTAGGTATTGTGAGGTAAGCACGTTTTGTGGATATTTTTGCAATGTCCAATTCTTTGATTTCGGTAATGGTTAGGTTCAGATGAGTGTGGTTTGGTAGGATAAGAATTTTTTGTGGATATTTTGGCAATGTCGAATTCTCTGACTTCGGTGATGGTTAGGTTAGGTTGGGTTAGGTATTGTGAGGTAAGCACGTTTTGTGGATATTTAATCAATGTCCAATTCTTTGATTTCGGTGATGGTTAGGTTCAGATGGGTGAGGTTTGTAGGATAAGCACTTTTTGTGGATATTTTGGCAATGTCGAATTCTCTGACTTCGGTGATGGTTAGGTTAGGTTGGATTAGGTATTGTGAGGTAAGCACGTTCTGTGGATATTTTCGCAACGTCCAATTCTTTGAGTTCGGTGATGGTTAGGTTCAGATGGGTGAGGTTTGGTAGGATAAGAACTTTTCGTGGATATTTTGGCAATGTCGAATTCTCTGACTTCGGTGATGGTTAGGTGAGGTTGGGTTAGGTATTGTAAGGAAGCACGTTTTGTGGATATTTTCGCAATGTCCAATTCTTTGATTTCGGTGATGGTTAGGTTCAGATGAGTGTGGTTTGGTAGGATAAGAACTTTTTGTGGATATTTTGGCAATGTCGAATTCTCTGACTTCGGTGATGGTTAGGTTAGGTTGGGTTAGGTATTGTGAGGTAAGCACGTTTTGTGGATATTTTCGCAATGTCCAATTCTTTGATTTCGGTGATGGTTAGGTTCAGATGGGTGAGGTTTGGTAGGATAAGAACTTTTCGTGGATATTTTGGAAATGTCGAATTCTCTGACTTCGGTGATGGTTAGGTTAGGTTGGGTTAGGTATTGTGAGGTAAGCACGTTTTGTGGATATTTTCGCAATGTCCAATTCTTTGATTTCGGTGATGGTTAGGTTCAGATGGGTGAGGTTTGGTAGGATAAGAACTTTTCGTGGATATTTTTGCAATGTCGAATTCTCTGACTTCGGTGATGGTAAGGTGAGGTTGGGTTAGGTATTGTGAGGTAAGCACGTTTTGTGGATATTTTTGCAATGTCCAATTCTTTGATTTCGGTAATGGTTAGGTTCAGATGAGTGTGGTTTGGTAGGATAAGAATTTTTTGTGGATATTTTGGCAATGTCGAATTCTCTGACTTACGTGATGGTTAGGTTAGGTTGGGTTAGGTATTGTGAGGGAAGCACGTTTTGTGGATATTTTATCAATGTCCAATTCTTTGATTTCGGTGATGGTTAGGTTCAGATGGGTGAGGTTTGGTAGGATAAGAACTTTTCGTGGATATTTTGGCAATGTCGAATTCTCTGACTTCGGTGATGGTTAGGTTAGGTTGGGTTAGGTATTGTGAGGGAAGCACGTTTTGTGGATATTTTTGCAATGTCAAATTCTTTGATTTCGGTGATGGTTAGGTTCAGATGGGTGAGGTTTGGTAGGATAAGAACTTTTCGTGGATATTTTGGAAATGTCGAATTCTCTGACTTCGGTGATGGTTAGGTTAGGTTGGATTAGGTATTGTGAGGTAAGCACGTTTTGTGGATATTTTCGCAATGTCCAATTCTTTGATTTCGGTGATGGTTAGGTTCAGATGGGTGAGGTTTGGTAGGATAAGAACTTTTCGTGGATATTTTTGCAATGTCGAATTCTCTGACTTCGGTGATGGTAAGGTGAGGTTGGGTTAGGTATTGTGAGGTAAGCACGTTTTGTGGATATTTTTGCAATGTCCAATTCTTTGATTTCGGTAATGGTTAGGTTCAGATGAGTGTGGTTTGGTAGGATAAGAATTTTTTGTGGATATTTTGGCAATGTCGAATTCTCTGACTTACGTGATGGTTAGGTAAGGTTGGGTTAGGTATTGTGAGGGAAGCACGTTTTGTGGATATTTTATCAATGTCCAATTCTTTGATTTCGGTGATGGTTAGGTTCAGATGGGTGAGGTTTGGTAGGATAAGAACTTTTCGTGGATATTTTGGCAATGTCGAATTCTCTGACTTCGGTGATGGTTAGGTTAGGTTGGGTTAGGTATTGTGAGGGAAGCACGTTTTGTGGATATTTTTGCAATGTCAAATTCTTTGATTTCGGTGATGGTTAGGTTCAGATGGGTGAGGTTTGGTAGGATAAGAACTTTTTGTGGATATTTTGGGAATGTCGAATTCTCTGACTTCGGAAATGGTAAGGTTAGGTTGGGTTAGGTATTGTGAAGTAAGCACGTTTTGTGGATATTTTCGCAATGTCTAATTCTTTGATTTCGGTAATGGTTAGGTTCAGATGAGTGTGGTTTGGTAGGACATGAACTTTTTGTGGATATTTTGGCAATGTCGAATTCTCTGACTTCGGTGATGGTTAGGTTAGGTTGGTTTAGGTATTGTAAGGAAGCACGTTTTGTGGATATTTTCGCAATGTCCAATTCTTTGATTTCAGTGATGGTTAGGTTCAGATGAGTGTGGTTTGGTAGGATAAGAACTTTTTGTGGATATTTTGGCAATGTCGAATTCTCTGACTTCGGTGATGGTTAGGTTAGGTTGGGTTAGGTATTGTGAGGTAAGCACGTTTTGTGGATATTTTATCAATGTCCAATTCTTTGATTTCGGTGATGGTTAGGTTCAGATGGGTGAGGTTTGTAGGATAAGCACTTTTTGTGGATATTTTGGCAATGTCGAATTCTCTGACTTCGGTGATGGTTAGGTTAGGTTGGGTTAGGTATTGTGAGGTAAGCACGTTCTGTGGATATTTTCGCAACGTCCAATTCTTTGATTTCGGTGATGGTTAGGTTCAGATGGGTGAGGTTTGGTAGGATAAGAACTTTTCGTGGATATTTTGGCAATGTCGAATTCTCTGACTTTGGTGATGGTTAGGTGAGGTTGGGTTGGGTATTGTGAGGTAAGCACGTTTTGTGGATATTTTCGCAATGTCCAATTCTTTGATTTTGGTGATGGTTAGGTTCAAATGGGTGAGGTTTGGTAGGATAAGAACTTTTTGTGGATATTTTGGCAATGTCGAATTCTCTGACTTGGGTGATGGTTAGGTTAGGTTGGGTTAGGTATTGTGAGGTAAGCACGTTTTTTGGATATTTTCGCAATGTCCAATTCTTTGATTTCGGTGATGGTTAGGTTCAGATGGGTGAGGTTTGGTAGGATAAGAACTTTTTGTGGATATTTTGGCAATGTCGAATTTTCTAACTTCGGTGATGGTTAGGTTAGGTTGGGTTAGGTATTGTGAGGTAGGCACGTTTTGTGGATATTTTCGCAATGTCAAATTCTTTGATTTCGGTGATGGTTAGGTTCAGATGGGTGAGGTTTGGTAGGATAAGAACTTTTTGTGGATATTTTGGGAATGTCGAATTCTCTGACTTCGGTAATGGTTAGGTTAGGTTGGGTTAGGTATTGTGAAGTAAGCACGTTTTTTGGATATTTTTGCAATGTCCAATTCTTTGATTTCTGTGATGGTTAGGTTCAGATGGGTGAGGTTTGGTAGGATAAGAACTTTTTGCGGATATTTTGGCAATGTCGAATTTTCTAACTTCGGTGATGGTTAGGTTAGGTTGGGTTAGGTATTGTGAGGAAGGCACGTTTTGTGGATATTTTCGCAATGTCAAATTCTTTGATTTCGGTGATGGTTAGGTTCAGATGGGTGAGGTTTGGTAGGATAAGAACTTTTTGTGGATATTTTGGGAATGTCTAATTCTCTGACTTCGGTAATGGTTAGGTTAGGTTGGGTTAGGTATTGTGAAGTAAGCACGTTTTGTGGATATTTTCGCAATGTCAAATTCTTTGATTTCGGTGATGGTTAGGTTCAGATGGGTGAGGTTTGGTAGGATAAGAACTTTTTGTGGATATTTTGGGAATGTCGAATTCTCTGACTTCGGTAATGGTTAGGTTAGGTTGGGTTAGGTATTGTGAAGTAAGCACGTTTTGTGGATATTTTCGCAATGTCCAATTCTTTGATTTCGGTAATGGTTAGGTTCAGATGAGTGTGGTTTGGTAGGATAAGAACTTTTTGTGGATATTTTGGCAATGTCGAATTCTCTGACTTCGGTGATGGTTAGGTTAGGTTGGTTTAGGTATTGTAAGGAAGCACGTTTTGTGGATATTTTCGCAATGTCCAATTCTTTGATTTCGGTGATGGTTAGGTTCAGATGAGTGTGGTTTGGTAGGATAAGAACTTTTTGTGGATATTTTGGCAATGTCGAATTTTTTGACTTCGGTGATGGTTAGGTTAGGTTGGGTTAGGTATTGTGAGGTAAGCACGTTTTGTGGATATTTAATCAATGTCCAATTCTTTGATTTCGGTGATGGTTAGGTTCAGATGGGTGAGGTTTGTAGGATAAGCACTTTTTGTGGATATTTTGGCAATGTCGAATTCTCTGACTTCGGTGATGGTTAGGTTAGGTTGGGTTAGGTATTGTGAGGTAAGCACGTTCTGTGGATATTTTCGCAACGTCCAATTCTTTGAGTTCGGTGATGGTTAGGTTCAGATGGGTGAGGTTTGGTAGGATAAGAACTTTTCGTGGATATTTTGGCAATGTCGAATTCTTTGACTTCGGTGATGGTTAGGTTAGGTTGGTTTAGGTATTGTAAGGAAGCACGTTTTGTGGATATTTTCGCAATGTCCAATTCTTTGATTTCGGTGATGGTTAGGTTCAGATGAGTGTGGTTTGGTAGGATAAGAACTTTTTGTGGATATTTTGGCAATGTCGAATTCTCTGACTTCGGTCATGGTAAGGTGAGGTTGGGTTAGGTATTGTGAGGTAAGCACGTTTTGTGGATATTTTGGCAATGTCCAATTCTTTGATTTCGGTAATGGTTAGGTTCAGATGGGTGAGGTTTGGTAGGATAAGAACTTTTCGTGGATATTTTGGCAATGTCGAATTCTCTGACTTCGGTGATGGTAAGGTGAGGTTGGGTTAGGTATTGTGAGGTAAGCACGTTTTGTGGATATTTTCGCAATGTCCAATTCTTTGATTTCGGTGATGGTTAGGTTCAGATGGGTGAGGTTTGGTAGGATAAGAACTTTTTGTGGATATTTTGGCAATGTCGAATTTTCTAACTTTGGTGATGGTTAGGTTAGGTTGGGTTAGGTATTGTGAGGAAGGCACGTTTTGTGGATATTTTCGCAACGTCAAATTCTTTGATTTCGGTGATGGTTAGGTTCAGATGGGTGAGGTTTGGTAGGATAAGAACTTTTTGTGGATATTTTGGCAATGTCGAATTCTCTGACTTCGGTGATGGTTAGGTTAGGTTGGGTTAGGTATTGTGAGGTAAGCACGTTTTGTGGATATTTTCGCAATGTCCAATTCTTTGATTTCGGTGATGGTTAGGTTCAGATGGGTGAGGTTTGGTAGGATAAGAACTTTTCGTGGATATTTTGGAAATGTCGAATTCTCTGACTTCGGTGATGGTTAGGTTAGGTTGGGTTAGGTATTGTGAGGTAAGCACGTTTTGTGGATATTTTCGCAATGTCCAATTCTTTGATTTCGGTGATGGTTAGGTTCAGATGGGTGAGGTTTGGTAGGATAAGAACTTTTCGTGGATATTTTTGCAATGTCGAATTCTCTGACTTCGGTGATGGTAAGGTGAGGTTGGGTTAGGTATTGTGAGGTAAGCACGTTTTGTGGATATTTTTGCAATGTCCAATTCTTTGATTTCGGTAATGGTTAGGTTCAGATGAGTGTGGTTTGGTAGGATAAGAATTTTTTGTGGATATTTTGGCAATGTCGAATTCTCTGACTTCGGTGATGGTTAGGTTAGGTTGGGTTAGGTATTGTGAGGTAAGCACGTTTTGTGGATATTAAATCAATGTCCAATTCTTTGATTTCGGTGATGGTTAGGTTCAGATGGGTGAGGTTTGTAGGATAAGCACTTTTTGTGGATATTTTGGCAATGTCGAATTCTCTGACTTCGGTGATGGTTAGGTTAGGTTGGATTAGGTATTGTGAGGTAAGCACGTTCTGTGGATATTTTCGCAACGTCCAATTCTTTGAGTTCGGTGATGGTTAGGTTCAGATGGGTGAGGTTTGGTAGGATAAGAACTTTTCGTGGATATTTTGGCAATGTCGAATTCTCTGACTTCGGTGATGGTTAGGTGAGGTTGGGTTAGGTATTGTAAGGAAGCACGTTTTGTGGATATTTTCGCAATGTCCAATTCTTTGATTTCGGTGATGGTTAGGTTCAGATGAGTGTGGTTTGGTAGGATAAGAACTTTTTGTGGATATTTTGGCAATGTCGAATTCTCTGACTTCGGTGATGGTTAGGTTAGGTTGGGTTAAGTATTGTGAGGTAAGCACGTTTTGTGGATATTTTCGCAATGTCCAATTCTTTGATTTCGGTGATGGTTAGGTTCAGATGGGTGAGGTTTGGTAGGATAAGAACTTTTCGTGGATATTTTGGAAATGTCGAATTCTCTGACTTCGGTGATGGTTAGGTTAGGTTGGGTTAGGTATTGAGAGGTAAGCACGTTTTGTGGATATTTTCGCAATGTCCAATTCTTTGATTTCGGTGATGGTTAGGTTCAGATGGGTGAGGTTTGGTAGGATAAGAACTTTTCGTGGATATTTTTGCAATGTCGAATTCTCTGACTTCGGTGATGGTAAGGTGAGGTTGGGTTAGGTATTGTGAGGTAAGCACGTTTTGTGGATATTTTTGCAATGTCCAATTCTTTGATTTCGGTAATGGTTAGGTTCAGATGAGTGTGGTTTGGTAGGATAATAATTTTTTGTGGATATTTTGGCAATGTCGAATTCTCTGACTTACGTGATGGTTAGGTTAGGTTGGGTTAGGTATTGTGAGGGAAGCACGTTTTGTGGATATTTTATCAATGTCCAATTCTTTGATTTCGGTGATGGTTAGGTTCAGATGGGTGAGGTTTGGTAGGATAAGAACTTTTCGTGGATATTTTGGCAATGTCGAATTCTCTGACTTCGGTGATGGTTAGGTTAGGTTGGGTTAGGTATTGTGAGGGAAGCACGTTTTGTGGATATTTTTGCAATGTCAAATTCTTTGATTTCGGTGATGGTTAGGTTCAGATGGGTGAGGTTTGGTAGGATAAGAACTTTTTGTGGATATTTTGGGAATGTCGAATTCTCTGACTTCGGTAATGGTAAGGTTAGGTTGGGTTAGGTATTGTGAAGTAAGCACGTTTTGTGGATATTTTCGCAATGTCTAATTCTTTGATTTCGGTAATGGTTAGGTTCAGATGAGTGTGGTTTGGTAGGACATGAACTTTTTGTGGATATTTTGGCAATGTCGAATTCTCTGACTTCGGTGATGGTTAGGTTAGGTTGGTTTAGGTATTGTAAGGAAGCACGTTTTGTGGATATTTTCGCAATGTCCAATTCTTTGATTTCAGTGATGGTTAGGTTCAGATGAGTGTGGTTTGGTAGGATAAGAACTTTTTGTGGATATTTTGGCAATGTCGAATTCTCTGACTTCGGTGATGGTTAGGTTAGGTTGGGTTAGGTATTGTGAGGTAAGCACGTTTTGTGGATATTTTATCAATGTCCAATTCTTTGATTTCGGTGATGGTTAGGTTCAGATGGGTGAGGTTTGTAGGATAAGCACTTTTTGTGGATATTTTGGCAATGTCGAATTCTCTGACTTCGGTGATGGTTAGGTTAGGTTGGGTTAGGTATTGTGAGGTAAGCACGTTCTGTGGATATTTTCGCAACGTCCAATTCTTTGATTTCGGTGATGGTTAGGTTCAGATGGGTGAGGTTTGGTAGGATAAGAACTTTTCGTGGATATTTTGGCAATGTCGAATTCTCTGACTTTGGTGATGGTTAGGTGAGGTTGGGTTGGGTATTGTGAGGTAAGCACGTTTTGTGGATATTTTCGCAATGTCCAATTCTTTGATTTTGGTGATGGTTAGGTTCAGATGGGTGAGGTTTGGTAGGATAAGAACTTTTTGTGGATATTTTGGCAATGTCGAATTCTCTGACTTGGGTGATGGTTAGGTTAGGTTGGGTTAGGTATTGTGAGGTAAGCACGTTTTTTGGATATTTTCGCAATGTCCAATTCTTTGATTTCGGTGATGGTTAGGTTCAGATGGGTGAGGTTTGGTAGGATAAGAACTTTTCGTGGATATTTTGGCAATGTCGAATTCTCTGACTTCGGTGATGGTAAGGTGAGGTTGGGTTAGGTATTGTGAGGTAAGCACGTTTTGTGGATATTTTCGCAATGTCCAATTCTTTGATTTCGGTGATGGTTAGGTTCAGATGGGTGAGGTTTGGTAGGATAAGAACTTTTTGTGGATATTTTGGCAATGTCGAATTTTCTAACTTCGGTGATGGTTAGGTTAGGTTGGGTTAGGTATTGTGAGGTAGGCACGTTTTGTGGATATTTTCGCAATGTCAAATTCTTTGATTTCGGTGATGGTTAGGTTCAGATGGGTGAGGTTTGGTAGGATAAGAACTTTTTGTGGATATTTTGGGAATGTCGAATTCTCTGACTTCGGTAATGGTTAGGTTAGGTTGGGTTAGGTATTGTGAAGTAAGCACGTTTTTTGGATATTTTTGCAATGTCCAATTCTTTGATTTCGGTGATGGTTAGGTTCAGATGGGTGAGGTTTGGTAGGATAAGAACTTTTTGCGGATATTTTGGCAATGTCGAATTTTCTAACTTCGGTGATGGTTAGGTTAGGTTGGGTTAGGTATTGTGAGGAAGGCACGTTTTGTGGATATTTTCGCAATGTCAAATTCTTTGATTTCGGTGATGGTTAGGTTCAGATGGGTGAGGTTTGGTAGGATAAGAACTTTTTGTGGATATTTTTGCAATGTCGAAATCTCTGACTTCGGTGATGGTAAGTTTAGGTTGGGTTAAATATTGTGAGGTTAACCTTTTTTTGGATATTTTGGCAATGTCCAATTCTTTGATTTCTGTGATGGTTAGGTTCAGATGGGTGAGGTTTGGTAGGATAAGAACTTTTTGTGGATATTTTGGCAATGTCGAATTCTCTGACTTCGGTGATGGTTCGGTTAGGTTAAGTTAGGTATTGTGAGGTAATCCCTTTTTGTGAATATTTTGGCAATGTCCAATTCTTTGATAACGGTGATGGTAAGGTTCAGATGGGTGAGGTTTGGTAGGATAAGAACTTTTTGTGGATATTTTGGCAATGTCGCAATCTCTGACTTTCATGATGGTTAGGTTAGGTTAGGTTAGGAATTGTGGGGTAAGCCCGTTTTGTGGATATTTTGGCAATGTTTAATTCTTCGATTTCGGTGATGGTAAGGCTCAGATGGGTGAGGTTTGGTGGGGTATGAACTTTTTGTGGATATTTTTGCAATGTCGAAATCTCTGACTTCGGTGATCGTAAGTTTAGGTTGGGTTAAATATTGTGAGGTAAGCCCTTTTTTTGGATATTTTGGCAATGTCCAATTCTTTGATCTCGGTGATGGTTAGGTTCAGATGGGTGAGGTTTGGTAGGACAAGTACTTTTTGTGGATATTTTGGCAATGACGAATTCTCTGACTTCGGTGATGGTTAGGTTAGGTTAAGTTAGGTATTGTGAGGTCAGCCCTTTTTGTGGATATTATGGCAATGTCCAATTCTTTGATTACGGTGAAGGTTAGGTTCAGATGGGTGAGGTTTGGTAGGATAAGAACTTTTTGTGGATATTTTAGCAATGTCGAAATCTCTGACTTCGGTGACGGTTAGGTTAGGTTCGGTTAGGTATTGTGAGGCAGGCACGTTTTGTGGATATTTTGGCAATGTCCAATTCTTTGATTTCGGTGACGGTAAGGTTCAGATGGGTGAGGTTTGGTAGGATAAGAACTTTTTGTGGATACTTTGGCAATGTCGAAATCTCTGACTTCGGTGATGGTAAGGTTAGGTTGGGTTAGGTATTGTGAGGTAAGCACGTTTTTTGGATATTTTGGCAATGTCCAATTCTTTGATTTCGGTGATGGTTAGGTTCAGATGGGTGAGGTTTGGTAGGATAAGAACTTTTCGTGGATATTTTGGCAATGTCGAATTCTCTGACTTCGGTGATGGTAAGGTGAGGTTGGGTTAGGTATTGTGAGGTAAGCACGTTTTGTGGATATTTTCGCAATGTCCAATTCTTTGATTTCGGTGATGGTTAGGTTCAGATGGGTGAGGTTTGGTAGGATAAGAACTTTTTGTGGATATTTTGGCAATGTCGAATTTTCTAACTTCGGTGATGGTTAGGTTAGGTTGGGTTAGGTATTGTGAGGTAGGCACGTTTTGTGGATATTTTCGCAATGTCAAATTCTTTGATTTCGGTGATGGTTAGGTTCAGATGGGTGAGGTTTGGTAGGATAAGAACTTTTTGTGGATATTTTGGGAATGTCGAATTCTCTGACTTCGGTAATGGTTAGGTTAGGTTGGGTTAGGTATTGTGAAGTCAGCACGTTTTGTGGATATTTTTGCAATGTCCAATTCTTTGATTTCGGTAATGGTTAGGTTCAGATGAGTGTGGTTTGGTAGGATAAGAATTTTTTGTGGATATTTTGGCAATGTCGAATTCTCTGACTTAAGTGATGGTTAGGTTAGGTTGGGTTAGGTATTGTGAGGGAAGCACGTTTTGTGGATATTTTATCAATGTCCAATTCTTTGATTTCGGTGATGGTTAGGTTCAGATGGGTGAGGTTTGGTAGGATAAGAACTTTTCGCGGATATTTTGGCAATGTCGAATTCTCTGACTTCGGTGATGGTTAGGTTAGGTTGGGTTAGGTATTGTGAGGGAAGCACGTTTTGTGGATATTTTTGCAATGTCAATTTCTTTGATTTCGGTGATGGTTAGGTTCAGATGAGTGTGGTTTGGTAGGATAAGAACTTTTTGTGGATATTTTGGCAATTTCGAATTCTCTGACTTCGGTAATGGTTAGGTGAGGTTGGGTTAGGTATTGTGAGGTTAGCACGTTTTGTGGATATTTTGGCAATGTCCAATTCTTTGATTTCGGTGATGGTTAGGTTCAGATGGGTGAGGTTTGGTAGGATAAGAACTTTTTGTGGATATTTTGGCAATGTCGAATTTTCTAACTTCGGTGATGGTAAGGTTAGGTTGGGTTAGGTATTGTGAGGAAGGCACGTTTTGTGGATATTTTCGCAATGTCAAATTCTTTGATTTCGGTGATGGTTAGGTTCAGATGGGTGAGGTTTGGTAGGATAAGATCTTTTTGTGGATATTTTGGGAATGTCGAATTCTCTGACTTCGGTAATGGTTAGGTTAGGTTGGGTTAGGTATTGTGAAGTAAGCATGTTTTGTGGATATTTTCGCAATGTCCAATTCTTTGATTTCGGTGATGGTTAGGTTCAGATGAGTGTGGTTTGGTAGGATAAGAACTTTTTGTGGATATTTTGGCAATGTCGAATTCTCTGACTTCGGTGATGGTTAGGTTAGGTTGGGTTAAGTATTGTGAGGTAAGCACGTTTTGTGGATATTTTCGCAATGTCCAATTCTTTGATTTCGGTGATGGTTAGGTTCAGATGGGTGAGGTTTGGTAGGATAAGAACTTTTCGTGGATATTTTGGAAATGTCGAATTCTCTGACTTCGGTGATGGTTAGGTTAGGTTGGGTTAGGTATTGTGAGGTAAGCACGTTTTGTGGATATTTTCGCAATGTCCAATTCTTTGCTTTCGGTGATGGTTAGGTTCAGATGGGTGAGGTTTGGTAGGATAAGAACTTTTTGTGGATATTTTGGTTATGTCGAAATCTCTGACTTCGGTGATGGTAAGGTTAGGTTGGGTTAGGTATTGTGAGGTAAGCACGTTTTGTGGATATTTTGGCAATGTCTAATTCTTTGCTTTCGGTGATGGTTAGGTTCAGATGGGTGAGGTTTGGTAGGATAAGAACTTTTTGTGGATATTTTGGCAATGTCGAAATCTCTGACTTCGGTGATGGTAAGGTTAGGTTGGGTTAGGTATTGTGAGGTAAGCACGTTTTGTGGATATTTTGGCAATGTCCAATTCTTTGCTTTCGGTGATGGTTAGGTTCAGATGGGTGAGGTTTGGTAGGATAAGAACTTTTTGTGGATATTTTGGCAATGTCGAATTCTCTGACTTCGGTGATGGTTAGGTTAGGTTAAGTTAGGTATTGTGAGGTAAGCCCTTTTTGTAGATATTTTGGCAATGTCCAATTCTTTGCTTTCGGTGATGGTTAGGTTCAGATGGGTGAGGTTTGGTAGGATAAGAACTTTTTGTGGATATTTTGGCAATGTCGAAATCTCTGATTTCGGTGATGGTAAGGTTAGGTTGGGTTAGGTATTGTGAGGTAAGCACGTTTTGTGGATATTTTGGCAATGTCCAATTCTTTGCTTTCGGTGATGGTTAGGTTCAGATGAGTGTGGTTTGGTAGGATAAGAACTTTTTGTGGATATTTTGGCAATGTCGAATTCTCTGACTTCGGTGATGGTTAGGTTAGGTTGGGTTAGGTATTGTGAAGTAAGCACGTTTTGTGGATATTTTCGCAATGTCCAATTCTTTGATTTCGGTAATGGTTAGGTTCAGATGAGTGTGGTTTGGTAGGATAAGAACTTTTTGTGGATATTTTGGCAATGTCGAATTCTCTGACTTCGGTGATGGTTAGGTTAGGTTGGGTTAGGTATTGTGAGGTATGCACGTTCTGTGGATTCTTTGGCAATGTCCAATTCTTTGATTTCGGTGATGGTTAGGTTCAGATGGGTGAGGTTTGGTAGGATAAGAACTTTTTGTGGATATTTTGGAAATGTCGAATTCTCTGACTTCGGTGATGGTTAAGTTAGGATGGGTTAGGTTTTGTGAGGTAAGCACGTTTTGTGGATATTTTCGCAATGTCCAATTCTTTGATTTCGGTGATGGTTAGGTTCAGATGGGTGAGGTTTGGTAGGATAAGAACTTTTCGTGGATATTTTGGCAATGTCGAATTCTCTGACTTCGGTGATGGTAAGGTGAGGTTGGGTTAGGTATTGTGAGGTAAGCACGTTTTGTGGATATTTTCGCAATGTCCAATTCTTTGATTTCGGTGATGGTTAGGTTCAGATGGGTGAGGTTTGGTAGGATAAGAACTTTTTGTGGATATTTTGGCAATGTCGAATTTTCTAACTTCGGTGATGGTTAGGTTAGGTTGGGTTAGGTATTGTGAGGTAGGCACGTTTTGTGGATATTTTCGCAATGTCAAATTCTTTGATTTCGGTGATGGTTAGGTTCAGATGGGTGAGGTTTGGTAGGATAAGAACTTTTTGTGGATATTTTGGGAATGTCGAATTCTCTGACTTCGGTAATGGTTAGGTTAGGTTGGGTTAGGTATTGTGAAGTCAGCACGTTTTGTGGATATTTTTGCAATGTCCAATTCTTTGATTTCGGTAATGGTTAGGTTCAGATGAGTGTGGTTTGGTAGGATAAGAATTTTTTGTGGATATTTTGGCAATGTCGAATTCTCTGACTTAAGTGATGGTTAGGTTAGGTTGGGTTAGGTATTGTGAGGGAAGCACGTTTTGTGGATATTTTATCAATGTCCAATTCTTTGATTTCGGTGATGGTTAGGTTCAGATGGGTGAGGTTTGGTAGGATAAGAACTTTTCGCGGATATTTTGGCAATGTCGAATTCTCTGACTTCGGTGATGGTTAGGTTAGGTTAAGTTAGGTATTGTGAGGTAAGCCCTTTTTGTAGATATTTTGGCAATGTCCAATTCTTTGCTTTCGGTGATGGTTAGGTTCAGATGGGTGAGGTTTGGTAGGATAAGAACTTTTTGCGGATATTTTGGCAATGTCGAATTTTCTAACTTCGGTGATGGTTAGGTTAGGTTGGGTTAGGTATTGTGAGGAAGGCACGTTTTGTGGATATTTTCGCAATGTCAAATTCTTTGATTTCGGTGATGGTTAGGTTCAGATGGGTGAGGTTTGGTAGGATAAGAACTTTTTGTGGATATTTTTGCAATGTCGAAATCTCTGACTTCGGTGATGGTAAGTTTAGGTTGGGTTAAATATTGTGAGGTTAACCTTTTTTTGGATATTTTGGCAATGTCCAATTCTTTGATTTCTGTGATGGTTAGGTTCAGATGGGTGAGGTTTGGTAGGATAAGAACTTTTTGTGGATATTTTGGCAATGTCGAATTCTCTGACTTCGGTGATGGTTCGGTTAGGTTAAGTTAGGTATTGTGAGGTAATCCCTTTTTGTGAATATTTTGGCAATGTCCAATTCTTTGATTACGGTGATGGTAAGGTTCAGATGGGTGAGGTTTGGTAGGATAAGAACTTTTTGTGGATATTTTGGCAATGTCGCAATCTCTGACTTTCATGATGGTTAGGTTAGGTTAGGTTAGGAATTGTGGGGTAAGCCCGTTTTGTGGATATTTTGGCAATGTTTAATTCTTCGATTTCGGTGATGGTAAGGCTCAGATGGGTGAGGTTTGGTGGGGTATGAACTTTTTGTGGATATTTTTGCAATGTCGAAATCTCTGACTTCGGTGATCGTAAGTTTAGGTTGGGTTAAATATTGTGAGGTAAGCCCTTTTTTTGGATATTTTGGCAATGTCCAATTCTTTGATCTCGGTGATGGTTAGGTTCAGATGGGTGAGGTTTGGTAGGACAAGTACTTTTTGTGGATATTTTGGCAATGACGAATTCTCTGACTTCGGTGATGGTTAGGTTAGGTTAAGTTAGGTATTGTGAGGTCAGCCCTTTTTGTGGATATTATGGCAATGTCCAATTCTTTGATTACGGTGAAGGTTAGGTTCAGATGGGTGAGGTTTGGTAGGATAAGAACTTTTTGTGGATATTTTAGCAATGTCGAAATCTCTGACTTCGGTGACGGTTAGGTTAGGTTCGGTTAGGTATTGTGAGGCAGGCACGTTTTGTGGATATTTTGGCAATGTCCAATTCTTTGATTTCGGTGACGGTAAGGTTCAGATGGGTGAGGTTTGGTAGGATAAGAACTTTTTGTGGATACTTTGGCAATGTCGAAATCTCTGACTTCGGTGATGGTAAGGTTAGGTTGGGTTAGGTATTGTGAGGTAAGCACGTTTTTTGGATATTTTGGCAATGTCCAATTCTTTGATTTCGGTGATGGTTAGGTTCAGATGGGTGAGGTTTGGTAGGATAAGAACTTTTCGTGGATATTTTGGCAATGTCGAATTCTCTGACTTCGGTGATGGTAAGGTGAGGTTGGGTTAGGTATTGTGAGGTAAGCACGTTTTGTGGATATTTTCGCAATGTCCAATTCTTTGATTTCGGTGATGGTTAGGTTCAGATGGGTGAGGTTTGGTAGGATAAGAACTTTTTGTGGATATTTTGGCAATGTCGAATTTTCTAACTTCGGTGATGGTTAGGTTAGGTTGGGTTAGGTATTGTGAGGTAGGCACGTTTTGTGGATATTTTCGCAATGTCAAATTCTTTGATTTCGGTGATGGTTAGGTTCAGATGGGTGAGGTTTGGTAGGATAAGAACTTTTTGTGGATATTTTGGGAATGTCGAATTCTCTGACTTCGGTAATGGTTAGGTTAGGTTGGGTTAGGTATTGTGAAGTCAGCACGTTTTGTGGATATTTTTGCAATGTCCAATTCTTTGATTTCGGTAATGGTTAGGTTCAGATGAGTGTGGTTTGGTAGGATAAGAATTTTTTGTGGATATTTTGGCAATGTCGAATTCTCTGACTTAAGTGATGGTTAGGTTAGGTTGGGTTAGGTATTGTGAGGGAAGCACGTTTTGTGGATATTTTATCAATGTCCAATTCTTTGATTTCGGTGATGGTTAGGTTCAGATGGGTGAGGTTTGGTAGGATAAGAACTTTTCGCGGATATTTTGGCAATGTCGAATTCTCTGACTTCGGTGATGGTTAGGTTAGGTTGGGTTAGGTATTGTGAGGGAAGCACGTTTTGTGGATATTTTTGCAATGTCAATTTCTTTGATTTCGGTGATGGTTAGGTTCAGATGAGTGTGGTTTGGTAGGATAAGAACTTTTTGTGGATATTTTGGCAATTTCGAATTCTCTGACTTCGGTAATGGTTAGGTGAGGTTGGGTTAGGTATTGTGAGGTTAGCACGTTTTGTGGATATTTTGGCAATGTCCAATTCTTTGATTTCGGTGATGGTTAGGTTCAGATGGGTGAGGTTTGGTAGGATAAGAACTTTTTGTGGATATTTTGGCAATGTCGAATTTTCTAACTTCGGTGATGGTAAGGTTAGGTTGGGTTAGGTATTGTGAGGAAGGCACGTTTTGTGGATATTTTCGCAATGTCAAATTCTTTGATTTCGGTGATGGTTAGGTTCAGATGGGTGAGGTTTGGTAGGATAAGATCTTTTTGTGGATATTTTGGGAATGTCGAATTCTCTGACTTCGGTAATGGTTAGGTTAGGTTGGGTTAGGTATTGTGAAGTAAGCATGTTTTGTGGATATTTTCGCAATGTCCAATTCTTTGATTTCGGTGATGGTTAGGTTCAGATGAGTGTGGTTTGGTAGGATAAGAACTTTTTGTGGATATTTTGGCAATGTCGAATTCTCTGACTTCGGTGATGGTTAGGTTAGGTTGGGTTAAGTATTGTGAGGTAAGCACGTTTTGTGGATATTTTCGCAATGTCCAATTCTTTGATTTCGGTGATGGTTAGGTTCAGATGGGTGAGGTTTGGTAGGATAAGAACTTTTCGTGGATATTTTGGAAATGTCGAATTCTCTGACTTCGGTGATGGTTAGGTTAGGTTGGGTTAGGTATTGTGAGGTAAGCACGTTTTGTGGATATTTTCGCAATGTCCAATTCTTTGCTTTCGGTGATGGTTAGGTTCAGATGGGTGAGGTTTGGTAGGATAAGAACTTTTTGTGGATATTTTGGTTATGTCGAAATCTCTGACTTCGGTGATGGTAAGGTTAGGTTGGGTTAGGTATTGTGAGGTAAGCACGTTTTGTGGATATTTTGGCAATGTCTAATTCTTTGCTTTCGGTGATGGTTAGGTTCAGATGGGTGAGGTTTGGTAGGATAAGAACTTTTTGTGGATATTTTGGCAATGTCGAATTCTCTGACTTCGGTGATGGTTAGGTTAGGTTGGGTTAGGTATTGTGAGGTAAGCACGTTTTGTGGATATTTTCGCAATGTCCAATTCTTTGCTTTCGGTGATGGTTAGGTTCAGATGGGTGAGGTTTGGTAGGATAAGAACTTTTTGTGGATATTTTGGTTATGTCGAAATCTCTGACTTCGGTGATGGTAAGGTTAGGTTGGGTTAGGTATTGTGAGGTAAGCACGTTTTTTGGATATTTTGGCAATGTCCAATTCTTTGATTTCGGTGATGGTTAGGTTCAGATGGGTGAGGTTTGGTAGGATAAGAACTTTTCGTGGATATTTTGGCAATGTCGAATTCTCTGACTTCGGTGATGGTAAGGTGAGGTTGGGTTAGGTATTGTGAGGTAAGCACGTTTTGTGGATATTTTCGCAATGTCCAATTCTTTGATTTCGGTGATGGTTAGGTTCAGATGGGTGAGGTTTGGTAGGATAAGAACTTTTTGTGGATATTTTGGCAATGTCGAATTTTCTAACTTCGGTGATGGTTAGGTTAGGTTGGGTTAGGTATTGTGAGGTAGGCACGTTTTGTGGATATTTTCGCAATGTCAAATTCTTTGATTTCGGTGATGGTTAGGTTCAGATGGGTGAGGTTTGGTAGGATAAGAACTTTTTGTGGATATTTTGGGAATGTCGAATTCTCTGACTTCGGTAATGGTTAGGTTAGGTTGGGTTAGGTATTGTGAAGTCAGCACGTTTTGTGGATATTTTTGCAATGTCCAATTCTTTGATTTCGGTAATGGTTAGGTTCAGATGAGTGTGGTTTGGTAGGATAAGAATTTTTTGTGGATATTTTGGCAATGTCGAATTCTCTGACTTAAGTGATGGTTAGGTTAGGTTGGGTTAGGTATTGTGAGGGAAGCACGTTTTGTGGATATTTTATCAATGTCCAATTCTTTGATTTCGGTGATGGTTAGGTTCAGATGGGTGAGGTTTGGTAGGATAAGAACTTTTCGCGGATATTTTGGCAATGTCGAATTCTCTGACTTCGGTGATGGTTAGGTTAGGTTGGGTTAGGTATTGTGAGGGAAGCACGTTTTGTGGATATTTTGGCAATGTCTAATTCTTTGCTTTCGGTGATGGTTAGGTTCAGATGGGTGAGGTTTGGTAGGATAAGAACTTTTTGTGGATATTTTGGCAATGTCGAATTCTCTGACTTCGGTGATGGTTAGGTTAGGTTAAGTTAGGTATTGTGAGGTAAGCCCTTTTTGTAGATATTTTGGCAATGTCCAATTCTTTGCTTTCGGTGATGGTTAGGTTCAGATGGGTGAGGTTTGGTAGGATAAGAACTTTTTGTGGATATTTTGGCAATGTCGAAATCTCTGATTTCGGTGATGGTAAGGTTAGGTTGGGTTAGGTATTGTGAGGTAAGCACGTTTTGTGGATATTTTGGCAATGTCCAATTCTTTGCTTTCGGTGATGGTTAGGTTCAGATGGGTGAGGTTTGGTAGGATAAGAACTTTTTGTGGATATTTTGGCAATGTCGAATTTTCTAACTTCGGTGATGGTTAGGTTAGGTTGGGTTAGGTATTGTGAAGTAAGCACGTTTTGTGGATATTTTCGCAATGTCCAATTCTTTGATTTCGGTAATGGTTAGGTTCAGATGAGTGTGGTTTGGTAGGATAAGAACGTTTTGTGGATATTTTGGCAATGTCGAATTCTCTGACTTCGGTGATGGTTAGGTTAGGTTGGGTTAGGTATTGTGAGGTATGCACGTTCTGTGGATTCTTTGGCAATGTCCAATTCTTTGATTTCGGTGATGGTTAGGTTCAGATGGGTGAGGTTTGGTAGGATAAGAACTTTTTGTGGATATTTTGGAAATGTCGAATTCTCTGACTTCGGTGATGGTTAAGTTAGGATGGGTTAGGTATTGTGAGGTAAGCACGTTTTGTGGATATTTTCGCAATGTCCAATTCTTTGATTTCGGTGATGGTTAGGTTCAGATGGGTGAGGTTTGGTAGGATAAGAACTTTTCGTGGATATTTTGGCAATGTCGAATTCTCTGACTTCGGTGATGGTAAGGTGAGGTTGGGTTAGGTATTGTGAGGTAAGCACGTTTTGTGGATATTTTCGCAATGTCCAATTCTTTGATTTCGGTGATGGTTAGGTTCAGATGGGTGAGGTTTGGTAGGATAAGAACTTTTTGTGGATATTTTGGCAATGTCGAATTTTCTAACTTCGGTGATGGTTAGGTTAGGTTGGGTTAGGTATTGTGAGGTAGGCACGTTTTGTGGATATTTTCGCAATGTCAAATTCTTTGATTTCGGTGATGGTTAGGTTCAGATGGGTGAGGTTTGGTAGGATAAGAACTTTTTGTGGATATTTTGGGAATGTCGAATTCTCTGACTTCGGTAATGGTTAGGTTAGGTTGGGTTAGGTATTGTGAAGTCAGCACGTTTTGTGGATATTTTTGCAATGTCCAATTCTTTGATTTCGGTAATGGTTAGGTTCAGATGAGTGTGGTTTGGTAGGATAAGAATTTTTTGTGGATATTTTGGCAATGTCGAATTCTCTGACTTAAGTGATGGTTAGGTTAGGTTGGGTTAGGTATTGTGAGGGAAGCACGTTTTGTGGATATTTTATCAATGTCCAATTCTTTGATTTCGGTGATGGTTAGGTTCAGATGGGTGAGGTTTGGTAGGATAAGAACTTTTCGCGGATATTTTGGCAATGTCGAATTCTCTGACTTCGGTGATGGTTAGGTTAGGTTGGGTTAGGTATTGTGAGGGAAACACGTTTTGTGGATATTTTTGCAATGTCAATTTCTTTGATTTCGGTGATGGTTAGGTTCAGATGAGTGTGGTTTGGTAGGATAAGAACTTTTTGTGGATATTTTGGCAATTTCGAATTCTCTGACTTCGGTAATGGTTAGGTGAGGTTGGGTTAGGTATTGTGAGGTTAGCACGTTTTGTGGATATTTTGGCAATGTCCAATTCTTTGATTTCGGTGATGGTTAGGTTCAGATGGGTGAGGTTTGGTAGGATAAGAACTTTTTGTGGATATTTTGGCAATGTCGAATTTTCTAACTTCGGTGATGGTAAGGTTAGGTTGGGTTAGGTATTGTGAGGAAGGCACGTTTTGTGGATATTTTCGCAATGTCAAATTCTTTGATTTCGGTGATGGTTAGGTTCAGATGGGTGAGGTTTGGTAGGATAAGATCTTTTTGTGGATATTTTGGGAATGTCGAATTCTCTGACTTCGGTAATGGTTAGGTTAGGTTGGGTTAGGTATTGTGAAGTAAGCATGTTTTGTGGATATTTTCGCAATGTCCAATTCTTTGGTTTCGGTAATGGTTAGGTTCAGATGAGTGTGGTTTGGTAGGATAAGAACTTTTTGTGGATATTTTGGCAATGTCGAATTCTCTGACTTCGGTGATGGTTAGGTTAGGTTGGTTTAGGTATTGTAAGGAAGCACGTTTTGTGGATATTTTCGCAATGTCCAATTCTTTGATTTCGGTGATGGTTAGGTTCAGATGAGTGTGGTTTGGTAGGATAAGAACTTTTTGTGGATATTTTGGCAATGTCGAATTCTCTGACTTCGGTGATGGTTAGGTTAGGTTGGATTAGGTATTGTGAGGTAAGCACGTTTTGTGGATTCTTTGGCAATGTCCAATTCTTTGATTTCGGTGATGGTTAGGTTCAGATGGGTGAGGTTTGGTAGGATAAGAACTTTTTGTGGATATTTTGGAAATGTCGAATTCTCTGACTTCGGTGATGGTTAAGTTAGGTTGGGTTAGGTATTGTGAAGTAAGCACGTTTTGTGGATATTTTCGCAATGTCTAATTCTTTGATTTCGGTGATGGTTAGGTTCAGATGGGTGAGGTTTGGTAGGATAAGAACTTTTCGTGGATATTTTGGCAATGTCGAATTCTCTGACTTCGGTGATGGTAAGGTGAGGTTGGGTTAGGTATTGTGAGGTAAGCACGTTTTGTGGATATTTTCGCAATGTCCAATTCTTTGATTTCGGTGATGGTTAGGTTCAGATGGGTGAGGTTTGGTAGGATAAGAACTTTTTGTGGATATTTTGGCAATGTCGAATTTTCTAACTTCGTTGATGGTTAGGTTAGGTTGGGTTAGGTATTGTGAGGTAGGCACGTTTTGTGGATATTTTCGCAATGTCAAATTCTTTGATTTCGGTGATGGTTAGGTTCAGATGGGTGAGGTTTGGTAGGATAAGAACTTTTTGTGGATATTTTGGGAATGTCGAATTCTCTGACTTCGGTAATGGTTAGGTTAGGTTGGGTTAGGTATTGTGAAGTAAGCACGTTTTGTGGATATTTTTGCAATGTCCAATTCTTTGATTTCGGTAATGGTTAGGTTCAGATGAGTGTGGTTTGGTAGGATAAGAATTTTTTGTGGATATTTTGGCAATGTCGAATTCTCTGACTTAAGTGATGGTTAGGTTAGGTTGGGTTAGGTATTGTGAGGGAAGCACGTTTTGTGGATATTTTATCAATGTCCAATTCTTTGATTTCGGTGATGGTTAGGTTCAGATGGGTGAGGTTTGGTAGGATAAGAACTTTTCGTGGATATTTTGGCAATGTCGAATTCTCTGACTTCGGTGATGGTTAGGTTAAATTGGGTTAGGTATTGTGAGGGAAGCACGTTTTGTGGATATTTTTGCAATGTCAAATTCTTTGATTTCGGTGATGGTTAGGTTCAGATGAGTGTGGTTTGGTAGGATAAGATTTTTTTGTGGATATTTTGGCAATTTCGAATTCTCTGACTTCGGTAATGGTTAGGTGAGGTTGGGTTAGGTATTGTGAGGTTAACACGTTTTGTGGATATTTTGGCAATGTCCAATTCTTTGATTTCGGTGATGGTTAGGTTCAGATGGGTGAGGTTTGGTAGGATAAGAACTTTTTGTGGATATTTTGGAAATGTCGAATTCTCTGACTTCGGTGATGGTTAGGTTAGGTTGGGTTAGGTATTGTGAGGTAAGCACGTTTTGTGGATATTTTCGCAATGTCCATATCTTTGATTTCGGTGATGGTTAGGTTCAGATGGGTGAGGTTTGGTAGGATAAGAACTTTTCGTGGATATTTTGGCAATGTCGAATTCTCTGACTTCGGTGATGGTAAGGTGAGGTTGGGTTAGGTATTGTGAGGTAAGCACGTTTTGTGGATATTTTCGCAATGTCCAATTCTTTGATTTTGGTGATGGTTAGGTTCAGATGGGTGAGGTTTGGTAGGATAAGAACTTTTTGTGGATATTTTGGCAATGTCGAATTTTCTAACTTCGGTGATGGTTAGGTTAGGTTGGGTTAGGTATTGTGAGGAAGGCACGTTTTGTGGATATTTTCGCAATGTCAAATTCTTTGATTTCGGTGATGGTTAGGTTCAGATGGGTGAGGTTTGGTAGGATAAGAACTTTTTGTGGATATTTTGGGAATGTCGAATTCTCTGACTTCGGTAATGGTTAGGTTAGGTTGGGTTAGGTATTGTGAAGTAAGCACGTTTTGTGGATATTTTCGCAATGTCCAATTCTTTGATTTCGGTGATGGTTAGGTTCAGATGGGTGAGGATTGGTAGGATAAGAACTTTTCATGGATATTTTGGCAATGTCGAATTCTCTGACTTCGGTGATGGTAAGGTGAGGTTGGGTTAGGTATTGTGAGGTAAGCACGTTTTGTGGATATTTTCGCAATGTCCAATTCTTTGATTTCGGTGATGGTTAGGTTCAGATGGGTGAGGTTTGGTAGGATAAGAACTTTTCGTGGATATTTTGGCAATGTCGAATTCTCTGACTTCGGTGATGGTAAGGTGAGGTTGGGTTAGGTATTGTGAGGTAAGCACGTTTTGTGGATATTTTCGCAATGTCCAATTCTTTGATTTTGGTGATGGTTAGGTTCAGATGGGTGAGGTTTGGTAGGATAAGAACTTTTTGTGGATATTTTGGCAATGTCGAATTTTCTAACTTCGGTGATGGTTAGGTTAGGTTGGGTTAGGTATTGTGAGGAAGGCACGTTTTGTGGATATTTTCGCAATGTCAAATTCTTTGATTTCGGTGATGGTTAGGTTCAGATGGGTGAGGTTTGGTAGGATAAGAACTTTTTGTGGATATTTTGGGAATGTCGAATTCTCTGACTTCGGTAATGGTTAGGTTAGGTTGGGTTAGGTATTGTGAAGTAAGCACGTTTTGTGGATATTTTCGCAATGTCCAATTCTTTGATTTCGGTGATGGTTAGGTTCAGATGGGTGAGGATTGGTAGGATAAGAACTTTTCATGGATATTTTGGCAATGTCGAATTCTCTGACTTCGGTGATGGTAAGGTGAGGTTGGGTTAGGTATTGTGAGGTAAGCACGTTTTGTGGATATTTTCGCAATGTCCAATTCTTTGATTTCGGTGATGGTTAGGTTCAGATGGGTGAGGTTTGGTAGGATAAGAACTTTTTGTGGATATTTTGGCAATGTCGAATTTTCTAACTTCGGTGATGGTAAGGTTAGGTTGGGTTAGGTATTGTGAGGAAGGCACGTTTTGTGGATCTTTTCGCAATGTCAAATTCTTTGATTTCGGTGATGGTTAGGTTCAGAAGGGTGAGGTTTGGTAGGATAAGAACTTTTTGTGGATATTTTGGGAATGTCGAATTCTCTGACTTCGGTAATGGTTAGGTTAGGTTGGGTTAGGTATTGTGAAGTAAGCATGTTTTGTGGATATTTTCGCAATGTCAGATTCTTTGATTTCGGTAATGGTTAGGTTCAGATGAGTGTGGTTTGGTAGGATAAGAACTTTTTGTGGATATTTTGGCAATGTCGAATTCTCTGACTTCGGTGATGGTTAGGTTTGGTTGGTTTAGGTATTGTAAGGAAGCACGTTTTGTGGATATTTTCGCAATGTCCAATTCTTTGATTTCGGTGATGGTTAGGTTCAGATGAGTGAGGTTTGGTAGGATAAGAACTTTTTGTGGATATTTTGGCAATGTCGAATTCTCTGACTTCGGTGATGGTTAGGTTAGGTTGGATTAGGTAATGTGAGGTAAGCACGTTTTGTGGATTCTTTGGCAATGTCCAATTCTTTGATTTCGGTGATGGTTAGGTTCAGATGGGTGAGGTTTGGTAGGATAAGAACTTTTTGTGGATATTTTGGAAATGTCGAATTCTCTGACTTCGGTGATGGTTAAGTTAGGTTGGGTTAGATATTGTGAGGTAAGCACGTTTTGTGGATATTTTCGCAATGTCAAATTCTTTGATTTCGGTGATGGTTAGGTTCAGATGGGTGAGGTTTGGTAGGATAAGAACTTTTTGTGGATATTTTGGCAATGTCGAATTCTCTGACTTCGGTGATGGTAAGGTGAGGTTGGGTTAGGTATTGTGAGGTAAGCACGTTTTGTGGATATTTTCGCAATGTCCAATTCTTTGATTTCGGTGATGGTTAGGTTCAGATGGGTGAGGTTTGGTAGGATAAGAACTTTTTGTGGATATTTTGGCAATGTCGAATTTTCTAACTTTGGTGATGGTTAGGTTAGGTTGGGTTAGGTATTGTGAGGTAGGCACGTTTCGTGGATATTTTCGCAATGTCAAATTCTTTGATTTCGGTGATGGTTAGGTTCAGATGGGTGAGGTTTGGTAGGATAAGAACTTTTTGTGGATATTTTGGGAATGTCGAATTCTCTGACTTCGGTAATGGTTAGGTTAGGTTGGGTTAGGTATTGTGAAGTAAGCACGTTTTGTGGATATTTTTGCAATGTCGAATTCTTTGATTTCGGTAATGGTTAGGTTCAGATGAGTGTGGTTTGGTAGGATAAGAATTTTTTGTGGATATTTTGGCAATGTCGAATTCTCTGACTTAAGTGATGGTTAGGTTAGGTTGGGTTAGGTATTGTGAGGGAAGCACGTTTTGTGGATATTTTATCAATGTCCAATTCTTTGATTTCGGTGATGGTTAGGTTCAGATGGGTGAGGTTTGGTAGGATAAGAACTTTTCGTGGATATTTTGGCAATGTCGAATTCTCTGACTTCGGTGATGGTTAGGTTAAATTGGGTTAAGTATTGTGAGGGAAGCACGTTTTGTGGATATTTTTGCAATGTCAAATTCTTTGATTTCGGTGATGGTTAGGTTCAGATGGGTGAGGTTTGGTAGGATAAGAACTTTTCGTGGATATTTTGGCAATGTCGAATTCTCTGACTTCGGTGATGGTAAGGTGAGGTTGGGTTAGGTATTGTGAGGTAAGCACGTTTTGTGGATATTTTCGCAATGTCCAATTTTTTGATTTCGGTGATGGTTAGGTTCAGATGGGTGAGGTTTGGTAGGATAAGAACTTTTTGTGGATATTTTGGCAATGTCGAATTTTCTAACTTCGGTGATGGTTAGGTTAGGTTGGGTTAGGTATTGTGAGGAAGGCACGTTTTGTGGATATTTTCGCAATGTCAAATTCTTTGATTTCGGTGATGGTTAGGTTCAGATGGGTGAGGTTTGGTAGGATAAGAACTTTTTGTGGATATTTTGGGAATGTCGAATTCTCTGACTTCGGTAATGGTTAGGTTAGGTTGGGTTAGGTATTTTGAAGTAAGCACGTTTTGTGGATATTTTCGCAATGTCCAATTCTTTGATTTCGGTGATGGTTAGGTTCAGATGGGTGAGGTTTGGTAGGATAAGAACTTTTCATGGATATTTTGGCAATGTCGAATTCTCTGACTTCGGTGATGGTAAGGTGAGGTTGGGTTAGGTATTGTGAGGTAAGCACGTTTTGTGGATATTTTCGCAATGTCCAATTCTTTGATTTCGGTGATGGTTAGGTTCAGATGGGTGAGGTTTGGTAGGATAAGAACTTTTTGTGGATATTTTGGCAATGTCGAATTTTCTAACTTCGGTGATGGTTAGGTTAGGTTGGGTTAGGTATTGTGAGGAAGGCACGTTTTGTGGATATTTTCGCAATGTCAAATTCTTTGATTTCGGTGATGGTTAGGTTCAGATGGGTGAGGTTTGGTAGGATAAGAACTTTTTGTGGATATTTTGGGAATGTCGAATTCTCTGACTTCGGTAATGGTTAGGTTAGGTTGGGTTAGGTATTGTGAAGTAAGCACGTTTTGTGGATATTTTCGCAATGTCCAATTCTTTGATTTCGGTAATGGTTAGGTTCAGATGAGTGTGGTTTGGTAGGATAAGAACTTTTTGTGGATATTTTGGCAATGTCGAATTCTCTGACTTCGGTGATGGTTAGGTTAGGTTGGTTTAGGTATTGTAAGGAAGCACGTTTTGTGGATATTTTCGCAATGTCCAATTCTTTGATTTCGGTGATGGTTAGGTTCAGATGAGTGTGGTTTGGTAGGATAAGAACTTTTTGTGGATATTTTGGCAATGTCGAATTCTCTGACTTCGGTGATGGTTAGGTTAGGTTGGGTTAGGTATTGTGAGGTAAGCACGTTTTGTGGATTCTTTGGCAATGTCCAATTCTTTGATTTCGGTGATGGTTAGGTTCAGATGAGTGAGGTTTGGTAGGATAAGAACTTTTTGTGGATATTTTGGAAATGTCGAATTCTCTGACTTCGGTGATGGTTAAGTTAGGTTGGGTTAGGTATTGTGAGGTAAGCACGTTTTGTGGATATTTTCGCAATGTCCAATTCTTTGATTTCGGTGATGGTTAGGTTCAGATGGGTGAGGTTTGGTAGGATAAGAACTTTTCGTGGATATTTTGGCAATGTCGAATTCTCTGACTTCGGTGATGGTAAGGTGAGGTTGGGTTAGGTATTGTGAGGTAAGCACGTTTTGTGGATTCTTTGGCAATGTCCAATTCTTTGATTTCGGTGATGGTTAGGTTCAGATGGGTGAGGTTTGGTAGGATAAGAACTTTTTGTGGATATTTTGGAAATGTCGAATTCTCTGACTTCGGTGATGGTTAAGTTAGGTTGGGTTAGGTATTGTGAGGGAAGCACGTTTTGTGGATATTTTATCAATGTCCAATTCTTTGATTTCGGTGATGGTTAGGTTCAGATGGGTGAGGTTTGGTAGGATAAGAACTTTTCGTGGATATTTTGGCAATGTCGAATTCTCTGACTTCGGTGATGGTTAGGTTAAATTGGGTTAAGTATTGTGAGGGAAGCACGTTTTGTGGATATTTTTGCAATGTCAAATTCTTTGATTTCTGTGATGGTTAGGTTCAGATGAGTGTGGTTTGGTAGGATAAGAACTTTTTGTGGATATTTTGGCAATTTCGAATTCTCTGACTTTGGTAATGGTTAGGTGAGGTTGGGTTAGGTATTGTGAGGTTAACACGTTTTGTGGATATTTTGGCAAAGTCCAATTCTTTGATTTCGGTGATGTTTAGGTTCAGATGGGTGAGGTTTGGTAGGATAAGAACTTTTTGTGGATATTTTGGGAATGTCGAATTCTCTGACTTCGGTAATGGTTAGGTTAGGTTGGGTAAGGTATTGTGAAGTAAGCACGTTTTGTGGATATTTTCGCAATGTCCAATTCTTTGATTTCGGTAATGGTTAGGTTCAGATGAGTGTGGTTTGGTAGGATAAGAACTTTTTGTGGATATTTTGGCAATGTCGAATTCTCTGACTTCGGTGATGGTTAGGTTAGGTTGGGTTAGGTATTGTGAATTAAGCACGTTTTGTGGATATTTTCGCAATGTCCAATTCTTTGATTTCGGTGATGGTTAGGTTCAGATGGGTGAGGTTTGGTAGGATAAGAACTTTTCGTGGATATTTTGGCAATGTCGAATTCTCTGACTTCGGTGATGGTAAGGTGAGGTTGGGTTAGGTATTGTGAGGTAAGCACGTTTTGTGGATATTTTCGCAATGTCCAATTTTTTGATTTCGGTGATGGTTAGGTTCAGATGGGTGAGGTTTGGTAGGATAAGAACTTTTTGTGGATATTTTGGCAATGTCGAATTTTCTAACTTCGGTGATGGTTAGGTTAGGTTGGGTTAGGTATTGTGAGGAAGGCACGTTTTGTGGATATTTTCGCAATGTCAAATTCTTTGATTTCGGTGATGGTTAGGTTCAGATGGGTGAGGTTTGGTAGGATAAGAACTTTTTGTGGATATTTTGGGAATGTCGAATTCTCTGACTTCGGTAATGGTTAGGTTAGGTTGGGTTAGGTATTGTGAAGTAAGCACGTTTTGTGGATATTTTCGCAATGTCCAATTCTTTGATTTCGGTGATGGTTAGGTTCAGATGGGTGAGGTTTGGTAGGATAAGAACTTTTCATGGATATTTTGGCAATGTCGAATTCTCTGACTTCGGTGATGGTAAGGTGAGGTTGGGTTAGGTATTGTGAGGTAAGCACGTTTTGTGGATATTTTCGCAATGTCCAATTCTTTGATTTCGGTGATGGTTAGGTTCAGATGGGTGAGGTTTGGTAGGATAAGAACTTTTTGTGGATATTTTGGCAATGTCGAATTTTCTAACTTCGGTGATGGTTAGGTTAGGTTGGGTTAGGTATTGTGAGGAAGGCACGTTTTGTGGATATTTTCGCAATGTCAAATTCTTTGATTTCGGTGATGGTTAGGTTCAGATGGGTGAGGTTTGGTAGGATAAGAACTTTTTGTGGATATTTTGGGAATGTCGAATTCTCTGACTTCGGTAATGGTTAGGTTAGGTTGGGTTAGGTATTGTGAAGTAAGCACGTTTTGTGGATATTTTCGCAATGTCCAATTCTTTGATTTCGGTAATGGTTAGGTTCAGATGAGTGTGGTTTGGTAGGATAAGAACTTTTTGTGGATATTTTGGCAATGTCGAATTCTCTGACTTCGGTGATGGTTAGGTTAGGTTGGTTTAGGTATTGTAAGGAAGCACGTTTTGTGGATATTTTCGCAATGTCCAATTCTTTGATTTCGGTGATGGTTAGGTTCAGATGAGTGTGGTTTGGTAGGATAAGAACTTTTTGTGGATATTTTGGCAATGTCGAATTCTCTGACTTCGGTGATGGTTAGGTTAGGTTGGGTTAGGTATTGTGAGGTAAGCACGTTTTGTGGATTCTTTGGCAATGTCCAATTCTTTGATTTCGGTGATGGTTAGGTTCAGATGGGTGAGGTTTGGTAGGATAAGAACTTTTTGTGGATATTTTGGAAATGTCGAATTCTCTGACTTCGGTGATGGTTAAGTTAGGTTGGGTTAGGTATTGTGAGGTAAGCACGTTTTGTGGATATTTTCGCAATGTCCAATTCTTTGATTTCGGTGATGGTTAGGTTCAGATGGGTGAGGTTTGGTAGGATAAGAACTTTTCGTGGATATTTTGGCAATGTCGAATTCTCTGACTTCGGTGATGGTAAGGTGAGGTTGGGTTAGGTATTGTGAGGTAAGCACGTTTTGTGGATATTTTTGCAATGTCCAATTCTTTGATTTCGGTGATGGTTAGGTTCAGATGGGTGAGGTTTGGTAGGATAAGAACTTTTTGTGGATATTTTGGCAATGTCGAATTTTCTAACTTCGGTGATGGTTAGGTTAGGTTGGGTTAGGTATTGTGAGGTAGGCACGTTTTGTGGATATTTTCGCAATGTCAAATTCTTTGATTTCGGTGATGGTTAGGTTCAGATGGGTGAGGTTTGGTAGGATAAGAACTTTTTGTGGATATTTTGGGAATGTCGAATTCTCTGACTTCGGTAATGGTTAGGTTAGGTTGGGTTAGGTATTGTGAAGTAAGCACGTTTTGTGGATATTTTTGCAATGTCCAATTCTTTGATTTCGGTAATGGTTAGGTTCAGATGAGTGTGGTTTGGTAGGATAAGAATTTTTTGTGGATATTTTGGCAATGTCGAATTCTCTGACTTAAGTGATGGTTAGGTTAGGTTGGGTTAGGTATTGTGAGGGAAGCACGTTTTGTGGATATTTTATCAATGTCCAATTCTTTGATTTCGGTGATGGTTAGGTTCAGATGGGTGAGGTTTGGTAGGATAAGAACTTTTCGTGGATATTTTGGCAATGTCGAATTCTCTGACTTCGGTGATGGTTAGGTTAGGTTGGGTTAGGTATTGTGAGGGAAGCACGTTTTGTGGATATTTTTGCAATGTCAAATTCTTTGATTTCGGTGATGGTTAGGTTCAGATGAGTGTGGTTTGGTAGGATAAGAACTTTTTGTGGATATTTTGGCAATTTCGAATTCTCTGACTTCGGTAATGGTTAGGTGAGGTTGGGTTAGGTATTGTGAGGTTAGCACGTTTTGTGGATATTTTGGCAATGTCCAATTCTTTGATTTCGGTGATGGTTAGGTTCAGATGGGTGAGGTTTGGTAGGATAAGAACTTTTTGTGGATATTTTGGCAATGTCGAATTTTCTAACTTCGGTGATGGTTAGGTTAGGTTGGGTTAGGTATTGTGAGGAAGGCACGTTTTGTGGATATTTTCGCAATGTCAAATTCTTTGATTTCGGTGATGGTTAGGTTCAGATGGGTGAGGTTTGGTAGGATAAGAACTTTTTGTGGATATTTTGGGAATGTCGAATTCTCTGACTTCGGTAATGGTTAGGTTAGGTTGGGTTAGGTATTGTGAAGTAAGCATGTTTTGTGGATATTTTCGCAATGTCCAATTCTTTGATTTCGGTAATGGTTAGGTTCAGATGAGTGTGGTTTGGTAGGATAAGAACTTTTTGTGGATATTTTGGCAATGTCGAATTCTCTGACTTCGGTGATGGTTAGGTTAGGTTGGTTTAGGTATTGTAAGGAAGCACGTTTTGTGGATATTTTCGCAATGTCCAATTCTTTGATTTCGGTGATGGTTAGGTTCAGATGAGTGTGGTTTGGTAGGATAAGAACTTTTTGTGGATATTTTGGCAATGTCGAATTCTCTGACTTCGGTGATGGTTAGGTTAGGTTGGATTAGGTATTGTGAGGTAAGCACGTTTTGTGGATTCTTTGGCAATGTCCAATTCTTTGATTTCGGTGATGGTTAGGTTCAGATGGGTGAGGTTTGGTAGGATAAGAACTTTTTGTGGATATTTTGGAAATGTCGAATTTTCTGACTTCGGTGATGGTTAAGTTAGGTTGGGTTAGGTGTTGTGAGGTAAGCACGTTTTGTGGATATTTTCGCAATGTCCAATTCTTTGATTTCGGTGATGGTTAGGTTCAGATGGGTGAGGTTTGGTAGAATAAGAACTTTTCGTGGATATTTTGGCAATGTCGAATTCTCTGACTTCGGTGATGGTTAGGTTAGGTTGGGTTAGGTATTGTGAGGTAAGCACGTTTTGTGGATATTTTCGCAATGTCCAATTCTTTGATTTCGGTGATGGTTAGGTTCAGATGGGTGAGGTTTGGTAGGATAAGAACTTTTCGTGGATATTTTGGCAATGTCGAATTCTCTGACTTCGGTGATGGTAAGGTGAGGTTGGGTTAGGTATTGTGAGGTAAGCACGTTTTGTGGATATTTTCGCAATGTCCAATTCTTTGATTTTGGTGATGGTTAGGTTCAGATGGGTGAGGTTTGGTAGGATAAGAACTTTTTGTGGATATTTTGGCAATGTCGAATTTTCTAACTTCGGTGATGGTTAGGTTAGGTTGGGTTAGGTATTGTGAGGAAGGCTAGTTTTGTGGATATTTTCGCAATGTCAAATTCTTTGATTTCGGTGATGTTTAGGTTCAGATGGGTGAGGTTTGGTAGGATAAGAACTTTTTGTGGATATTTTGGGAATGTCGAATTCTCTGACTTCGGTAATGGTTAGGTTAGGTTGGGTAAGGTATTGTGAAGTAAGCACGTTTTGTGGATATTTTCGCAATGTCCAATTCTTTGATTTCGGTAATGGTTAGGTTCAGATGAGTGTGGTTTGGTAGGATAAGAACTTTTTGTGGATATTTTGGCAATGTCGAATTCTCTGACTTCGGTGATGGTTAGGTTAGGTTGGGTTAGGTATTGTGAAGTAAGCACGTTTTGTGGATATTTTCGCAATGTCCAATTCTTTGATTTCGGTGATGGTTAGGTGAGGTTGGGTTAGGTATTGTGAGGTAAGCACGTTTTGTGGATATTTTCGCAATGTCCAATTTTTTGATTTCGGTGATGGTTAGGTTCAGATGGGTGAGGATTGGTAGGATAAGAACTTTTTGTGGATATTTTGGCAATGTCGAATTTTCTAACTTCGGTGATGGTTAGGTTAGGTTGGGTTAGGTATTGTGAGGAAGGCACGTTTTGTGGATATTTTCGCAATGTCAAATTCTTTGATTTCGGTGATGGTTAGGTTCAGATGGGTGAGGTTTGGTAGGATAAGAACTTTTTGTGGATATTTTGGGAATGTCGAATTCTCTGACTTCGGTAATGGTTAGGTTAGGTTGGGTTAGGTATTGTGAAGTAAGCACGTTTTGTGGATATTTTCGCAATGTCCAATTCTTTGATTTCGGTGATGGTTAGGTTCAGATGGGTGAGGTTTGGTAGGATAAGAACTTTTCATGGATATTTTGGCAATGTCGAATTCTCTGACTTCGGTGATGGTAAGGTGAGGTTGGGTTAGGTATTGTGAGGTAAGCACGTTTTGTGGATATTTTCGCAATGTCCAATTCTTTGATTTCGGTGATGGTTAGGTTCAGATGGGTGAGGTTTGGTAGGATAAGAACTTTTTGTGGATATTTTGGCAATGTCGAATTTTCTAACTTCGGTGATGGTTAGGTTAGGTTGGGTAAGGTATTGTGAGGAAGGCACGTTTTGTGGATATTTTCGCAATGTCAAATTCTTTGATTTCGGTGATGGTTAGGTTCAGATGGGTGAGGTTTGGTAGGATAAGAACTTTTTGTGGATATTTTGGGAATGTCGAATTCTCTGACTTCGGTAATGGTTAGGTTAGGTTGGGTTAGGTATTGTGAAGTAAGCACGTTTTGTGGATATTTTCGCAATGTCCAATTCTTTGATTTCGGTAATGGTTAGGTTCAGATGAGTGTGGTTTGGTAGGATAAGAACTTTTTGTGGATATTTTGGCAATGTCGAATTCTCTAACTTCGGTGATGGTTAGGTTAGGATGGTTTAGGTATTGTAAGGAAGCACGTTTTGTGGATATTTTCGCAATGTCCAATTCTTTGATTTCGGTGATGGTTAGGTTCAGATGAGTGTGGTTTGGTAGGATAAGAACTTTTTGTGGATATTTTGGCAATGTCGAATTCTCTGACTTCGGTGATGGTTAGGTTAGGTTGGGTTAGGTATTGTGAGGTAAGCACGTTTTGTGGATTCTTTGGCAATGTCCAATTCTTTGATTTCGGTGATGGTTAGGTTCAGATGGGTGAGGTTTGGTAGGATAAGAACTTTTTGTGGATATTTTGGAAATGTCGAATTCTCTGACTTCGGTGATGGTTAAGTTAGGTTGGGTTAGGTATTGTGAGGTAAGCACGTTTTGTGGATATTTTCGCAATGTCCAATTCTTTGATTTCGGTGATGGTTAGGTTCAGATGGGTGAGGTTTGGTAGGATAAGAACTTTTCGTGGATATTTTGGCAATGTCGAATTCTCTGACTTCGGTGATGGTAAGGTGAGGTTGGGTTAGGTATTGTGAGGTAAGCACGTTTTGTGGATATTTTCGCAATGTCCAATTCTTTGATTTCGGTGATGGTTAGGTTCAGATGGGTGAGGTTTGGTAGGATAAGAACTTTTTGTGGATATTTTGGCAATGTCGAATTTTCTAACTTCGGTGATGGTTAGGTTAGGTTGGGTTAGGTATTGTGAGGTAGGCACGTTTTGTGGATATTTTCGCAATGTCAAATTCTTTGATTTCGGTGATGGTTAGGTTCAGATGGGTGAGGTTTGGTAGGATAAGAACTTTTTGTGGATATTTTGGGAATGTCGAATTCTCTGACTTCGGTAATGGTTAGGTTAGGTTGGGTTAGGTATTGTGAAGTAAGCACGTTTTGTGAATATTTTTGCAATGTCCAATTCTTTGATTTCGGTAATGGTTAGGTTCAGATGAGTGTGGTTTGGTAGGATAAGAATTTTTTGTGGATATTTTGGCAATGTCGAATTCTCTGACTTAAGTGATGGTTAGGTTAGGTTGGGTTAGGTATTGTGAGGGAAGCACGTTTTGTGGATATTTTATCAATGTCCAATTCTTTGATTTCGGTGATGGTTAGGTTCAGATGGGTGAGGTTTGGTAGGATAAGAACTTTTCGTGGATATTTTGGCAATGTCGAATTCTCTGACTTCGGTGATGGTTAGGTTAGGTTGGGTTAGGTATTGTGAGGGAAGCACGTTTTGTGGATATTTTTGCAATGTCAAATTCTTTGATTTCGGTGATGGTTAGGTTCAGATGAGTGTGGTTTGGTAGGATAAGAACTTTTTGTGGATATTTTGGCAATTTCGAATTCTCTGACTTCGGTAATGGTTAGGTGAGGTTGGGTTAGGTATTGTGAGGTTAGCACGTTTTGTGGATATTTTGGCAATGTCCAATTCTTTGATTTCGGTGATGGTTAGGTTCAGATGGGTGAGGTTTGGTAGGATAAGAACTTTTTGTGGATATTTTGGCAATGTCGAATTTTCTAACTTCGGTAATGGTTAGGTTAGGTTGGGTTAGGTATTGTGAGGAAGGCACGTTTTGTGGATATTTTCGCAATGTCAAATTCTTTGATTTCGGTGATGGTTAGGTTCAGATGGGTGAGGTTTGGTAGGATAAGAACTTTTTGTGGATATTTTGGGAATGTCGAATTCTCTGACTTCGGTAATGGTTAGGTTAGGTTGGGTTAGGTATTGTGAAGTAAGCATGTTTTGTGGATATTTTCGCAATGTCCAATTCTTTGATTTCGGTAATGGTTAGGTTCAGATGAGTGTGGTTTGGTAGGATAAGAACTTTTTGTGGATATTTTGGCAATGTCGAATTCTCTGACTTCGGTGATGGTTAGGTTAGGTTGGTTTAGGTATTGTAAGGAAGCACGTTTTGTGGATATTTTCGCAATGTCCAATTTTTTGATTTCGGTGATGGTTAGGTTCAGATGAGTGTGGTTTGGTAGGATAAGAACTTTTTGTGGATATTTTGGCAATGTCGAATTCTCTGACTTCGGTGATGGTTAGGTTAGGTTGGATTAGGTATTGTGAGGAAAACACGTTTTGTGGATTCTTTGGCAATGTCCAATTCTTTGATTTCGGTGATGGTTAGGTTCAGATGGGTGAGGTTTGGTAGGATAAGAACTTTTTGTGGATATTTTGGGAATGTCGAATTCTCTGACTTCGGTAATGGTTAGGTTAGGTTGGGTTAGGTATTGTGAAGTAAGCACGTTTTGTGAATATTTTTGCAATGTCCAATTCTTTGATTTCGGTAATGGTTAGGTTCAGATGAGTGTGGTTTGGTAGGATAAGAATTTTTTGTGGATATTTTGGCAATGTCGAATTCTCTGACTTAAGTGATGGTTAGGTTAGGTTGGGTTAGGTATTGTGAGGGAAGCACGTTTTGTGGATATTTTATCAATGTCCAATTCTTTGATTTCGGTGATGGTTAGGTTCAGATGGGTGAGGTTTGGTAGGATAAGAACTTTTCGTGGATATTTTGGCAATGTCGAATTCTCTGACTTCGGTGATGGTTAGGTTAGGTTGGGTTAGGTATTGTGAGGGAAGCACGTTTTGTGGATATTTTTGCAATGTCAAATTCTTTGATTTCGGTGATGGTTAGGTTCAGATGAGTGTGGTTTGGTAGGATAAGAACTTTTTGTGGATATTTTGGCAATTTCGAATTCTCTGACTTCGGTAATGGTTAGGTGAGGTTGGGTTAGGTATTGTGAGGTTAGCACGTTTTGTGGATATTTTGGCAATGTCCAATTCTTTGATTTCGGTGATGGTTAGGTTCAGATGGGTGAGGTTTGGTAGGATAAGAACTTTTTGTGGATATTTTGGGAATGTCGAATTCTCTGACTTCGGTAATGGTTAGGTTAGGTTGGGTTAGGTATTGTGAAGTAAGCACGTTTTGTGAATATTTTTGCAATGTCCAATTCTTTGATTTCGGTAATGGTTAGGTTCAGATGAGTGTGGTTTGGTAGGATAAGAATTTTTTGTGGATATTTTGGCAATGTCGAATTCTCTGACTTAAGTGATGGTTAGGTTAGGTTGGGTTAGGTATTGTGAGGGAAACACGTTTTGTGGATATTTTATCAATGTCCAATTCTTTGATTTCGGTGATGGTTAGGTTCAGATGGGTGAGGTTTGGTAGGATAAGAACTTTTCGTGGATATTTTGGCAATGTCGAATTCTCTGACTTCGGTGATGGTTAGGTTAGGTTGGGTTAGGTATTGTGAGGGAAGCACGTTTTGTGGATATTTTTGCAATGTCAAATTCTTTGATTTCGGTGATGGTTAGGTTCAGATGAGTGTGGTTTGGTAGGATAAGAACTTTTTGTGGATATTTTGGCAATTTCGAATTCTCTGACTTCGGTAATGGTTAGGTGAGGTTGGGTTAGGTATTGTGAGGTTAGCACGTTTTGTGGATATTTTGGCAATGTCCAATTCTTTGATTTCGGTGATGGTTAGGTTCAGATGGGTGAGGTTTGGTAGGATAAGAACTTTTTGTGGATATTTTGGCAATGTCGAATTTTCTAACTTCGGTGATGGTTAGGTTAGGTTGGGTTAGGTATTGTGAGGAAGGCACGTTTTGTGGATATTTTCGCAATGTCAAATTCTTTGATTTCGGTGATGGTTAGGTTCAGATGGGTGAGGTTTGGTAGGATAAGAACTTTTTGTGGATATTTTGGGAATGTCGAATTCTCTGACTTCGGTAATGGTTAGGTTAGGTTGGGTTAGGTATTGTGAAGTAAGCATGTTTTGTGGATATTTTCGCAATGTCCAATTCTTTGATTTCGGTAATGGTTAGGTTCAGATGAGTGTGGTTTGGTAGGATAAGAACTTTTTGTGGATATTTTGGCAATGTCGAATTCTCTGACTTCGGTGATGGTTAGGTTAGGTTGGTTTAGGTATTGTAAGGAAGCACGTTTTGTGGATATTTTCGCAATGTCCAATTCTTTGATTTCGGTGATGGTTAGGTTCAGATGAGTGTGGTTTGGTAGGATAAGAACTTTTTGTGGATATTTTGGCAATGTCGAATTCTCTGACTTCGGTGATGGTTAGGTTAGGTTGGGTTAGGTATTGTGAGGGAAGCACGTTTTGTGGATATTTTTGCAATGTCAAATTCTTTGATTTCGGTGATGGTTAGGTTCAGATGAGTGTGGTTTGGTAGGATAAGAACTTTTTGTGGATATTTTGGCAATGTCGAATTTTCTAACTTCGGTGATGGTTAGGTTAGGTTGGGTTAGGTATTGTGAAGTAAGCACGTTTTGTGAATATTTTTGCAATGTCCAATTCTTTGATTTCGGTAATGGTTAGGTTCAGATGAGTGTGGTTTGGTAGGATAAGAATTTTTTGTGGATATTTTGGCAATGTCGAATTCTCTGACTTAAGTGATGGTTAGGTTAGGTTGGGTTAGGTATTGTGAGGGAAGCACATTTTGTGGATATTTTATCAATGTCCAATTCTTTGATTTCGGTGATGGTTAGGTTCAGATGGGTGAGGTTTGGTAGGATAAGAACTTTTCGTGGATATTTTGGCAATGTCGAATTCTCTGACTTCGGTGATGGTTAGGTTAGGTTGGGTTAGGTATTGTGAGGGAAGCACGTTTTGTGGATATTTTTGCAATGTCAAATTCTTTGATTTCGGTGATGGTTAGGTTCAGATGAGTGTGGTTTGGTAGGATAAGAACTTTTTGTGGATATTTTGGCAATTTCGAATTCTCTGACTTCGGTAATGGTTAGGTGTGGTTGGGTTAGGTATTGTGAGGTTAGCACGTTTTGTGGATATTTTGGCAATGTCCAATTCTTTGATTTCGGTGATGGTTAGGTTCAGATGGGTGAGGTTTGGTAGGATAAGAATTTTTTGTGGATATTTTGGCAATGTCGAATTCTCTGACTTAAGTGATGGTTAGGTTAGGTTGGGTTAGGTATTGTGAGGGAAGCACGTTTTGTGGATATTTTATCAATGTCCAATTCTTTGATTTCGGTGATGGTTAGGTTCAGATGGGTGAGGTTTGGTAGGATAAGAACTTTTCGTGGATATTTTGGCAATGTCGAATTCTCTGACTTCGGTGATGGTTAGGTTAAATTGGGTTAGGTATTGTGAGGGAAGCACGTTTTGTGGATATTTTTGCAATGTCAAATTCTTTGATTTCGGTGATGGTTAGGTTCAGATGAGTGTGGTTTGGTAGGATAAGAACTTTTTGTGGATATTTTGGCAATTTCGAATTCTCTGACTTCGGTAATGGTTAGGTGAGGTTGGGTTAGGTATTGTGAGGTTAACACGTTTTGTGGATATTTTGGCAATGTCCAATTCTTTGATTTCGGTGATGGTTAGGTTCAGATGGGTGAGGTTTGGTAGGATAAGAACTTTTTGTGGATATTTTGGAAATGTCGAATTCTCTGACTTCGGTGATGGTTAGGTTAGGTTGGGTTAGGTATTGTGAGGTAAGCACGTTTTGTGGATATTTTCGCAATGTCCAATTCTTTGATTTCGGTGATGGTTAGGTTCAGATGGGTGAGGTTTGGTAGGATAAGAACTTTTCGTGGATATTTTGGCAATGTCGAATTCTCTGACTTCGGTGATGGTAAGGTGAGGTTGGGTTAGGTATTGTGAGGTAAGCACGTTTTGTGGATATTTTCGCAATGTCCAATTCTTTGATTTTGGTGATGTTTAGGTTCAGATGGGTGAGGTTTGGTAGGATAAGAACTTTTTGTGGATATTTTGGAAATGTCGAATTTTCTAACTTCGGTGATGGTTAGGTTAGGTTGGGTTAGGTATTGTGAGGAAGGCTAGTTTTGTGGATATTTTCGCAATGTCAAATTCTTTGATTTCGGTGATGTTTAGGTTCAGATGGGTGAGGTTTGGTAGGATAAGAACTTTTTGTGGATATTTTGGGAATGTCGAATTCTCTGACTTCGGTAATGGTTAGGTTAGGTTGGGTAAGGTATTGTGAAGTAAGCACGTTTTGTGGATATTTTCGCAATGTCCAATTCTTTGATTTCGGTAATGGTTAGGTTCAGATGAGTGTGGTTTGGTAGGATAAGAACTTTTTGTGGATATTTTGGCAATGTCGAATTCTCTGACTTTGGTGATGGTTAGGTTAGGTTGGGTTAGGTATTGTGAAGTAAGCACGTTTTGTGGATATTTTCGCAATGTCCAATTCTTTGATTTCGGTGATGGTTAGGTTCAGATGGGTGAGGTTTGGTAGGATAAGAACATTTCGTGGATATTTTGGCAATGTCGAATTCTCTGACTTCGGTGATGGTAAGGTGAGGTTGGGTTAGGTATTGTGAGGTAAGCACGTTTTGTGGATATTTTCGCAATGTCCAATTTTTTGATTTCGGTGATGGTTAGGTTCAGATGGGTGAGGATTGGTAGGATAAGAACTTTTTGTGGATATTTTGGCAATGTCGAATTTTCTAACTTCGGTGATGGTTAGGTTAGGTTGGGTTAGGTATTGTGAGGAAGGCACGTTTTGTGGATATTTTCGCAATGTCAAATTCTTTGATTTCGGTGATGGTTAGGTTCAGATGGGTGAGGTTTGGTAAGATAAGAACTTTTTGTGGATATTTTGGGAATGTCGAATTCTCTGACTTCGGTAATGGTTAGGTTAGGTTGGGTTAGGTATTGTGAAGTAAGCACGTTTTGTGGATATTTTCGCAATGTCCAATTCGTTGATTTCGGTGATGGTTAGGTTCAGATGAGTGTGGATTGGTAGGATAAGAACTTTTTGTGGATATTTTGGCAATGTCGAATTCTCTGACTTCGGTGATGGTTAGGTTAGGTTGGGTTAGGTATTGTGAGGTAAGCACGTTTTGTGGATTCTTTGGCAATGTCCAATTCTTTGATTTCGGTGATGGTTAGGTTCAGATGGGTGAGGTTTGGTAGGATAAGAACTTTTTGTGGATATTTTGGCAATGTCGAATTTTCTAACTTCGGTGATGGTTAGGTTAGGTTGGGTTAGGTATTGTGAGGTAGGCACGTTTTGTGGATATTTTCGCAATGTCAAATTCTTTGATTTCGGTGATGGTTAGGTTCAGATGGGTGAGGTTTGGTAGGATAAGAACTTTTTGTGGATATTTTGGGAATGTCGAATTCTCTGACTTCGGTAATGGTTAGGTTAGGTTGGGTTAGGTATTGTGAAGTAAGCACGTTTTGTGAATATTTTTGCAATGTCCAATTCTTTGATTTCGGTAATGGTTAGGTTCAGATGAGTGTGGTTTGGTAGGATAAGAATTTTTTGTGGATATTTTGGCAATGTCGAATTCTCTGACTTAAGTGATGGTTAGGTTAGGTTGGGTTAGGTATTGTGAGGGAAGCACGTTTTGTGGATATTTTATCAATGTCCAATTCTTTGATTTCGGTGATGGTTAGGTTCAGATGGGTGAGGTTTGGTAGGATAAGAACTTTTCGTGGATATTTTGGCAATGTCGAATTCTCTGACTTCGGTGATGGCTAGGTTAGGTTGGGTTAGGTATTGTGAGGGAAGCACGTTTTGTGGATATTTTTGCAATGTCAAATTCTTTGATTTCGGTGATGGTTAGGTTCAGATGAGTGTGGTTTGGTAGGATAAGAACTTTTTGTGGATATTTTGGCAATTTCGAATTCTCTGACTTCGGTAATGTTAAGGTGAGGTTGGGTTAGGTATTGTGAGGTTAGCACGTTTTGTGGATATTTTGGCAATGTCCAATTCTTTGATTTCGGTGATGGTTAGGTTCAGATGGGTGAGGTTTGGTAGGATAAGAACTTTTTGTGGATATTTTGGCAATGTCGAATTTTCTAACTTCGGTGATGGTTAGGTTAGGTTGGGTTAGGTATTGTGAGGAAGGCACGTTTTGTGGATATTTTCGCAATGTCAAATTCTTTGATTTCGGTGATGGTTAGGTTCAGATGGGTGAGGTTTGGTAGGATAAGATATTTTTGTGGATATTTTGGGAATGTCGAATTCTCTGACTTCGGTAATGGTTAGGTTAGGTTGGGTTAGGTATTGTGAAGTAAGCATGTTTTGTGGATATTTTCGCATTGTCCAATTCTTTGATTTCGGTAATGGTTAGGTTCAGATGAGTGTGGTTTGGTAGGATAAGAACTTTTTGTGGATATTTTGGCAATGTCGAATTCTCTGACTTCAGTGATGGTTAGGTTAGGTTGGTTTAGGTATTGTAAGGAAGCACGTTTTGTGGATATTTTCGCAATGTCCAATTCTTTGATTTCGGTGATGGTTAGGTTCAGATGAGTGTGGTTTGGTAGGATAAGAACTTTTTGTGGATATTTTGGCAATGTCGAATTCTCTGACTTCGGTGATGGTTAGGTTAGGTTGGGTTAGGTATTGTGAGGTAAGCACGTTTTGTGGATATTTTCGCAATGTCCAATTCTTTGATTTCGGTGATGGTTAGGTTCAGATGGGTGAGGTTTGGTAGGATAAGAACTTTTTGTGGATATTTTGGCAATGTCGAATTTTCTAACTTCGGTGATGGTTAGGTTAGGTTGGGTTAGGTATTGTGAGGTAGGCACGTTTTGTGGATATTTTCGCAATGTCAAATTCTTTGATTTCGGTGATGGTTAGGTTCAGATGGGTGAGGTTTGGTAGGATAAGAACTTTTTGTGGATATTTTGGGAATGTCGAATTCTCTGACTTCGGTAATGGTTAGGTTAGGTTGGGTTAGGTATTGTGAAGTAAGCACGTTTTGTGGATATTTTTGCAATGTCCAATTCTTTGATTTCGGTAATGGTTAGGTTCAGATGAGTGTGGTTTGGTAGGATAAGAATTTTTTGTGGATATTTTGGCAATGTCGAATTCTCTGACTTAAGTGATGGTTAGGTTAGGTTGGGTTAGGTATTGTGAGGGAAGCACGTTTTGTGGATATTTTATCAATGTCCAATTCTTTGATTTCGGTGATGGTTAGGTTCAGATGGGTGAGGTTTGGTAGGATAAGAACTTTTCGTGGATATTTTGGCAATGTCGAATTCTCTGACTTCGGTGATGGTTAGATTAAATTGGGTTAGGTATTGTGAGGGAAGCACGTTTTGTGGATATTTTTGCAATGTCAAATTTTTTGATTTCGGTGATGGTTAGGTTCAGATGAGTGTGGTTTGGTAGGATAAGATTTTTTTGTGGATATTTTGGCAATTTCGAATTCTCTGACTTCGGTAATGGTTAGGTGAGGTTGGGTTAGGTATTGTGAGGTTAACACGTTTTGTGGATATTTTGGCAATGTCCAATTTTTTGATTTCGGTGATGGTTAGGTTCAGATGGGTGAGGTTTGGTAGGATAAGAACTTTTTGTGGATATTTTGGAAATGTCGAATTCTCTGACTTCGGTGATGGTTAGGTTAGGTTGGGTTAGGTATTGTGAGGTAAGCACGTTTTGTGGATATTTTCGCAATGTCCAATTCTTTGATTTCGGTGATGGTTAGGTTCAGATGGGTGAGGTTTGGTAGGATAAGAACTTTTCGTGGATATTTTGGCAATGTCGAATTCTCTGACTTCGGTGATGGTAAGGTGAGGTTGGGTTAGGTATTGTGAGGTAAGCACGTTTTGTGGATATTTTCGCAATGTCCAATTCTTTGATTTCGGTAATGGTTAGGTTCAGATGAGTGTGGTTTGGTAGGATAAGAACTTTTTGTGGATATTTTGAAATGTCGAATTCTCTGACTTCGGTGATGGTTAGGTTAGGTTGGGTTAGGTATTGTGAGGTAAGCACGTTTTGTGGATATTTTCGCAATGTCCAATTCTTTGATTTCGGTGATGGTTAGGTTCAGATGGGTGAGGTTTGGTAGGATAAGAACTTTTCGTGGATATTTTGGCAATGTCGAATTCTCTGACTTCGGTGATGGTAAGGTGAGGTTGGGTTAGGTATTGTGAGGTAAGCACGTTTTGTGGATATTTTCGCAATGTCCAATTCTTTGATTTTGGTGATGGTTAGGTTCAGATGGGTGAGGTTTGGTAGGATAAGAACTTTTTGTGGATATTTTGGCAATGTCGAATTTTCTAACTTCGGTGATGGTTAGGTTAGGTTGTGTTAGGTATTGTGAGGAAGGCTAGTTTTGTGGATATTTTCGCAATGTCAAATTCTTTGATTTCGGTGATGTTTAGGTTCAGATGGGTGAGGTTTGGTAGGATAAGATTTTTTTGTGGATATTTTGGGAATGTCGAATTCTCTGACTTCGGTAATGGTTAGGTTAGGTTGGGTAAGGTATTGTGAAGTAAGCACGTTTTGTGGATATTTTCGCAATGTCCAATTCTTTGATTTCGGTAATGGTTAGGTTCAGATGAGTGTGGTTTGGTAGGATAAGAACTTTTTGTGGATATTTTGGCAATGTCGAATTCTCTGACTTCGGTGATGGTTAGGTTAGGTTGGGTTAGGTATTGTGAAGTAAGCACGTTTTGTGGATATTTTCGCAATGTCCAATTCTTTGATTTCGGTGATGGTTAGGTTCAGATGGGTGAGGTTTGGTAGGATAAGAACTTTTCGTGGATATTTTGGCAATGTCGAATTCTCTGACTTCGGTGATGGTAAGGTGAGGTTGGGTTAGGTATTGTGAGGTAAGCACGTTTTGTGGATATTTTCGCAATGTCCAATTTTTTGATTTCGGTGATGGTTAGGTTCAGATGGGTGAGGTTTGGTAGGATAAGAACTTTTTGTGGATATTTTGGCAATGTCGAATTTTCTAACTTCGGTGATGGTTAGGTTAGGTTGGGTTAGGTATTGTGAGGAAGGCACGTTTTGTGGATATTTTCGCAATGTCAAATTCTTTGATTTCGGTGATGGTTAGGTTCAGATGGGTGAGGTTTGGTAGGATAAGAACTTTTTGTGGATATTTTGGGAATGTCGAATTCTCTGACTCCGGTAATGGTTAGGTTAGGTTGGGTTAGGTATTGTGAAGTAAGCACGTTTTGTGGATATTTTCGCAATGTCCAATTCTTTGATTTCGGTGATGGTAAGGTTCAGATGGGTGAGGTTTGGTAGGATAAGAACTTTTCATGGATATTTTGGCAATGTCGAATTCTCTGACTTCGGTGATGGTAAGGTGAGGTTGGGTTAGGTATTGTGAGGTAAGCACGTTTTGTGGATATTTTCGCAATGTCCAATTCTTTGATTTCGGTGATGGTTAGGTTCAGATGGGTGAGGTTTGGTAGGATAAGAACTTTTCGTGGATATTTTGGCAATGTCGAATTTTCTGACTTCGGTGATGGTAAGGTGAGGTTGGGTTAGGTATTGTGAGGTAAGCACGTTTTGTGGATATTTTCGCAATGTCCAATTCTTTGATTTCGGTGATGGTTAGGTTCAGATGGGTGAGGTTTGGTAGGATAAGAACTTTTTGTGGATATTTTGGCTATGTCGAATTTTCTAACTTCGGTGATGGTTAGGTTAGGTTGGGTTAGGTATTGTGAGGTAGGCACGTTTTGTGGATTTTTTCGCAATGTCAAATTCTTTGATTTCGGTGATAGTTAGGTTCAGATGGGTGAGGTTTGGTAGGATAAGAACTTGTTCCGACTTTTGTAATGACGTGTGGCAAACAGTCTTATTAACTGATTGTCGATTGGCATTATTGACGAGTTGGCATTAGTGTCGGCCCAAGCGGAAATACGCGACGGTCGACAGAGTCACCGAGTAGACGGCGTACGGACAGCTTGTGTTCCGTACGCTCCGCTGGCCCACCACGTGCAAATTTTACATTTCAATAAACTACATCAAACCATTATCGAATTCTTTTCCATGATGGTCACTTCGAACCGGACACCAGTAACCTAGGCCACAACACCAAACGGACAAACCAATAGGAAAAAACGTGGTCGAGAAAAAATGGATGTCAATTAAGAAATCGGTATCGTTCCTTTGTTACTATCCATACCTTTCCAATACTAATAACATGTTTGCTTCTATTTCAGCAATATATTGATTGATGTACAGAGGTACATGACCGCGTGATTGACGCAGAAAATATATAAATAAAAACATAACCTACAAAGACGCATGGGACACAGAGGTAATCCAAAATTATCGGAACGATCACATAAACATCGTAAAGGATATTCAAGTAAGTGAATGTATTCAATCTCAGGCAATCTGTTCAAAAGGCAATCATGTGGGTAGGTCAGTTTTAAAATATGTTTTAAAGTATAACAATTAATTAACGCGATTGTATAAAATAATATCGCGCTACGAAGGAATGTTTCATCGGTCGCATCGAATTTCGTATTAAAAGTGTAAAATCAGATGTAGTGTAAAATTAGCAAAGCACGTGGAGAATTATACTTGTAGCCCCAAAGTGGATTAAATCAAGTACATACCGGTATATTCATATCGGTAGATCTTTGTTTCTTAATGTGTGTAGAAACACCCTCCCCCCCCCCCCCTTCCACGATAAATGTGGAATTATACTTGTAGCCCCAAAGTGGCTTAAACCAAGTACATACCGGTATATTCATAGCGGTAGATCTTTGTTTCTTAATGTGTGTAGAAACACCCTCCCCCCCCCCCCTTCCACGATAAATGTGGAATTATACTTGTAGCCCCAAAGTGGCTTAAACCAAGTACATACCGGTATATTCATATCGGTAGATCTTTGTTTCTTAATGTGTGTAGAAACACCCTCCCCCCCCCCCCCTTCCACGATAAATGTGGAATTACACTTGTAGCCCCAAAGTGGATTAAATCAAGTACATACCGGCATATTCATACATCGGTAGATCTCTTTGTTTCATAATGTGTGATGAAACAGTGGTGATTTAAAATAAATCACAAGACTTGTAGCCCCAAAGTGGTTTAAATCAAGCACCCACCAATTTAGGGTTGTTATTTCTTCCAAAATATGTTGGATAGATTCTGGTGATAATAGTTAAAGTAGAATATTAAGATTCACGGTTAATCATTGAATATTATTACCTTATCTCTACGAATAGTTCAATTGACAGCTATAGTAGAGAATAACTGTATTTATGAGACGAAATAGTGCAACTTTCTGAAACAAATGTCAAGTGCTGAAAACGAGGTAATAGAAGCTTCGACTTCCCAGTCGCATAAAGGTCGAAATCCAACTAGGGACGTAGAACCTATTAGAGACAGGTCAAGCTCTAGAATACATCAGACTCGAAGTCAGACTCAATCGATAAAAACATTAGCGAAAGAAAATAAAGTAGAAGTTACAATGACGTCAATAGAATTAAGGTATTCGGGCGCGTTTAAAAGACTACAGGAGAAAATAGACAGAATCTCCGAAATAAATGAAGGACAGTATCAATTTATTGAAAAAGCATACGACTATCTCCAAAAACTCCATTATGAGTATTTAGACAACATCACAGATATAGAGCAGGCGGATCAAATAGACGAAGAGTTCTACATAATCACAATGACAATTCAAAATCTTAAAGCAGCATTAGAGAGACAATCCATTCAAGATTGTAAACTGAAGGTAGAGCAAGCAACAATTAAATTTGCTAGAGATAAGTTACCGACGTTAACCATTCCCACATTTCAGGGAGATCCATCTGAATGGCAATCGTTTCAACAAGCTTTTAAGAATATAATAGGAAACAAAACGGAATATTCGAATGTCACGAAATTACTATATTTGCATCAATCATTACGCGGTCCCGCTTTGGCAGCTGTATCAGGTTTAGATATTAGCTCAGACAATTACGAAATAGCTTGGAGTATTTTAGACAAGCAATATAATTTACCAAGACTTAATCTCAAAACTAGGATTAACTCACTTTGTGACTTAAAATTAATCACAAGAGAATCACATATCGAATTGAGAAATCTATTGAATCAGGTAACAGTGTGTATTAAAAACATTGAATCGTTGGGTTACGCGAGAGAAATTTTAGATCCATGGGTAACATGTTTAGTTCTAAGGAAATTACCATTTAGTTTATTAAAGGACTGGGAAACATCTCTGGTTGACAGAGAAATGCCACCGTACGAGAAGTTAGAAACGTTTCTGCAGAATAGATGTAACGTATTACAATCTACTGCATCGGTAATTACGGTGAAAGAATTCCCTCATAACCGTCAACGAATCAGGAGAACTCATGTCGCGAACAAAAACCCATCAAGTAAGGTAAACGCATGCGCATTCTGTCGAAATAATCATTTCATAGGCAAATGTGATAAATTCAAAGCAAAATCCAGTATGGAAAGAAATGAATTCGTTAAATCTAATAACATGTGTTTTAAATGTTTAAATTCATCGCATAAGATAACAAATTGCAAGTCTAACTATAATTGCTTAAGGTGCAAACAAAACCATCACACTTTGTTGCATCAGGACGATACATTTAGTTCCAATAATACGGGAAGGAAGTCAATTAATGCTCATTCTACTCATTTCTCTCAAAGGGAGATAATTTTACCGACGGTACAAGTAGACATTATAACGTCCAATGGAACGGTCGTTAAGGGTCGCACATTATTAGATTCCGGCTCACAAGTCAACTATGTTACCACATCTTTCGCTAAGAAGAATAACTTCAAATTAGAGAAAATCTCTCAAAAAATTGTAGGTATCGCTAATCAAGAAAGTAGCATTCGTCACATCACCAAGGTGACCATAAGGTCTTCAACCACTAATTACTCAACCAAAGTGTTGTGTTTGGTATTACCAGAAATTACTGGCGAAATTCCAACTGTGAAACTGGATCAACAGTTAATTTCAATACCAGCGGGAATCAAGTTATCAGATCCCCTTTGGAATAAACCGACGCCAATCGATTTATTGCTCGGCGCCGAGATTTGCGTTCATGCTATGAAAGCAGGAACCATCCAGTTAGGAAAAGGTATGCCTATCTTAAAGGATACCGAATTCGGATGGACAATAGTTGGTCCATATCCCGAAGTAAATAATGCTCCAGGGAAGAGCCACATAGGCTTAAGTCAATTAGACAATCACATTCAAAACTTTTGGATGATAGAACAGGTTCCTATTGTAAAACATCAATCTCTTGAGGAGAAAAGGTGTGAGGAACATTTCCAAGCACACACATCACGAGATAAAAACGGTAGATTTTGTGTAGCTTTACCATATAAAAATTCCCCGGTAGTATTAGGAAGTTCATTGCACATTGCGGAGAAAAGACACAAAACTTTGGAAAGACGTTTTTTAGCCAATAATAATTTAAAAATGGAATACAATAAAGTTTTAGAAGAGTACATAAATTTAGGACACATGTCAGAGTGTGAACCTCCGGAGGCACATGAGGTTCATTGTTATTTACCTCATCACGTCGTGGTTAAGGAGTCTAGCCTTACCACTAAATATCGTGTAGTTTTTGATGCGTCCGCAAAGACAACGTCCAATATCTCACTAAATAATATTTTGATGGTGGGACCTAGTGTCCAATCAGATTTGTTAAGTTTACTACTCAACTTTCGACTCCATAAATACGTGATTACTGCGGATATTAAGCAGATGTACCGACAGATTCAAATAGCAGAGAAAAATAAAAATGTACAACGAATCATTTGGCGAACAGATCCCCAGAGTAAATTCAAGCATTACAAACTTAATACAGTAACATTCGGAACTGCTTCAGCCCCATTTTTAGCTACTAGATGTCTAAATCAGTTAGCAGAGGAGAATAGAAACAAATATCCCATCGCTAGTAAAGTGATCGAACGTGATTTTTATGTTGATGATTTGCTCACGGGAACTAATACTATTGAAGCTGGTAAATTATTAAAGGTTCAACTGGAAACCATATTATTATCAGCCGGTATGCCCTTAAGCAAATGGACATCGAACAACTCCGATATAATCACGGATGTTAAGGCTGACGATTGTTCAGATTTTAACTTCTCTAACGAATCACACAAAACTTTAGGTTTATTTTGGAAACCGCGGGAAGACGTTTTTGTATTTAAGGTTCAAACCGAAGTCGAGATTGAAAATATAACAAAAAGAAACTTTTTATCAGTAATTAGTCAGATCTTCGACCCATTAGGACTATTATCTCCATTGTTAATTAATTATAAGATATTAATGCAATCTGTCTGGCAACAAACCATTGGTTGGGATGAATTCATTCCTCAGACAATCTTCAAAAAATGGAAAGATTGCCAATTATCCAATACAGTCATGAAACTTTATAAAATTCCTAGATTGATAATACTAAATAATGCCATTAATATACAGGCACACGGATTTTGTGACGCATCCGAGAAAGCTTATGGTGCTTGTATTTATGTAAAATGTACTGATCAATTGGGAAATTCCAAATGTCATCTTGTGTGTTCTCGTTCGAGAGTCGCTCCGCTCAGTTTTGTAACTATTCCGCGTTTAGAGCTGTGCTCCGCTATGTTATTATCAAAGTTAATGAAGTCAACAATAGACCAATTAACAATTCATATTAATGAAAAATATTATTGGACGGATTCAACCGTCGCATTGCATTGGATTAGAGGAGAGTCATGTAAATGGACCACCTTCGTTGCCAATCGAGTGGCCGAAATCCAATCAATATCTCAACCCATTGAGTGGTACCATGTCTCCTCTACAGACAATCCAGCAGATTTAATTTCTCGAGGGACTCAACCATCAGAATTAAATCATAATTCGTTATGGTGGGACGGCCCTAGTTGGTTGAAATTAGACGAATCACGATGGCCTCGAAGACCTCCTGAGATCACAATAGATCTTCCAGAGAGAAGGGTAGTCACTAACGCTACCCTTGTGAGGGAAAATAATTGGATAGATAAACATTCTCATCTTCCAAGACTCCTTCGAGTTTTATCATATGTTCGTCGGCCACTAAGGAATAAACAATTAAACGTTAAAGAAAATAACGAACCGTCCGCTTTAGAATTAAAAGATGCTTTAAATAATTTGATAAGGTTATCGCAAATGGAATCATTTCCATTGGAATATCGTTTGCTGAGCAAGGGACATCCAATTCCCAGTAGCAGTAAATTAGCTAAATTGTCCCCTCTATTCCACGAGAATTTAATTTGTGTTGGAAGTAGACTTCCTCTGGGAACAACTCTATCAACGTCACCCATTATCTTGTCAAATAAGCATAAACTTACACACATGATTGTCCGAGATGCGCACTTGAAATATATTCACTTGGGTACTCAAGCCTTACTGTCGTTATTGCGGCAGACCTATTGGCCATTGGCCGGACATAATACTGTCAAAGGAGTGGTGCGTTCATGTGTCATTTGTTTCAGAAATAAACCACTGTCACACAATAGATTAATGGGATTACTCCCGCTTGAACGTACCACTGCGAATTTTCCTTTCAGTCATGTGGGGATAGATTTCGCAGGACCTTTTCCTGTGAAGAGTGGTTGCAATAAGAATTCTAAGATAATTAAGGGTTACGTTTGTGTCTTTGTGTGTTTTTCCAGTAAGGCAGTTCACTTGGAACTTGTCGGAGACTTAACGAGTTCAAATTTCTTAAATTGTTTAAGAAGATTCGTAGCCAGACGTGGCAGGCCCAATACGATATATTCCGACAATGCTACTAATTTTGTCGGTGCAAGTCGTGAACTCGTTAATTTAGTAAAATTAATTTACGAACGTCCTCATGAGGAGAAGCTACTACGGTATGTAGCCTCCGAAGGGATTCGTTGGAAGTTTAACCCGCCAAGGGCGCCTCACATGGGAGGGCTGTGGGAAGCAGCGGTTAAATCCATGAAGATTCATTTAAACAAGGTGTTAAAGGCCACCACCTTAAATTTCGAATCATTTTGTACGGTATTGACTCAAATAGAAGCTTGCATGAATTCCCGTCCTCTTAGTCCCTTGTCTTCGGATCCACTAGACCTTTTACCCCTCACACCTGGACATTTCTTAATTGGCAGATCCTTACTCGCTCTTCCAATGGAGGTTAAATATAACACTAATGTCCATGCCAATCTGCTTCAGATACAATTGACCACAGCAGCATTTTGGAAACGTTGGTCGGCGGAATATTTACATTCTTTGCAGTTACGACACAAATGGAAGAAGGACTCGAGCAACAATCTGAGTGTGGGTCAAATGGTCCTGTTAAAGGAGGAACACATGCTGCCAACCCGATGGGTCTTGGGTCGAGTCACTAAATTGTATCCCGGACCAGATGGCAGAGTTCGAGTCGTCGACGTCTTTACTGCCAGCGGAGAGTTTCGTCGGTCCAGTCATCTAGTGGCGCCATTGCCGATTCTACCACAAGGACCACTTGACAGGAAGGAAGATCAGCAAGAGGGAGGAGAAACAGCAGCTTCAATTCCGTCAACTTCGGTAGCTTAGTTTAACCCGAAGACACTACCCCCAACTCATATTACTTATTAGATGTAATCATGAGTTTAAATCATTCAATGTTAATAGTAGTACTCCGTAATTCACTTTAATTGTGTTGTGTGTATAATTTAAGCTATTTTCATTTTAACATTCGGCAGTATATATCTCCGAATTTAATCTAATCATTTTGTCTTTATAATATAAGACTTGTCTCATGTCATCACTCGGAAGGATTATATCCGAGTTTAAAATAAACTGTTCAAATTTGACAGTTAAAATTAGATTCATGATTTGTTAATGTTAGTCTCCAAGCCACACTTAATGGAGCATCTTAAATTATTTCATGTCTACTTAATTATAACCTGCCGGGAGTCATCCGCAGGTCTTATGTTTCTTGTTATGAAAACATAAGTTAACTCTTACTGTTTATAGTATTTATGTGAATCATAGAATAAGTAAATATTATAATACTGAACATTTCGATGTTTAACGTAGAGACATCTATAATCATAGTTCGCCTTCATTTCCTGCTTGTAGGAATGAATGAATGACTTTCCAATTTACTTTTAATTTAGCAATGTTTGTGCTACTTGTTGATGAAATCAAGTTAACTTAGGAGCATTACACTCACTAATCAAGTTTAGTTGATCGGTAATAGCTGATCTGTCTTGACAACTGTAACAGTGTCAACATTGTATTGTCTAAGTTAACATCAAGATGAGGAATGCTTAAGTTTTAAACCATATACAGTCCACTCTCTCTTCTTTAAAGTAAACTTATCTTGTAATGCTTATTCACAGCTTCAAAGGAGATTTCAAAAATTTTGATGTAAATAGAAATAACATTCACCAGAGGTATACCTATAAGTTGAAATATTACTGAACCAATAAATTGATTTTATCCTCACACTGGATGAGGCAAAGGTTTCATTATTCACCCTCTATTTAATTATTTTAAGAGCTATGATTTATTGTAAACGACTCGTCAGTAATGCTGTAACTCTGTAGAATAACTGTATTGTTCAACAGTTTTCCTATGTGGGACTATGTTCCGACTTTTGTAATGACGTGTGGCAAACAGTCTTATTAACTGATTGTCGATTGGCATTATTGACGAGTTGGCATTAGTGTCGGCCCAAGCGGAAATACGCGACGGTCGACAGAGTTCGAGCAGACGGCGTACGGACAACTTGTGTTCCGTACGCTCCGCTGAACCACCACGTGCAAATTTTACATTTCAATAAACTACATCAAACCATTATCGAAGTCTTTTCCAGTTAGGTTCAGATGAGTGTGGTTTGGTAGGATAAGAACTTTTTGTGGATATTTTGGCAATGTCGAATTCTCTGACTTCGGTGATGGTTAGGTTAGGTTGGTTTAGGTATTGTAAGGAAGCACGTTTTGTGGATATTTTCGCAATGTCCAATTCTTTGATTTCGGTGATGGTTAGGTTCAGATGAGTGTGGTTTGGTAGGATAAGAACTTTTTGTGGATATTTTGGCAATGTCGAATTCTCTGACTTCGGTGATGGTTAGGTTAGGTTGGGTTAGGTATTGTGAGGTAAGCACGTTTTGTGGATTCTTTGGCAATGTCCAATTCTTTGATTTCGGTGATGGTTAGGTTCAGATGTGTGAGGTTTGGTAGGATAAGAACTTTTTGTGGATATTTTGGAAATGTCGAATTCTCTGACTTCGGTGATGGTTAAGTTAGGTTGGGTTAGGTATTGTGAGGTAAGCACGTTTTGTGGATATTTTCGCAATGTCTAATTCTTTGATTTCGGTGATGGTTAGGTTCAGATGGGTGAGGTTTGGTAGGATAAGAACTTTTCGTGGATATTTTGGCAATGTCGAATTCTCTGACTTCGGTGATGGTAAGGTGAGGTTGGGTTAGGTATTGTGAGGTAAGCACGTTTTGTGGATATTTTCGCAATGTCCAATTCTTTGATTTCGGTGATGGTTAGGTTCAGATGGGTGAGGTTTGGTAGGATAAGAACTTTTTGTGGATATTTTAGCAATGTCAAATTTTCTAACTTCGGTGATGGTTAGGTTAGGTTGGGTTAGGTATTGTGAGGTAGGCACGTTTTGTGGATATTTTCGCAATGTCAAATTCTTTGATTTCGGTGATGGTTAGGTTCAGATGGGTGAGGTTTGGTAGGATAAGAACTTTTTGTGGATATTTTGGGAATTTCGAATTCTCTGACTTCGGTAATGGTAAGGTTAGGTTGGGTTAGGTATTGTGAAGTAAGCACGTTTTGTGGATATTTTTGCAATGTCCAATTCTTTGATTTCGGTGATGGTTAGGTTCAGATGGGTGAGGTTTGGTAGGATAAGAACTTTTTGTGGATATTTTGGCAATGTCGAATTTTCTAACTTCGGTGATGGTTAGGTTAGGTTGGGTTAGGTATTGTGAGGAAGGCACGTTTTGTGGATATTTTCGCAATGTCAAATTCTTTGATTTCGGTGATGGTTAGGTTCAGATGGGTGAGGTTTGGTAGGATAAGAACTTTTTGTGGATATTTTGGGAATGTCGAATTCTCTGACTTCGGTGATGGTTAGGTTAGTATGGTTAGGTATTGTGAAGTAAGCACGTTTTGTGGATATTTTCGCAATGTCCAATTCTTTGATTTCGGTGATGGTTAGGTTCAGATGGGTGAGGTTTGGTAGGATAAGAACTTTTCGTGGATATTTTGGCAATGTCGAATTCTCTGACTTCGGTGATGGTAAGGTGTGGTTGGGTTAGGTATTGTGAGGTAAGCACGTTTTGTGGATATTTTCGCAATGTCCAATTTTTTGATTTCGGTGATGGTTAGGTTCAGATGGGTGAGGTTTGGTAGGATAAGAACTTTTTGTGGATATTTTGGGAATGTCGAATTCTCTGACTTCGGTAATGGTTAGGTTAGGTTGGGTTAGGTATTGTGAAGTAAGCACGTTTTGTGGATATTTTCGCAATGTCCAATTCTTTGATTTCGGTGATGGTTAGGTTCAGATGGGTGAGGTTTGGTAGGATAAGAACTTTTCATGGATATTTTGGCAATGTCGAATTCTCTGACTTCGGTGATGGTAAGGTGAGGTTGGGTTAGGTATTGTGAGGTAAGCACGTTTTGTGGATATTTTCGCAATGTCCAATTCTTTGATTTCGGTGATGGTTAGGTTCAGATGGGTGAGGTTTGGTAGGATAAGAACTTTTTGTGGATATTTTGGCAATGTCGAATTTTCTAACTTCGAAGATGGTTAGGTTAGGTTGGGTTAGGTATTGTGAGGAAGGCACGTTTTGTGGATATTTTCGCAATGTCAAATTCTTTGATTTCGGTGATGGTTAGGTTCAGATGGGTGAGGTTTGGTAGGATAAGAACTTTTTGTGGATATTTTGGGAATGTCGAATTCTCTGACTTCGGTAATGGTTAGGTTAGGTTGGGTTAGGTATTGTGAAGTAAGCACGTTTTGTGGATATTTTCGCAATGTCCAATTCTTTGATTTCGGTAATGGTTAGGTTCAGATGAGTGTGGTTTGGTAGGATAAGAACTTTTTGTGGAAATTTTGGCAATGTCGAATTCTCTGACTTCGGTGATGGTTAGGTTAGGTTGGTTTAGGTATTGTAAGGAAGCACGTTTTGTGGATATTTTCGCAATGTCCAATTCTTTGATTTCGGTGATGGTTAGGTTCAGATGAGTGTGGTTTGGTAGGATAAGAACTTTTTGTGGATATTTTGGCAATGTCGAATTCTCTGACTTCGGTAATGGTTAGGTTAGGTTGAGTTAGGTATTGTGAGGTAAGCACGTTTTGTGGATATTTTATCAATGTCTAATTCTTTGATTTCGGTGATGTTAAGGTTCAGATGGGTGAGGTTTGGTAGGATAAGAACTTTTTGTGGATATTTTGGGAATGTCGAATTCTCTGACTTCGGTAATGGTTAGTTTAGGTTGGGTTAGGTATTGTGAAGTAAGCACGTTTTGTGGATATTTTCGCAATGTCCAATTCTTTGATTTCGGTGATGGTTAGGTTCAGATGAGTGTGGTTTGGTAGGATAAGAACTTTTTGTGGATATTTTGGCAATGTCGAATTCTCTGACTTCGGTCATTGTAAGGTAAGGTTGGGTTAGGTATTGTGAGGTAAGCACGTTTTGTGGATATTTTGGCAATGTCCAATTCTTTGATTTCGGTAATGGTTAGGTTCAGATGGGTGAGGTTTGGTAGGATAAGAACTTTTCGTGGATATTTTGGCAATGTCGAATTCTCTGACTTCGGTGATGGTAAGGTGAGGTTGGGTTAGGTATTGTGAGGTAAGCACGTTTTGTGGATATTTTCGCAATGTCCAATTCTTTGATTTCGGTGATGGTTAGGTTCAGATGGGTGAGGTTTGGTAGGATAAGAACTTTTTGTGGATATTTTGGCAATGTCGAATTTTCTAACTTCGGTGATGGTTAGGTTAGGTTGGGTTAGGTATTGTGAGGAAGGCACGTTTTGTGGATATTTTCGCAACGTCAAATTCTTTGATTTCGGTGATGGTTAGGTTCAGATGGGTGAGGTTTGGTAGGATAAGAACTTTTTGTGGATATTTTGGGAATGTCGAATTCTCTGACTTCGGTGATGGTTAGGTTAGGTTGGGTTAGGTATTGTGAGGTAAGCAAGTTCTGTGGATATTTTCGCAACGTCCAATTCTTTGAGTTCGGTGATGGTTAGGTTCAGATGGGTGAGGTTTGGTAGGATAAGAACTTTTCGTGGATATTTTGGCAATGTCGAATTCTCTGACTTCGGTGATGGTTAGGTGAGGTTGGGTTAGGTATTGTAAGGAAGCACGTTTTGTGGATATTTTCGCAATGTCCAGATCTTTGATTTCGGTGATGGTTAGGTTCAGATGAGTGTGGTTTGGTAGGATAAGAACTTTTTGTGGATATTTTGGCAATGTCGAATTCTCTGACTTCGGTGATGGTTAGGTTAGGTTGGGTTAGGTATTGTGAGGTAAGCACGTTTTGTGGATATTTTCGCAATGTCCAATTCTTTGATTTCGGTGATGGTTAGGTTCAGATGGGTGAGGTTTGGTAGGATAAGAACTTTTTGTGGATATTTTGGGAATGTCGAATTCTCTGACTTCGGTAATGGTTAGGTTAGGTTGGGTTAGGTATTGTGAAGTAAGCACGTTTTGTGGATATTTTCGCAATGTCCAATTCTTTGATTTCGGTAATGGTTAGGTTCAGATGAGTGTGGTTTGGTAGGATAAGAACTTTTTGTGGATATTTTGGCAATGTCGAATTCTCTGACTTCGGTGATGGTTAGGTTAGGTTGGTTTAGGTATTGTAAGGAAGCACGTTTTGTGGATATTTTCGCAATGTCCAATTCTTTGATTTCGGTGATGGTTAGGTTCAGATGAGTGTGGTTTGGTAGGATAAGAACTTTTTGTGGATATTTTGGCAATGTCGAATTCTCTGACTTCGGTGATGGTTAGGTTAGGTTGGGTTAGGTATTGTGAGGTAAGCACGTTTTGTGGATTCTTTGGCAATGTCCAATTCTTTGATTTCGGTGATGGTTAGGTTCAGATGGGTGAGGTTTGGTAGGATAAGAACTTTTTGTGGATATTTTGGAAATGTCGAATTCTCTGACTTCGGTGATGGTTAAGTTAGGTTGGGTTAGGTATTGTGAGGTAAGCACGTTTTGTGGATATTTTCGCAATGTCCAATTCTTTGATTTCGGTGATGGTTAGGTTCAGATGGGTGAGGTTTGGTAGGATAAGAACTTTTCGTGGATATTTTGGCAATGTCGAATTTTCTGACTTCGGTGATGGTAAGGTGAGGTTGGGTTAGGTATTGTGAGGTAAGCACGTTTTGTGGATATTTTCGCAATGTCCAATTCTTTGATTTCGGTGATGGTTAGGTTCAGATGGGTGAGGTTTGGTAGGATAAGAACTTTTTGTGGATATTTTGGCTATGTCGAATTTTCTAACTTCGGTGATGGTTAGGTTAGGTTGGGTTAGGTATTGTGAGGTAGGCACGTTTTGTGGATTTTTTCGCAATGTCAAATTCTTTGATTTCGGTGATAGTTAGGTTCAGATGGGTGAGGTTTGGTAGGATAAGAACTTTTTGTGGATATTTTGGGAATGTCGAATTCTCTGACTTCGGTAATGGTTAGGTTAGGTTGGGTTAGGTATTGTGAAGTAAGCACGTTTTGTGGATATTTTCGCAATGTCCAATTCTTTGATTTCGGTAATGGTTAGGTTCAGATGAGTGTGGTTTGGTAGGATAAGAACTTTTTGTGGAAATTTTGGCAATGTCGAATTCTCTGACTTCGGTGATGGTTAGGTTAGGTTGGTTTAGGTATTGTAAGGAAGCACGTTTTGTGGATATTTTCGCAATGTCCAATTCTTTGATTTCGGTGATGGTTAGGTTCAGATGAGTGTGGTTTGGTAGGATAAGAACTTTTTGTGGATATTTTGGCAATGTCGAATTCTCTGACTTCGGTAATGGTTAGGTTAGGTTGAGTTAGGTATTGTGAGGTAAGCACGTTTTGTGGATATTTTATCAATGTCCAATTCTTTGATTTCGGTGATGTTAAGGTTCAGATGGGTGAGGTTTGGTAGGATAAGAACTTTTTGTGGATATTTTGGGAATGTCGAATTCTCTGACTTCGGTAATGGTTAGTTTAGGTTGGGTTAGGTATTGTGAAGTAAGCACGTTTTGTGGATATTTTCGCAATGTCCAATTCTTTGATTTCGGTGATGGTTAGGTTCAGATGAGTGTGGTTTGGTAGGATAAGAACTTTTTGTGGATATTTTGGCAATGTCGAATTCTCTGACTTCGGTCATTGTAAGGTAAGGTTGGGTTAGGTATTGTGAGGTAAGCACGTTTTGTGGATATTTTGGCAATGTGAAATTCTTTGATTTCGGTAATGGTTAGGTTCAGATGGGTGAGGTTTGGTAGGATAAGAACTTTTCGTGGATATTTTGGCAATGTCGAATTCTCTGACTTCGGTGATGGTAAGGTGAGGTTGGGTTAGGTATTGTGAGGTAAGCACGTTTTGTGGATATTTTCGCAATGTCCAATTCTTTGATTTCGGTGATGGTTAGGTTCAGATGGGTGAGGTTTGGTAGGATAAGAACTTTTTGTGGATATTTTGGCAATGTCGAATTTTCTAACTTCGGTGATGGTTAGGTTAGGTTGGGTTAGGTATTGTGAGGAAGGCACGTTTTGTGGATATTTTCGCAACGTCAAATTCTTTGATTTCGGTGATGGTTAGGTTCAGATGGGTGAGGTTTGGTAGGATAAGAACTTTTTGTGGATATTTTGGGAATGTCGAATTCTCTGACTTCGGTGATGGTTAGGTTAGGTTGGGTTAGGTATTGTGAGGTAAGCAAGTTCTGTGGATATTTTCGCAACGTCCAATTCTTTGAGTTCGGTGATGGTTAGGTTCAGATGGGTGAGGTTTGGTAGGATAAGAACTTTTCGTGGATATTTTGGCAATGTCGAATTCTCTGACTTCGGTGATGGTTAGGTGAGGTTGGGTTAGGTATTGTAAGGAAGCACGTTTTGTGGATATTTTCGCAATGTCCAGATCTTTGATTTCGGTGATGGTTAGGTTCAGATGAGTGTGGTTTGGTAGGATAAGAACTTTTTGTGGATATTTTGGCAATGTCGAATTCTCTGACTTCGGTGATGGTTAGGTTAGGTTGGGTTAGGTATTGTGAGGTAAGCACGTTTTGTGGATATTTTCGCAATGTCCAATTCTTTGATTTCGGTGATGGTTAGGTTCAGATGGGTGAGGTTTGGTAGGATAAGAACTTTTTGTGGATATTTTGGGAATGTCGAATTCTCTGACTTCGGTAATGGTTAGGTTAGGTTGGGTTAGGTATTGTGAAGTAAGCACGTTTTGTGGATATTTTCGCAATGTCCAATTCTTTGATTTCGGTAATGGTTAGGTTCAGATGAGTGTGGTTTGGTAGGATAAGAACTTTTTGTGGATATTTTGGCAATGTCGAATTCTCTGACTTCGGTGATGGTTAGGTTAGGTTGGTTTAGGTATTGTAAGGAAGCACGTTTTGTGGATATTTTCGCAATGTCCAATTCTTTGATTTCGGTGATGGTTAGGTTCAGATGAGTGTGGTTTGGTAGGATAAGAACTTTTTGTGGATATTTTGGCAATGTCGAATTCTCTGACTTCGGTGATGGTTAGGTTAGGTTGGGTTAGGTATTGTGAGGTAAGCACGTTTTGTGGATTCTTTGGCAATGTCCAATTCTTTGATTTCGGTGATGGTTAGGTTCAGATGGGTGAGGTTTGGTAGGATAAGAACTTTTTGTGGATATTTTGGAAATGTCGAATTCTCTGACTTCGGTGATGGTTAAGTTAGGTTGGGTTAGGTATTGTGAGGTAAGCACGTTTTGTGGATATTTTCGCAATGTCCAATTCTTTGATTTCGGTGATGGTTAGGTTCAGATGGGTGAGGTTTGGTAGGATAAGAACTTTTCGTGGATATTTTGGCAATGTCGAATTTTCTGACTTCGGTGATGGTAAGGTGAGGTTGGGTTAGGTATTGTGAGGTAAGCACGTTTTGTGGATATTTTCGCAATGTCCAATTCTTTGATTTCGGTGATGGTTAGGTTCAGATGGGTGAGGTTTGGTAGGATAAGAACTTTTTGTGGATATTTTGGCTATGTCGAATTTTCTAACTTCGGTGATGGTTAGGTTAGGTTGGGTTAGGTATTGTGAGGTAGGCACGTTTTGTGGATTTTTTCGCAATGTCAAATTCTTTGATTTCGGTGATAGTTAGGTTCAGATGGGTGAGGTTTGGTAGGATAAGAACTTTTTGTGGATATTTTGGGAATGTCGAATTCTCTGACTTCGGTAATGGTTAGGTTAGGTTGGGTTAGGTATTGTGAAGTAAGCACGTTTTGTGGATATTTTCGCAATGTCCAATTCTTTGATTTCGGTAATGGTTAGGTTCAGATGAGTGTGGTTTGGTAGGATAAGAACTTTTTGTGGAAATTTTGGCAATGTCGAATTCTCTGACTTCGGTGATGGTTAGGTTAGGTTGGGTTAGGTATTGTGAGGTAGGCACGTTTTGTGGATTTTTTCGCAATGTCAAATTCTTTGATTTCGGTGATAGTTAGGTTCAGATGGGTGAGGTTTGGTAGGATAAGAACTTTTTGTGGATATTTTGGGAATGTCGAATTCTCTGACTTCGGTAATGGTTAGGTTAGGTTGGGTTAGGTATTGTGAAGTAAGCACGTTTTGTGGATATTTTCGCAATGTCCAATTCTTTGATTTCGGTGATGGTTAGGTTCAGATGAGTGTGGTTTGGTAGGATAAGAACTTTTTGTGGATATTTTGGCAATGTCGAATTCTCTGACTTCGGTAATGGTTAGGTTAGGTTGAGTTAGGTATTGTGAGGTAAGCACGTTTTGTGGATATTTTATCAATGTCCAATTCTTTGATTTCGGTGATGTTAAGGTTCAGATGGGTGAGGTTTGGTAGGATAAGAACTTTTTGTGGATATTTTGGGAATGTCGAATTCTCTGACTTCGGTAATGGTTAGTTTAGGTTGGGTTAGGTATTGTGAAGTAAGCACGTTTTGTGGATATTTTCGCAATGTCCAATTCTTTGATTTCGGTGATGGTTAGGTTCAGATGAGTGTGGTTTGGTAGGATAAGAACTTTTTGTGGATATTTTGGCAATGTCGAATTCTCTGACTTCGGTCATTGTAAGGTAAGGTTGGGTTAGGTATTGTGAGGTAAGCACGTTTTGTGGATATTTTGGCAATGTGAAATTCTTTGATTTCGGTAATGGTTAGGTTCAGATGGGTGAGGTTTGGTAGGATAAGAACTTTTCGTGGATATTTTGGCAATGTCGAATTCTCTGACTTCGGTGATGGTAAGGTGAGGTTGGGTTAGGTATTGTGAGGTAAGCACGTTTTGTGGATATTTTCGCAATGTCCAATTCTTTGATTTCGGTGATGGTTAGGTTCAGATGGGTGAGGTTTGGTAGGATAAGAACTTTTTGTGGATATTTTGGCAATGTCGAATTTTCTAACTTCGGTGATGGTTAGGTTAGGTTGGGTTAGGTATTGTGAGGAAGGCACGTTTTGTGGATATTTTCGCAACGTCAAATTCTTTGATTTCGGTGATGGTTAGGTTCAGATGGGTGAGGTTTGGTAGGATAAGAACTTTTTGTGGATATTTTGGGAATGTCGAATTCTCTGACTTCGGTGATGGTTAGGTTAGGTTGGGTTAGGTATTGTGAGGTAAGCAAGTTCTGTGGATATTTTCGCAACGTCCAATTCTTTGAGTTCGGTGATGGTTAGGTTCAGATGGGTGAGGTTTGGTAGGATAAGAACTTTTCGTGGATATTTTGGCAATGTCGAATTCTCTGACTTCGGTGATGGTTAGGTGAGGTTGGGTTAGGTATTGTAAGGAAGCACGTTTTGTGGATATTTTCGCAATGTCCAGATCTTTGATTTCGGTGATGGTTAGGTTCAGATGAGTGTGGTTTGGTAGGATAAGAACTTTTTGTGGATATTTTGGCAATGTCGAATTCTCTGACTTCGGTGATGGTTAGGTTAGGTTGGGTTAGGTATTGTGAGGTAAGCACGTTTTGTGGATATTTTCGCAATGTCCAATTCTTTGATTTCGGTGATGGTTAGGTTCAGATGGGTGAGGTTTGGTAGGATAAGAACTTTTTGTGGATATTTTGGGAATGTCGAATTCTCTGACTTCGGTAATGGTTAGGTTAGGTTGGGTTAGGTATTGTGAAGTAAGCACGTTTTGTGGATATTTTCGCAATGTCCAATTCTTTGATTTCGGTAATGGTTAGGTTCAGATGAGTGTGGTTTGGTAGGATAAGAACTTTTTGTGGATATTTTGGCAATGTCGAATTCTCTGACTTCGGTGATGGTTAGGTTAGGTTGGTTTAGGTATTGTAAGGAAGCACGTTTTGTGGATATTTTCGCAATGTCCAATTCTTTGATTTCGGTGATGGTTAGGTTCAGATGAGTGTGGTTTGGTAGGATAAGAACTTTTTGTGGATATTTTGGCAATGTCGAATTCTCTGACTTCGGTGATGGTTAGGTTAGGTTGGGTTAGGTATTGTGAGGTAAGCACGTTTTGTGGATTCTTTGGCAATGTCCAATTCTTTGATTTCGGTGATGGTTAGGTTCAGATGGGTGAGGTTTGGTAGGATAAGAACTTTTTGTGGATATTTTGGAAATGTCGAATTCTCTGACTTCGGTGATGGTTAAGTTAGGTTGGGTTAGGTATTGTGAGGTAAGCACGTTTTGTGGATATTTTCGCAATGTCCAATTCTTTGATTTCGGTGATGGTTAGGTTCAGATGGGTGAGGTTTGGTAGGATAAGAACTTTTCGTGGATATTTTGGCAATGTCGAATTTTCTGACTTCGGTGATGGTAAGGTGAGGTTGGGTTAGGTATTGTGAGGTAAGCACGTTTTGTGGATATTTTCGCAATGTCCAATTCTTTGATTTCGGTGATGGTTAGGTTCAGATGGGTGAGGTTTGGTAGGATAAGAACTTTTTGTGGATATTTTGGCTATGTCGAATTTTCTAACTTCGGTGATGGTTAGGTTAGGTTGGGTTAGGTATTGTGAGGTAGGCACGTTTTGTGGATTTTTTCGCAATGTCAAATTCTTTGATTTCGGTGATAGTTAGGTTCAGATGGGTGAGGTTTGGTAGGATAAGAACTTTTTGTGGATATTTTGGGAATGTCGAATTCTCTGACTTCGGTAATGGTTAGGTTAGGTTGGGTTAGGTATTGTGAAGTAAGCACGTTTTGTGGATATTTTCGCAATGTCCAATTCTTTGATTTCGGTAATGGTTAGGTTCAGATGAGTGTGGTTTGGTAGGATAAGAACTTTTTGTGGAAATTTTGGCAATGTCGAATTCTCTGACTTCGGTGATGGTTAGGTTAGGTTGGTTTAGGTATTGTAAGGAAGCACGTTTTGTGGATATTTTCGCAATGTCCAATTCTTTGATTTCGGTGATGGTTAGGTTCAGATGAGTGTGGTTTGGTAGGATAAGAACTTTTTGTGGATATTTTGGCAATGTCGAATTCTCTGACTTCGGTAATGGTTAGGTTAGGTTGAGTTAGGTATTGTGAGGTAAGCACGTTTTGTGGATATTTAATCAATGTCCAATTCTTTGATTTCGGTGATGTTAAGGTTCAGATGGGTGAGGTTTGGTAGGATAAGAACTTTTTGTGGATATTTTGGGAATGTCGAATTCTCTGACTTCGGTAATGGTTAGTTTAGGTTGGGTTAGGTATTGTGAAGTAAGCACGTTTTGTGGATATTTTCGCAATGTCCAATTCTTTGATTTCGGTGATGGTTAGGTTCAGATGAGTGTGGTTTGGTAGGATAAGAACTTTTTGTGGATATTTTGGCAATGTCGAATTCTCTGACTTCGGTCATTGTAAGGTAAGGTTGGGTTAGGTATTGTGAGGTAAGCACGTTTTGTGGATATTTTGGCAATGTCCAATTCTTTGATTTCGGTAATGGTTAGGTTCAGATGGGTGAGGTTTGGTAGGATAAGAACTTTTCGTGGATATTTTGGCAATGTCGAATTCTCTGACTTCGGTGATGGTAAGGTGAGGTTGGGTTAGGTATTGTGAGGTAAGCACGTTTTGTGGATATTTTCGCAATGTCCAATTCTTTGATTTCGGTGATGGTTAGGTTCAGATGGGTGAGGTTTGGTAGGATAAGAACTTTTTGTGGATATTTTGGCAATGTCGAATTTTCTAACTTCGGTGATGGTTAGGTTAGGTTGGGTTAGGTATTGTGAGGAAGGCACGTTTTGTGGATATTTTCGCAACGTCAAATTCTTTGATTTCGGTGATGGTTAGGTTCAGATGGGTGAGGTTTGGTAGGATAAGAACTTTTTGTGGATATTTTGGGAATGTCGAATTCTCTGACTTCGGTGATGGTTAGGTTAGGTTGGGTTAGGTATTGTGAGGTAAGCAAGTTCTGTGGATATTTTCGCAACGTCCAATTCTTTGAGTTCGGTGATGGTTAGGTTCAGATGGGTGAGGTTTGGTAGGATAAGAACTTTTCGTGGATATTTTGGCAATGTCGAATTCTCTGACTTCGGTGATGGTTAGGTGAGGTTGGGTTAGGTATTGTAAGGAAGCACGTTTTGTGGATATTTTCGCAATGTCCAGATCTTTGATTTCGGTGATGGTTAGGTTCAGATGAGTGTGGTTTGGTAGGATAAGAACTTTTTGTGGATATTTTGGCAATGTCGAATTCTCTGACTTCGGTGATGGTTAGGTTAGGTTGGGTTAGGTATTGTGAGGTAAGCACGTTTTGTGGATATTTTCGCAATGTCCAATTCTTTGATTTCGGTGATGGTTAGGTTCAGATGGGTGAGGTTTGGTAGGATAAGAACTTTTCGTGGATATTTTGGAAATGTCGAATTCTCTGACTTCGGTGATGGTTAGGTTAGGTTGGGTTAGGTATTGTGAGGTAAGCACGTTTTGTGGATATTTTCGCAATGTCCAATTCTTTGATTTCGGTGATGGTTAGGTTCAGATGGGTGAGGTTTGGTAGGATAAGAACTTTTCGTGGATATTTTTGCAATGTCGAATTCTCTGACTTCGGTGATGGTAAGGTGAGGTTGGGTTAGGTATTGTGAGGTAAGCACGTTTTGTGGATATTTTTGCAATGTCCAATTCTTTGATTTCGGTAATGGTTAGGTTCAGATGAGTGTGGTTTGGTAGGATAAGAATTTTTTGTGGATATTTTGGCAATGTCGAATTCTCTGACTTCGGTGATGGTTAGGTTAGGTTGGGTTAGGTATTGTGAGGTAAGCACGTTTTGTGGATATTTAATCAATGTCCAATTCTTTGATTTCGGTGATGGTTAGGTTCAGATGGGTGAGGTTTGTAGGATAAGCACTTTTTGTGGATATTTTGGCAATGTCGAATTCTCTGACTTCGGTGATGGTTAGGTTAGGTTGGATTAGGTGTTGTGAGGTAAACACGTTCTGTGGATATTTTCGCAACGTCCAATTCTTTGAGTTCGGTGATGGTTAGGTTCAGATGGGTGAGGTTTGGTAGGATAAGAACTTTTCGTGGATATTTTGGCAATGTCGAATTCTCTGACTTCGGTGATGGTTAGGTGAGGTTGGGTTAGGTATTGTAAGGAAGCACGTTTTGAGGATATTTTCGCAATGTCCAATTCTTTGATTTCGGTGATGGTTAGGTTCAGATGAGTGTGATTTGGTAGGATAAGAACTTTTTGTGGATATTTTGGCAATGTCGAATTCTCTGACTTCGGTGATGGTTAGGTTAGGTTAAGTTAGGTATTGTGAGGTAAGCACGTTTTGTGGATATTTTCGCAATGTCCAATTCTTTGATTTCGGTGATGGTTAGGTTCAGATGGGTGAGGTTTGGTAGGATAAGAACTTTTCGTGGATATTTTGGAAATGTCGAATTCTCTGACTTCGGTGATGGTTAGGTTAGGTTGGGTTAGGTATTGTGAGGTAAGCACGTTTTGTGGATATTTTCGCAATGTCCAATTCTTTGATTTCGGTGATGGTTAGGTTCAGATGGGTGAGGTTTGGTAGGATAAGAACTTTTCGTGGATATTTTTGCAATGTCGAATTCTCTGACTTCGGTGATGGTAAGGTGAGGTTGGGTTAGGTATTGTGAGGTAAGCACGTTTTGTGGATATTTTTGCAATGTCCAATTCTTTGATTTCGGTAATGGTTAGGTTCAGATGAGTGTGGTTTGGTAGGATAAGAATTTTTTGTGGATATTTTGGCAATGTCGAATTCTCTGACTTACGTGATGGTTAGGTTAGGTTGGGTTAGGTATTGTGAGGGAAGCACGTTTTGTGGATATTTTATCAATGTCCAATTCTTTGATTTCGGTGATGGTTAGGTTCAGATGGGTGAGGTTTGGTAGGATAAGAACTTTTCGTGGATATTTTGGCAATGTCGAATTCTCTGACTTCGGTGATGGTTAGGTTAGGTTGGGTTAGGTATTGTGAGGGAAGCACGTTTTGTGGATATTTTTGCAATGTCAAATTCTTTGATTTCGGTGATGGTTAGGTTCAGATGGGTGAGGTTTGGTAGGATAAGAACTTTTTGTGGATATTTTGGGAATGTCGAATTCTCTGACTTCGGTAATGGTAAGGTTAGGTTGGGTTAGGTATTGTGAAGTAAGCACGTTTTGTGGATATTTTCGCAATGTCTAATTCTTTGATTTCGGTAATGGTTAGGTTCAGATGAGTGTGGTTTGGTAGGACATGAACTTTTTGTGGATATTTTGGCAATGTCGAATTCTCTGACTTCGGTGATGGTTAGGTTAGGTTGGTTTAGGTATTGTAAGAAAGCACGTTTTGTGGATATTTTCGCAATGTCCAATTCTTTGATTTCAGTGATGGTTAGGTTCAGATGAGTGTGGTTTGGTAGGATAAGAACTTTTTGTGGATATTTTGGCAATGTCGAATTCTCTGACTTCGGTGATGGTTAGGTTAGGTTGGGTTAGGTATTGTGAAGTAAGCACGTTTTGTGGATATTTTATCAATGTCCAATTCTTTGATTTCGGTGATGGTTAGGTTCAGATGGGTGAGGTTTGTAGGATAAGAACTTTTTGTGGATATTTTGGGAATGTCGAATTCTCTGACTTCGGTGATGGTTAGGTTAGGTTGGGTTAGGTATTGTGAGGTAAGCACGTTCTGTGGATATTTTCGCAACGTCCAATTCTTTGAGTTCGGTGATGGTTAGGTTCAGATGGGTGAGGTTTGGTAGGATAAGAACTTTTCGTGGATATTTTGGCAATGTCGAATTCTCTGACTTCGGTGATGGTTAGGTGAGGTTGGGTTAGGTATTGTAAGGAAGCACGTTTTGTGGATATTTTCGCAATGTCCAATTCTTTGATTTCGGTGATGGTTAGGTTCAGATGAGTGTGGTTTGGTAGGATAAGAACTTTTTGTGGATATTTTGGCAATGTCGAATTCTCTGACTTCGGTGATGGTTAGGTTAGGTTGGGTTAGGTATTGTGAGGTAAGCACGTTTTGTGGATATTTTCGCAATGTCCAATTCTTTGATTTCGGTGATGGTTAGGTTCAGATGGGTGAGGTTTGGTAGGATAAGAACTTTTCGTGGATATTTTGGAAATGTCGAATTCTCTGACTTCGGTGATGGTTAGGTTAGGTTGGGTTAGGTATTGTGAGGTAAGCACGTTTTGTGGATATTTTCGCAATGTCCAATTCTTTGATTTCGGTGATGGTTAGGTTCAGATGGGTGAGGTTTGGTAGGATAAGAACTTTTCGTGGATATTTTTGCAATGTCGAATTCTCTGACTTCGGTGATGGTAAGGTGAGGTTGGGTTAGGTATTGTGAGGTAAGCACGTTTTGTGGATATTTTTGCAATGTCCAATTCTTTGATTTCGGTAATGGTTAGGTTCAGATGAGTGTGGTTTGGTAGGATAAGAATTTTTTGTGGATATTTTGGCAATGTCGAATTCTCTGACTTCGGTGATGGTTAGGTTAGGTTGGGTTAGGTATTGTGAGGTAAGCACGTTTTGTGGATATTTAATCAATGTCCAATTCTTTGATTTCGGTGATGGTTAGGTTCAGATGGGTGAGGTTTGTAGGATAAGCACTTTTTGTGGATATTTTGGCAATGTCGAATTCTCTGACTTCGGTGATGGTTAGGTTAGGTTAGGTTAGGTTAGGTTAGGTTAGGTTAGGTTCAGATGGGTGAGGTTTGTAGGATAAGAACTTTTTGTGGATATTTTGGGAATGTCGAATTCTCTGACTTCGGTGATGGTTAGGTTAGGTTGGGTTAGGTATTGTGAGGTAAGCACGTTCTGTGGATATTTTCGCAACGTCCAATTCTTTGAGTTCGGTGATGGTTAGGTTCAGATGGGTGAGGTTTGGTAGGATAAGAACTTTTCGTGGATATTTTGGCAATGTCGAATTCTCTGACTTCGGTGATAGTTAGGTGAGGTTGGGTTAGGTATTGTAAGGAAGCACGTTTTGTGGATATTTTCGCAATGTCCAATTCTTTGATTTCGGTGATGGTTAGGTTCAGATGAGTGTGGTTTGGTAGGATAAGAACTTTTTGTGGATATTTTGGCAATGTCGAATTCTCTGACTTCGGTGATGGTTAGGTTAGGTTGGGTTAGGTATTGTGAGGTAAGCACGTTTTGTGGATATTTTCGCAATGTCCAATTCTTTGATTTCGGTGATGGTTAGGTTCAGATGGGTGAGGTTTGGTAGGATAAGAACTTTTCGTGGATATTTTGGAAATGTCGAATTCTCTGACTTCGGTGATGGTTAGGTTAGGTTGGGTTAGGTATTGTGAGGTAAGCACGTTTTGTGGATATTTTCGCAATGTCCAATTCTTTGATTTCGGTGATGGTTAGGTTCAGATGGGTGAGGTTTGGTAGGATAAGAACTTTTCGTGGATATTTTTGCAATGTCGAATTCTCTGACTTCGGTGATGGTAAGGTGAGGTTGGGTTAGGTATTGTGAGGTAAGCACGTTTTGTGGATATTTTTGCAATGTCCAATTCTTTGATTTCGGTAATGGTTAGGTTCAGATGAGTGTGGTTTGGTAGGATAAGAATTTTTTGTGGATATTTTGGCAATGTCGAATTCTCTGACTTCGGTGATGGTTAGGTTAGGTTGGGTTAGGTATTGTGAGGTAAGCACGTTTTGTGGATATTTTCGCAATGTCCAATTCTTTGATTTCGGTGATGGTTAGGTTCAGATGGGTGAGGTTTGGTAGGATAAGAACTTTTCGTGGATATTTTTGCAATGTCGAATTCTCTGACTTCGGTGATGGTAAGGTGAGGTTGGGTTAGGTATTGTGAGGTAAGCACGTTTTGTGGATATTTTTGCAATGTCCAATTCTTTGATTTCGGTAATGGTTAGGTTCAGATGAGTGTGGTTTGGTAGGATAAGAATTTTTTGTGGATATTTTGGCAATGTCGAATTCTCTGACTTCGGTGATGGTTAGGTTAGGTTGGGTTAGGTATTGTGAGGTAAGCACGTTTTGTGGATATTTAATCAATGTCCAATTCTTTGATTTCGGTGATGGTTAGGTTCAGATGGGTGAGGTTTGTAGGATAAGCACTTTTTGTGGATATTTTGGCAATGTCGAATTCTCTGACTTCGGTGATGGTTAGGTTAGGTTGGATTAGGTATTGTGAGGTAAGCACGTTCTGTGGATATTTTCGCAACGTCCAATTCTTTGAGTTCGGTGATGGTTAGGTTCAGATGGGTGAGGTTTGGTAGGATAAGAACTTTTCGTGGATATTTTGGCAATGTCGAATTCTCTGACTTCGGTGATGGTTAGGTGAGGTTGGGTTAGGTATTGTAAGAAAGCACGTTTTGTGGATATTTTCGCAATGTCCAATTCTTTGATTTCTGTGATGGTTAGGTTCAGATGAGTGTGGTTTGGTAGGCTAATAACATTTTGTGGATATTTTGGCAATGTCGAATTCTCTGACTTCGGTGATGGTTAGGTTAGGTTGGGTTAGGTATTGTGAGGAAAGCACGTTTTGTGGATATTTTCGCAATGTCCAATTCTTTGATTTCGGTGATGGTTAGGTTCAGATGGGTGAGGTTTGGTAGGATAAGAACTTTTCGTGGATATTTTGGAAATGTCGAATTCTCTGACTTCGGTGATGGTTAGGTTAGGTTGGGTTAGGTATTGTGAGGTAAGCACGTTTTGTGGATATTTTCGCAATGTCCAATTCTTTGATTTCGGTGATGGTTAGGTTCAGATGGGTGAGGTTTGGTAGGATAAGAACTTTTCGTGGATATTTTTGCAATGTCGAATTCTCTGACTTCGGTGATGGTAAGGTGAGGTTGGGTTAGGTATTGTGAGGTAAGCACGTTTTGTTGATATTTTTGCAATGTCCAATTCTTTGATTTCGGTAATGGTTAGGTTCAGATGAGTGTGGTTTGGTAGGATAAGAATTTTTTGTGGATATTTTGGCAATGTCGAATTCTCTGACTTACGTGATGGTTAGGTTAGGTTGGGTTAGGTATTGTGAGGGAAGCACGTTTTGTGGATATTTTATCAATGTCCAATTCTTTGATTTCGGTGATGGTTAGGTTCAGATGGGTGAGGTTTGGTAGGATAAGAACTTTTCGTGGATATTTTGGCAATGTCGAATTCTCTGACTTCGGTGATGGTTAGGTTAGGTTGGGTTAGGTATTGTGAGGGAAGCACGTTTTGTGGATATTTTTGCAATGTCAAATTCTTTGATTTCGGTGATGGTTAGGTTCAGATGGGTGAGGTTTGGTAGGATAAGAACTTTTTGTGGATATTTTGGGAATGTCGAATTCTCTGACTTCGGTAATGGTAAGGTTAGGTTGGGTTAGGTATTGTGAAGTAAGCACGTTTTGTGGATATTTTCGCAATGTCTAATTCTTTGATTTCGGTAATGGTTAGGTTCAGATGAGTGTGGTTTGGTAGGACATGAACTTTTTGTGGATATTTTGGCAATGTCGAATTCTCTGACTTCGGTGATGGTTAGGTTAGGTTGGGTTAGGTATTGTGAGGTAAGCACGTTCTGTGGATATTTTCGCAACGTCCAATTCTTTGATTTCGGTGATGGTTAGGTTCAGATGGGTGAGGTTTGGTAGGATAAGAACTTTTCGTGGATATTTTGGCAATGTCGAATTCTCTGACTTTGGTGATGGTTAGGTGAGGTTGGGTTGGGTATTGTGAGGTAAGCACGTTTTGTGGATATTTTCGCAATGTCCAATTCTTTGATTTTGGTGATGGTTAGGTTCAGATGGGTGAGGTTTGGTAGGATAAGAACTTTTTGTGGATATTTTGGCAATGTCGAATTCTCTGACTTGGGTGATGGTTAGGTTAGGTTGGGTTAGGTATTGTGAGGTAAGCACGTTTTTTGGATATTTTCGCAATGTCCAATTCTTTGATTTCGGTGATGGTTAGGTTCAAATGGGTGAGGTTTGGTAGGATAAGAACTTTTCGTGGATATTTTGGCAATGTCGAATTCTCTGACTTCGGTGATGGTAAGGTGAGGTTGGGTTAGGTATTGTGAGGTAAGCACGTTTTGTGGATATTTTCGCAATGTCCAATTCTTTGATTTCGGTGATGGTTAGGTTCAGATGGGTGAGGTTTGGTAGGATAAGAACTTTTTGTGGATATTTTGGCAATGTCGAATTTTCTAACTTCGGTGATGGTTAGGTTAGGTTGGGTTAGGTATTGTGAGGTAGGCACGTTTTGTGGATATTTTCGCAATGTCAAATTCTTTGATTTCGGTGATGGTTAGGTTCAGATGGGTGAGGTTTTGTAGGATAAGAACTTTTTGTGGATATTTTGGGAATGTCGAATTCTCTGACTTCAGTAATGGTTAGGTTAGGTTGGGTTAGGTATTGTGAAGTAAGCACGTTTTTTGGATATTTTTGCAATGTCCAATTCTTTGATTTCGGTGATGGTTAGGTTCAGATGGGTGAGGTTTGGTAGGATAAGAACTTTTTGCGGATATTTTGGCAATGTCGAATTCTCTGACTTCGGTGATGGTTAGGTTGGGTTAAGTTAGGTATTGTGAGGTCAGCCCTTTTTGTGGATATTATGGCAATGTCCAATTCTTTGATTACGGTGAAGGTTAGGTTCAGATGGGTGAGGTTTGGTAGGATAAGAACTTTTTGTGGATATTTTAGCAATGTCGAAATCTCTGACTTCGGTGACGGTTAGGTTAGGTTCGGTTAGGTATTGTGAGGCAGGCACGTTTTGTGGATATTTTGGCAATGTCCAATTCTTTGATTTCGGTGACGGTAAGGTTCAGATGGGTGAGGTTTGGTAGGATAAGAACTTTTTGTGGATACTTTGGCAATGTCGAAATCTCTGACTTCGGTGATGGTAAGGTTAGGTTGGGTTAGGTATTGTGAGGTAAGCACGTTTTTTGGATATTTTGGCAATGTCCAATTCTTTGATTTCGGTGATGGTTAGGTTCAGATGGGTGAGGTTTGGTAGGATAAGAACTTTTTGTGGATATTTTGGCAATGTCGAATTCTCTGACTTTGGTGATAGTTTGGTTAGGTAAAGCTAGGTTTTGTGAGGTGAGCCCGTTTTATAGATATTTTGGCAATGTCTAATTCTTTGATTTCGGTGATGGTAAGGTTCAGATGGGTGAGGTTTGGTAGAATAAGTACTTTTTGTGGATATTTTGGAAATGACGAATTCTCTGACTTCGGTAATGGTAAGGTTATGTTGTTTTAGGTATTGTGATGTAAGCACGTTTTGTAGATATTTCGGCAATGTCCAATTCTTTGATTTCGGTGATGGTTAGGTTCAGATGGGTGAGGTTTGGTAGGATAAGAACTTTTTGTGGATATTTTGGCAATGTCGAATTCTCTGACTTCGGTGATGGTTAGGTTAGGTTGGGTTAGGTATTGTGAGGTAAGCACGTTCTGTAGATATTTTCGCAACGTCCAATTCTTTGATTTCGGTGATGGTTAGGTTCAGATGGGTGAGGTTTGGTAGGATAAGAACTTTTCGTGGATATTTTGGCAATGTCGAATTCTCTGACTTTGGTGATGGTTAGGTGAGGTTGGGTTGGGTATTGTGAGGTAAGCACGTTTTGTGGATATTTTCGCAATGTCCAATTCTTTGATTTTGGTGATGGTTAGGTTCAGATGGGTGAGGTTTGGTAGGATAAGAACTTTTTGTGGATATTTTGGCAATGTCGAATTCTCTGACTTGGGTGATGGTTAGGTTAGGTTGGGTTAGGTATTGTGAGGTAAGCACGTTTTTTGGATATTTTCGCAATGTCCAATTCTTTGATTTCGGTGATGGTTAGGTTCAAATGGGTGAGGTTTGGTAGGATAAGAACTTTTCGTGGATATTTTGGCAATGTCGAATTCTCTGACTTCGGTGATGGTAAGGTGAGGTTGGGTTAGGTATTGTGAGGTAAGCACGTTTTGTGGATATTTTCGCAATGTCCAATTCTTTGATTTCGGTGATGGTTAGGTTCAGATGGGTGAGGTTTGGTAGGATAAGAACTTTTTGTGGATATTTTGGCAATGTCGAATTTTCTAACTTCGGTGATGGTTAGGTTAGGTTGGGTTAGGTATTGTGAGGTAGGCACGTTTTGTGGATATTTTCGCAATGTCAAATTCTTTGATTTCGGTGATGGTTAGGTTCAGATGGGTGAGGTTTTGTAGGATAAGAACTTTTTGTGGATATTTTGGGAATGTCGAATTCTCTGACTTCAGTAATGGTTAGGTTAGGTTGGGTTAGGTATTGTGAAGTAAGCACGTTTTTTGGATATTTTTGCAATGTCCAATTCTTTGATTTCGGTGATGGTTAGGTTCAGATGGGTGAGGTTTGGTAGGATAAGAACTTTTTGCGGATATTTTGGCAATGTCGAATTATCTAACTTCGGTGATGGTTAGGTTAGGTTGGGTTAGGTATTGTGAGGAAGGCACGTTTTGTGGATATTTTCGCAATGTCAAATTCTTTGATTTCGGTGATGGTTAGGTTCAGATGGGTGAGGTTTGGTAGGATAAGAACTTTTTGTGGATATTTTTGCAATGTCGAAATCTCTGACTTCGGTGATGGTAAGTTTAGGTTGGGTTAAATATTGTGAGGTAAACCTTTTTTTGGATATTTTGGCAATGTCCAATTCTTTGATTTCTGTGTTGGTTAGGTTCAGATGGGTGAGGTTTGGTAGGATAAGAACTTTTTGTGGATATTTTGGCAATGTCGAATTCTCTGACTTCGGTGATGGTTCGGTTAGGTTAAGTTAGGTATTGTGAGGTAATTCCTTTTTGTGAATATTTTGGCAATGTCCAATTCTTTGATTACGGTGATGGTTAGGTTCAGATGGGTGAGGTTTGGTAGGATAAGAACTTTTTGTGGATATTTTGGCAATGTCGCAATCTCTGACTTTCATGATGGTTAGGTTAGGTTAGGTTAGGAATTGTGGGGTAAGCCCGTTTTGTGGATATTTTGGCAATGTTTAATTCTTCGATTTCGGTGATGGTAAGGCTCAGATGGGTGAGGTTTGGTGGGGTATGAACTTTTTGTGGATATTTTTGCAATGTCGAAATCTCTGACTTCGGTGATCGTAAGTTTAGGTTGGGTTAAATATTGTGAGGTAAGCCCTTTTTTTGGATATTTTGGCAATGTCCAATTCTTTGATCTCGGTGATGGTTAGGTTCAGATGGGTGAGGTTTGGTAGGACAAGTACTTTTTGTGGATATTTTGGCAATGACGAATTCTCTGACTTCGGTGATGGTTAGGTTGGGTTAAGTTAGGTATTGTGAGGTCAGCCCTTTTTGTGGATATTATGGCAATGTCCAATTCTTTGATTACGGTGAAGGTTAGGTTCAGATGGGTGAGGTTTGGTAGGATAAGAACTTTTTGTGGATATTTTAGCAATGTCGAAATCTCTGACTTCGGTGACGGTTAGGTTAGGTTCGGTTAGGTATTGTGAGGCAGGCACGTTTTGTGGATATTTTGGCAATGTCCAATTCTTTGATTTCGGTGACGGTAAGGTTCAGATGGGTGAGGTTTGGTAGGATAAGAACTTTTTGTGGATACTTTGGCAATGTCGAAATCTCTGACTTCGGTGATGGTAAGGTTAGGTTGGGTTAGGTATTGTGAGGTAAGCACGTTTTTTGGATATTTTGGCAATGTCCAATTCTTTGATTTCGGTGATGGTTAGGTTCAGATGGGTGAGGTTTGGTAGGATAAGAACTTTTTGTGGATATTTTGGCAATGTCGAATTCTCTGACTTTGGTGATAGTTTGGTTAGGTAAAGCTAGGTTTTGTGAGGTGAGCCCGTTTTATAGATATTTTGGCAATGTCTAATTCTTTGATTTCGGTGATGGTAAGGTTCAGATGGGTGAGGTTTGGTAGAATAAGTACTTTTTGTGGATATTTTGGAAATGACGAATTCTCTGACTTCGGTAATGGTAAGGTTATGTTGTTTTAGGTATTGTGATGTAAGCACGTTTTGTAGATATTTCGGCAATGTCCAATTCTTTGATTTCGGTGATGGTTAGGTTCAGATGGGTGAGGTTTGGTAGGATAAGAACTTTTTGTGGATATTTTGGCAATGTCGAATTCTCTGACTTCGGTGATGGTAAGGTTAGGTTGGGTTACGTATTAGGAAGTAAGCACGTTTTGTGAATATTTTGGCAATGTCCAATTCTTTGATTACGGTGATGGTTAGGTTCAGATGGGTGAGGTTTGGTAGGATAAGATTTTGTTGTGGATATTTTGGCAATGTCGAATTCTCTGCCTTCCGTGATGGTTAGGTAAGGTTGGGTTACGTATTGTGAAGTAAGCACGTTTTGTGAATATTTTGGCAATGTCCAATTCTTTGATTTCGGTGATGGTTAGGTTCAGATGGGTGAGGTTTGGTAGGATAAGAACTTTTTGTGGATATTTTGGCAATGTCGAATTCTCTGACTTCGGTGATGGTTAGGTTAGGTTAAGTTAGGTATTGTGAGGTAAGCCCTTTTTGTGGATATTTTGGCAATGTCCAATTCTTTGATAACGGTGATGGTTAGGTTCAGATGGGTGAGGTTTGGTAGGATAAGAACTTTTTGTGGATATTTTGGCAATGTCGAAATCTCTGACTTTCGTGATGGTTAGGTTAGGTTAAGTTAGGTATTGTGAGGTTAGCCCATTTTGTTAATATTTTGGCAATGTTTAATTCTTCGATTTCGGTGATGGTAAGGCTCAGATGGGTGAGGTTGGGTGGGGTATGAACTTTTTGTGGATATTTTTGCAATGTCGAAATCTCTGACTTCGGTGATGGTAAGTTTAGGATGGGTTAAATATTGTGAGGAAAGCCCTTTTTTTGGATATTTTGGCAATGTCCAATTCTTTGCTTTCGGTGATGGTTAGGTTCAGATGGGTGAGGTTTGGTAGGATAAGAACTTTTTGTGGATATTTTGGCAATGTCGAAATCTCTGACTTCGGTGATGGTAAGGTTAGGTTGTGTTAGGTATTGTGAGGTAAGCACGTTTTGTGGATATTTTGGCAATGTCCAATTTATTGCTTTCGGTGATGGTTAGGTTCAGATGGGTGAGGTTTGGTAGGATAAGAACTTTTTGTGGATATTTTGGTTATGTCGAAATCTCTGACTTCGGTGATGGTAAGGTTAGGTTGGGTTAGGTATTAAGAGGTAAGCACGTTTTGTGGATATTTTGGCAATGTCTAATTCTTTGCTTTCGGTGATGGTTAGGTTCAGATGGGTGAGGTTTGGTAGGATAAGAACTTTTTGTGGATATTTTGGCAATGTCGAAATCTCTGACTTCGGTGATGGTAAGGTTAGGTTGGGTTAGGTATTGTGAGGTAAGCACGTTTTGTGGATATTTTGGCAATGTCCAATTCTTTGCTTTCGGTGATGGTTAGGTTCAGATGGGTGAGGTTTGGTAGGATAAGAACTTTTTGTGGATATTTTGGCAATGTCGAAATCTCTGATTTCGGTGATGGTAAGGTTAGGTTGGGTTAGGTATTGTGAGGTAAGCACGTTTTGTGGATATTTTGGCAATGTCCAATTTTTTGCTTTCGGTGATGGTTAGGTTCAGATGGGTGAGGTTTGGTAGGATAAGAACTTTTTGTGGATATTTTGGCAATGTCGAAATCTCTGAATTTCGTGATGGTTAGGTAAGGTTAAGTTAGGTATTGTGAAGTAAGCCCGTTTTGTGGATATTTAAGCAATGTTAAATTCTTCGTTTTCGGTGATGATAAGGCTCAGATGGGTGAGGTTTGGTGGGGTATGAACTTTTTGTGGATATTTTTGCAATGTCGAAATCTCTGACTTCGGTGATGGTAAGTTTAGGTTGGGTTAAATATTGTGAGGTAAGCCCTTTTTTTGGATATTTTGGCAATGTCCAATTCTTTGATTTCGGTGATGGTTAGGTTCAGATGGGTGAGGTTTGGTAGGAAAATAACTTTTTGTGGATATTTTGGCAATGTCGAAATCTCTGACTTCGTTGATGGTTAGGTTAGGTTGGGTTAGGTATTGTGAGGAAAGCACGTTTTGTGGATATTTTGGCAATGTCTTTTTCTTTGATTTCAGTGACGGTTAGGTTCAGATGGGTGAGGTTTGGTAGGATAAGAACTTTTTGTGGATACTTTGGCAATGTCGAAATCTCTGACTTTGGTGATAGTTTGGTTAGGTAAAATTAGGTGTTGTGAGGTAAGCCCGTTTTGTAGATATTTTGGCAATGTCCAATTCTTTGATTTCGGTGATGGTTAGGTTCAGATGGGTGAGGTTTGGTAGGATAAGTACTTTTTGTGGATATTTTGGCAATGACGAATTCTCTGACTTCGGTGATGGTTAGGTTAGGTTAAGTTAGGTATTGTGAGGTAAGTCCTTTTTGTGGATATTTTGGATATGTCCAATTCTTTGATTACGGTGATGGTAAGGTTCAGATGGGTGAGGTTTGGTAGGATAAGAACTTTTTGTGGATATTTTGGCAATGTCGAATTCTCTGACTTCGGTGATGGTAAGGTTAGGTAATGTTAGGTGTTGTAAGGTAAGCCCGTTTTGTTGATATTTTGGCAATGTCCAATTCTTTGATTTCGGTGATGGTTAGGTTCAGATGGGTGAGGTTTGGTAGGATAAGAACTTTTTGTGGATATTTTGGCAATGTCAAATTCTCTGACTTCGGTGATGGTAAGGTTAGGTAATGTTAGGTGTTGTGAGGTAAGCCCGTTTTGTAGATATTTTGGCAATGTCCAATTCTTTGATTTCGGTGATGGTTAGGTTCAGATGGGTGAGGTTTGGTAGGATAAGTACTTTTTGTGGATATTTTGGCAATGACGAATTCTCTGACTTCGGTGATGGTAAGGTTATGTTGTGTAAGGTATTGTGATGTAAGCACGTTTTGTGGATATTTTGGCAATGTCCAATTCTTTGATTTCGGTGATGGTTAGGTTCAGATGGGTGAGGTTTGGTAGGATAAGAACTTTTTGTGGATATTTTGGCAATGTCGAATTCTCTGACTTCGGTGATGGTTAGGTTAGGTTAAGTTAGGTATTGTGAGGTAAGCCTTTTTTGTGGATATTTTGGCAATGTCCAATTCTTTGATTACGGTGATGGTTAGGTTCAGATGGGTGAGGTTTGGTAGGATAAGAACTTTTTGTGGATATTTTGGCAATGTCGAAATCCCTGACTTTTGTGATGGTTAGGTAAGGTTAAGTTAGGTATTGTGAGGTAAGCCCGTTTTGTGGATATTTTGGCAATGTTTAATTCTTCGATTTCGGTGATGGTAAGGCTCAGATGGGTGAGGTTTGGTGGGGTATGAACTTTTTGTGGATATTTTTGCAATGTCGAAATCTCTGACTTCGGTGATGGTAAGTTTAGGTTGGGTTAAATATTGTGAGGTAAACCTTTTTTTGGATATTTTGGCAATGTCCAATTCTTTGATTTCTGTGATGGTTAGGTTCAGATGGGTGAGGTTTGGTAGGATAAGAACTTTTTGTGGATATTTTGGCAATGTCGAATTCTCTGACTTCGGTGATGGTTCGGTTAGGTTAAGTTAGGTATTGTGAGGTAATCCCTTTTTTGTGAATATTTTGGCAATGTCCAATTCTTTGATTACGGTGATGGTTAGGTTCAGATGGGTGAGGTTTGGTAGGATAAGAACTTTTTGTGGATATTTTGGCAATGTCGCAATCTCTGACTTTCATGATGGTTAGGTTAGGTTAGGTTAGGAATTGTGGGGTAAGCCCGTTTTGTGGATATTTTGGCAATGTTTAATTCTTCGATTTCGGTGATGGTAAGGCTCAGATGGGTGAGGTTTGGTGGGGTATGTACTTTTTGTGGATATTTTTGCAATGTCGAAATCTCTGACTTCGGTGATGGTAAGTTTAGGTTGGGTTAAATAATGTGAGGTAAGCCCTTTTTTTGGATATTTTGGCAATGTCCAATTCTTTGATCTCGGTGATGGTTAGGTTCAGATGGGTGAGGTTTGGTAGGATAAGAACTTTTTGTGGATATTTTGGCAATGTCGAATTCTCTGACTTTGCTGATAGTTAGGTTAGGTTAAGTTAGGTGTTGTGAGGTGAGCCCGTTTTGTTGATATTTTGGCAATGTCCAATTCTTTGATTTCGGTGATGGTTAGGTTCAGATGGGTGAGGTTTGGTAGGACAAGTACTTTTTGTGGATATTTTGGCAATGACGAATTCTCTGACTTCGGTGATGGTTAGGTTAGGTTAAGTTAGGTAATGTGAGGTCAGCCCTTTTTGTGGATATTATGGCAATGTTCAATTCTTTGATTACGGTGAAGGTTAGGTTCAGATGGGTGAGGTTTGGTAGGATAAGAACTTTTTGTGGATATTTTAGCAATGTCGAAATCTCTGACTTCGGTGACGGTTAGGTTAGGTTCGGTTAGGTATTGTGAGGCAGGCACGTTTTGTGGATATTTTGGCAATGTCCAATTCTTTAATTTCGGTGACGGTAAGGTTCAGATGGGTGAGGTTTGGTAGGATAAGAACTTTTCGTGGATATTTTGGCAATGTCAAATTCTCTGACTTCGGTGATGGTTATGTGAGGTTGGGTTACGTATTGTGAAGTATGCACGTTTTGTGGATATTTTGGCAATGTCTAATTCTTTGATTTCAGTGATGGTTAGGTTCAGATGGGTGAGGTTTGGTAGGATAAGAACTTTTTGTGGATATTTTGGCAATGTCGAAATCTCTGACTTCGGTGATGGTAAGGTTAGGTTGGGTTAGGTATTGTGAGGTAAGCACGTTTTGTGGATATTTTGGCAATGTCCAATTCTTTGCTTTCGGTGATGGTTAGGTTCAGATGGGTGAGGTTTGGTAGGACAAGAACTTTTTGTGGATATTTTGGCAATGTCGAATTCTCTGACTTCGGTGATGGTTAGGTTAGGTTAAGTTAGGTATTGTGAGGTAAGCCCTTTTTGTAGATATTTTGGCAATGTCCAATTCTTTGCTTTCGGTGATGGTTAGGTTCAGATGGGTGAGGTTTGGTAGGATAAGAACTTTTTGTGGATATTTTGGCAATGTCGAAATCTCTGACTTCGGTGATGGTAAGGCTAGGTTGGGTTAGGTATTGTGAGGTAAGCACGTTTTGTGGATATTTTGGCAATGTCCAATTCTTTGCTTTCGGTGATGGTTAGGTTCAGATGGGTGAGGTTTGGTAGGATAAGAAGTTTTTGTGGATATTTTGGCAATGTCGAAATCTCTGAATTTCGTGATGGTAAGGTTAGGTTAAGTTAGGTATTGTGAGGTAAGCCCGTTTTGTGGATATTTTGGCAATGTTAAATTCTTCGATTTCGGTGATGGTAAGGCTCAGATGGGTGAGGTTTGGTGGGGTATGACTTTTTTGTGGATATTTTTGCAATGTCGAAATCTCTGACTTCGGTGATGGTAAGTTTAGGTTGGGTTAAATATTGTGAGGTAAGCCCTTTTTTTGAATATTTTGGCAATGTCCAATTCTTTGATTTCGGTGATGGTTAGGTTCAGATGGTTGAGGTTTGGTAGGATAAGAACTTTTTGTGGATATTTTGGCAATGTCGAATTCTCTGACTTCGGTGATGGTAAGGTTAGGTTAAGTTAGGTACTGTGAGGTTAGCCCGTTTTGTGGATATTTTGGCAATGCTTATTTCTTCGATTTCGGTGATGATAAGGCTCAGATGGGTGAGGTTTGGTGGGGTATGAACTTTTTGTGGATATTTTTGCAATGTCGAAATCTCTGACTTTGGAGATGGTAAGTTTAGGTTGGGTTAAATATTGTGAGGTAAGCCCTTTTTTTGGATATTTTGGCAATGTCCAATTCTTTGATTTCGGTGATGGTTAGGTTCAGATGGGTGAGGTTTGATAGGATAAGAACTTTTTGTGGATATTTTGGCAATGTCGAATTCTCTGACTTTGGTGATAGTTAGGGTTGGTAAAGTTAGGTGTTGTGAGGTGAGCCCGTTTTGTAGATATTTTGGCAATGTCCAATTCTTTGATTTCGGTGATGGTTAGGTTCAGATGGGTGAGGTTTGGTAGGATAAGTACTTTTTGTGGATATTTTGGCAATTACGAATTCTCTGACTTCGGTGATGGTTAGGTTAGGTTGAGTTAGGTATTGTGAGGTAAGCCCTTTTTGTTGATATTTTGGCAATGTCCAATTCTTTGATTACGGTGATGGTTAGGTTCAGATGGGTGAGGTTTGGTAGGACAAGAACTTTTTGTGGATATTTTGGCAATGTCGAATTCTCTGACTTCGGTGATGGTTAGGTTAGGTTAAGTTAGGTATTGTGAGGTAAGCCCTTTTTGTAGATATTTTGGCAATGTCCAATTCTTTGCTTTCGGTGATGGTTAGGTTCAGATGGGTGAGGTTTGGTAGGATAAGAACTTTTTGTGGATATTTTGGCAATGTCGAATTTTCTGACTTCGGTGATGGTAAGGCTAGGTTGGGTTAGGTATTGTGAGGTAAGCACGTTTTGTGGATATTTTGGCAATGTCCAATTCTTTGCTTTCGGTGATGGTTAGGTTCAGATGGGTGAGGTTTGGTAGGATAAGAACTTTTTGTGGATATTTTGGCAATGTCGAAATCTCTGAATTTCGTGATGGTTAGGTTAGGTTAAGTTAGGTATTGTGAGGTAAGCCCGTTTTGTGGATATTTTGGCAATGTTAAATTCTTCGATTTCGGTGATGGTAAGGCTCAGATGGGTGAGGTTTGGTGGGGTATGAACTTTTTGTGGATATTTTTGCAATGTCGAAATCTCTGACTTCGGTGATGGTAAGTTTAGGTTGGGTTAAATATTGTGAGGTAAGCCCTTTTTTTGGATATTTTGGCAATGTGCAATTCTTTGATTTCGGTGATGGTTAGGTTCAGATGGGTGAGGTTTGGTAGGATAAGAACTTTTTGTGGATATTTTGGCAATGTCGAATTCTCTGACTTCGGTGATGGTTCGGTTAGGTTAAGTTAGGTATTGTGAGGTAATCCCTTTTTGTGAATATTTTGGCAATGTCCAATTCTTTGATTACGGTGATGGTTAGGTTCAGATGGGTGAGGTTTGGTAGGATAAGAACTTTTTGTGGATATTTTGGCAATGTCGCAATCTCTGACTTTCATGATGGTTAGGTTAGGTTAGGTTAGGAATTGTGGGGTAAGCCCGTTTTGAGGATATTTTGGCAATGTTTAATTCTTCGATTTCGGTGATGGTAAGGCTCAGATGGGTGAGGTTTGGTGGGGTATGAACTTTTTGTGGATATTTTTGCAATGTCGAAATCTCTGACTTCGGTGATGGTAAGTTTAGGTTGGGTTAAATATTGTGAGGTAAGCCCTTTTTTTGGATATTTTGGCAATGTCCAATTCTTTGATTTCGGTGATGGTTAGGTTCAGATGGGTGAGGTTTGGTAGGATAAGAACTTTTTGTGGATATTTTGGCAATGTCGAATTCTCTGACTTCGGTGATGGTAAGGTTAGGTAATGTTAGGTGTTGTGAGGTAAGCCCGTTTTGTAGATATTTTGGCAATGTCCAATTCTTTGATTTCGGTGACGGTAAGGTTCAGATGGGTGAGGTTTGGTAGGATAAGAACTTTTCGTGGATATTTTGGCAATGTCAAATTCTCTGACTTCGGTGATGGTTAGGTGAGGTTGGGTTACGTATTGTGAAGTATGCACGTTTTGTGGATATTTTGGCAATGTCTAATTCTTTGATTTCAGTGATGGTTAGGTTCAGATGGGTGAGGTTTGGTAGGATAAGAACTTTTTGTGGATATTTTGGCAATGTCGAAATCTCTGACTTCGGTGATGGTAAGGTTAGGTTGGGTTAGGTATTGTGAGGTAAGCACGTTTTGTGGATATTTTGGCAATGTCCAATTCTTTGCTTTCGGTGATGGTTAGGTTCAGATGGGTGAGGTTTGGTAGGACAAGAACTTTTTGTGGATATTTTGGCAATGTCGAATTCTCTGACTTCGGTGATGGTTAGGTTAGGTTAAGTTAGGTATTGTGAGGTAAGCCCTTTTTGTAGATATTTTGGCAATGTCCAATTCTTTGCTTTCGGTGATGGTTAGGTTCAGATGGGTGAGGTTTGGTAGGATAAGAACTTTTTGTGGATATTTTGGCAATGTCGAAATTTCTTACTTCGGTGATGGTAAGGCTAGGTTGGGTTAGGTATTGTGAGGTAAGCACGTTTTGTGGATATTTTGGCAATGTCCAATTCTTTGCTTTCGGTGATGGTTAGGTTCAGATGGGTGAGGTTTGGTAGGATAAGAAGTTTTTGTGGATATTTTGGCAATGTCGAAATCTCTGAATTTCGTGATGGTTAGGTTAGGTTAAGTTAGGTATTGTGAGGTAAGCCCGTTTTGTGGATATTTTGGCAATGTTAAATTCTTCGATTTCGGTGATGGTAAGGCTCAGATGGGTGAGGTTTGGTGGGGTATGAACTTTTTGTGGATATTTTTGCATTGTCGAAATCTCTGACTTCGGTGATGGTAAGTTTAGGTTGGGTTAAATATTGTGAGGTAAGCCCTTTTTTTGAATATTTTGGCAATGTCCAATTCTTTGATTTCGGTGATGGTTAGGTTCAGATGGGTGAGGTTTGGTAGGATAAGAACTTTTTGTGGATATTTTGGCAATGTCGAATTCTCTGACTTCGGTGATGGTAAGGTTAGGTAATGTTAGGTGTTGTGAGGTAAGCCCGTTTTGTAGATATTTTGGCAATGTCCAATTCTTTGATTTCGGTGATGGTTAGGTTCAGATGGGTGAGGTTTGGTAGGATAAGTACTTTTTGTGGATATTTTGGCAATGACGAATTCTCTGACTTCGGTGATGGTAAGGTTATGTTGTGTTAGGTATTTTGATGTAAGCACGTTTTGTGGATATTTTGGCAATGTCCAATTCTTTGAGTTCGGTGATGGTTAGGTTCAGATGGGTGAGGTTTGGTAGGATAAGAACTATTTGTGGATATTTTGGCAATGTCGAAATCTCTGATTTTCGTGATGGTTAGGTTAGGTTAAGTTAGGTACTGTGAGGTAAGCCCGTTTTGTGGATATTTTGGCAATGCTTATTTCTTCGATTTCGGTGATGATAAGGCTCAGGTGCGTGAGGTTTGGTGGGGTATGAACTTTTTGTGGATATTTTTGCAATGTCGAAATCTCTGACTTTGGAGATGGTAAGTTTAGGTTGGGTTAAATATTGTGAGGTAAGCCCTTTTTTTGGATATTTTGGCAATGTCCAATTCTTTGATTTCGGTGATGGTTAGGTTCAGATGGGTGAGGTTTGATAGGATAAGAACTTTTTGTGGATATTTTGGCAATGTCGAATTCTCTGACTTCGGTGATGGTAAGGTTAGGTTGGGTTAGGTATTGTGAGGTAAGCACGTTTTGTGGATTCTTTGGCAATGTCCAATTCTTTGATTTCGGTGATGGTTAGGTTCAGATGGGTGAGGTTTGGTAGGATAAGAACTTTTTGTGGATATTTTGGAAATGTCGAATTCTCTGACTTCGGTGATGGTTAAGTTAGGTTGGGTTAGGTATTGTGAGGTAAGCACGTTTTGTGGATATTTTCGCAATGTCCAATTCTTTGATTTCGGTGATGGTTAGGTTCAGATGGGTGAGGTTTGGTAGGATAAGAACTTTTCGTGGATATTTTGGCAATGTCGAATTCTCTGACTTCGGTGATGGTAAGGTGAGGTTGGGTTAGGTATTGTGAGGTAAGCACGTTTTGTGGATATTTTCGCAATGTCCAATTCTTTGATTTCGGTGATGGTTAGGTTCAGATGGGTGAGGTTTGGTAGGATAAGAACTTTTTGTGGATATTTTGGCAATGTCGAATTTTCTAACTTCGGTGATGGTTAGGTTAGGTTGGGTTAGGTATTGTGAGGAAAGCACGTTTTGTGGATATTTAATCAATGTCCAATTCTTTGATTTCGGTGATGGTTAGGTTCAGATGGGTGAGGTTTGGTAGGATAAGAACTTTTTGTGGATATTTTGGGAATGTCGAATTCTCTGACTTCGGTAATGGTTAGGTTAGGTTGGGTTAGGTATTGTGAAGTAAGCACGTTTTGTGGATATTTTCGCAATGTCCAATTCTTTGATTTCGGTAATGGTTAGGTTCAGATGAGTGTGGTTTGGTAGGATAAGAACTTTTTGTGGATATTTTGGCAATGTCGAATTCTCTGACTTCGGTGATGGTTAGGTTAGGTTGGTTTAGGTATTGTAAGGAAGCACGTTTTGTGGATATTTTCGCAATGTCCAATTCTTTGATTTCGGTGATGGTTAGGTTCAGATGAGTGTGGTTTGGTAGGATAAGAACTTTTTGTGGATATTTTGGCAATGTCGAATTCTCTGACTTCGGTGATGGTTAGGTTAGGTTGGGTTAGGTATTGTGAGGTAAGCACGTTTTGTGGATTCTTTGGCAATGTCCAATTCTTTGATTTCGGTGATGGTTAGGTTCAGATGGGTGAGGTTTGGTAGGATAAGAACTTTTTGTGGATATTTTGGAAATGTCGAATTCTCTGACTTCGGTGATGGTTAAGTTAGGTTGGGTTAGGTATTGTGAGGTAAGCACGTTTTGTGGATATTTTCGCAATGTCCAATTCTTTGATTTCGGTGATGGTTAGGTTCAGATGGGTGAGGTTTGGTAGGATAAGAACTTTTCGTGGATATTTTGGCAATGTCGAATTTTCTGACTTCGGTGATGGTAAGGTGAGGTTGGGTTAGGTATTGTGAGGTAAGCACGTTTTGTGGATATTTTCGCAATGTCCAATTCTTTGATTTCGGTGATGGTTAGGTTCAGATGGGTGAGGTTTGGTAGGATAAGAACTTTTTGTGGATATTTTGGCTATGTCGAATTTTCTAACTTCGGTGATGGTTAGGTTAGGTTGGGTTAGGTATTGTGAGGTAGGCACGTTTTGTGGATTTTTTCGCAATGTCAAATTCTTTGATTTCGGTGATAGTTAGGTTCAGATGGGTGAGGTTTGGTAGGATAAGAACTTGTTCCGACTTTTGTAATGACGTGTGGCAAACAGTCTTATTAACTGATTGTCGATTGGCATTATTGACGAGTTGGCATTAGTGTCGGCCCAAGCGGAAATACGCGACGGTCGACAGAGTCACCGAGTAGACGGCGTACGGACAGCTTGTGTTCCGTACGCTCCGCTGGCCCACCACGTGCAAATTTTACATTTCAATAAACTACATCAAACCATTATCGAATTCTTTTCCATGATGGTCACTTCGAACCGGACACCAGTAACCTAGGCCACAACACCAAACGGACAAACCAATAGGAAAAAACGTGGTCGAGAAAAAATGGATGTCAATTAAGAAATCGGTATCGTTCCTTTGTTACTATCCATACCTTTCCAATACTAATAACATGTTTGCTTCTATTTCAGCAATATATTGATTGATGTACAGAGGTACATGACCGCGTGATTGACGCAGAAAATATATAAATAAAAACATAACCTACAAAGACGCATGGGACACAGAGGTAATCCAAAATTATCGGAACGATCACATAAACATCGTAAAGGATATTCAAGTAAGTGAATGTATTCAATCTCAGGCAATCTGTTCAAAAGGCAATCATGTGGGTAGGTCAGTTTTAAAATATGTTTTAAAGTATAACAATTAATTAACGCGATTGTATAAAATAATATCGCGCTACGAAGGAATGTTTCATCGGTCGCATCGAATTTCGTATTAAAAGTGTAAAATCAGATGTAGTGTAAAATTAGCAAAGCACGTGGAGAATTATACTTGTAGCCCCAAAGTGGATTAAATCAAGTACATACCGGTATATTCATATCGGTAGATCTTTGTTTCTTAATGTGTGTAGAAACACCCTCCCCCCCCCCCCCTTCCACGATAAATGTGGAATTATACTTGTAGCCCCAAAGTGGCTTAAACCAAGTACATACCGGTATATTCATAGCGGTAGATCTTTGTTTCTTAATGTGTGTAGAAACACCCTCCCCCCCCCCCCTTCCACGATAAATGTGGAATTATACTTGTAGCCCCAAAGTGGCTTAAACCAAGTACATACCGGTATATTCATATCGGTAGATCTTTGTTTCTTAATGTGTGTAGAAACACCCTCCCCCCCCCCCCCTTCCACGATAAATGTGGAATTACACTTGTAGCCCCAAAGTGGATTAAATCAAGTACATACCGGCATATTCATACATCGGTAGATCTCTTTGTTTCATAATGTGTGATGAAACAGTGGTGATTTAAAATAAATCACAAGACTTGTAGCCCCAAAGTGGTTTAAATCAAGCACCCACCAATTTAGGGTTGTTATTTCTTCCAAAATATGTTGGATAGATTCTGGTGATAATAGTTAAAGTAGAATATTAAGATTCACGGTTAATCATTGAATATTATTACCTTATCTCTACGAATAGTTCAATTGACAGCTATAGTAGAGAATAACTGTATTTATGAGACGAAATAGTGCAACTTTCTGAAACAAATGTCAAGTGCTGAAAACGAGGTAATAGAAGCTTCGACTTCCCAGTCGCATAAAGGTCGAAATCCAACTAGGGACGTAGAACCTATTAGAGACAGGTCAAGCTCTAGAATACATCAGACTCGAAGTCAGACTCAATCGATAAAAACATTAGCGAAAGAAAATAAAGTAGAAGTTACAATGACGTCAATAGAATTAAGGTATTCGGGCGCGTTTAAAAGACTACAGGAGAAAATAGACAGAATCTCCGAAATAAATGAAGGACAGTATCAATTTATTGAAAAAGCATACGACTATCTCCAAAAACTCCATTATGAGTATTTAGACAACATCACAGATATAGAGCAGGCGGATCAAATAGACGAAGAGTTCTACATAATCACAATGACAATTCAAAATCTTAAAGCAGCATTAGAGAGACAATCCATTCAAGATTGTAAACTGAAGGTAGAGCAAGCAACAATTAAATTTGCTAGAGATAAGTTACCGACGTTAACCATTCCCACATTTCAGGGAGATCCATCTGAATGGCAATCGTTTCAACAAGCTTTTAAGAATATAATAGGAAACAAAACGGAATATTCGAATGTCACGAAATTACTATATTTGCATCAATCATTACGCGGTCCCGCTTTGGCAGCTGTATCAGGTTTAGATATTAGCTCAGACAATTACGAAATAGCTTGGAGTATTTTAGACAAGCAATATAATTTACCAAGACTTAATCTCAAAACTAGGATTAACTCACTTTGTGACTTAAAATTAATCACAAGAGAATCACATATCGAATTGAGAAATCTATTGAATCAGGTAACAGTGTGTATTAAAAACATTGAATCGTTGGGTTACGCGAGAGAAATTTTAGATCCATGGGTAACATGTTTAGTTCTAAGGAAATTACCATTTAGTTTATTAAAGGACTGGGAAACATCTCTGGTTGACAGAGAAATGCCACCGTACGAGAAGTTAGAAACGTTTCTGCAGAATAGATGTAACGTATTACAATCTACTGCATCGGTAATTACGGTGAAAGAATTCCCTCATAACCGTCAACGAATCAGGAGAACTCATGTCGCGAACAAAAACCCATCAAGTAAGGTAAACGCATGCGCATTCTGTCGAAATAATCATTTCATAGGCAAATGTGATAAATTCAAAGCAAAATCCAGTATGGAAAGAAATGAATTCGTTAAATCTAATAACATGTGTTTTAAATGTTTAAATTCATCGCATAAGATAACAAATTGCAAGTCTAACTATAATTGCTTAAGGTGCAAACAAAACCATCACACTTTGTTGCATCAGGACGATACATTTAGTTCCAATAATACGGGAAGGAAGTCAATTAATGCTCATTCTACTCATTTCTCTCAAAGGGAGATAATTTTACCGACGGTACAAGTAGACATTATAACGTCCAATGGAACGGTCGTTAAGGGTCGCACATTATTAGATTCCGGCTCACAAGTCAACTATGTTACCACATCTTTCGCTAAGAAGAATAACTTCAAATTAGAGAAAATCTCTCAAAAAATTGTAGGTATCGCTAATCAAGAAAGTAGCATTCGTCACATCACCAAGGTGACCATAAGGTCTTCAACCACTAATTACTCAACCAAAGTGTTGTGTTTGGTATTACCAGAAATTACTGGCGAAATTCCAACTGTGAAACTGGATCAACAGTTAATTTCAATACCAGCGGGAATCAAGTTATCAGATCCCCTTTGGAATAAACCGACGCCAATCGATTTATTGCTCGGCGCCGAGATTTGCGTTCATGCTATGAAAGCAGGAACCATCCAGTTAGGAAAAGGTATGCCTATCTTAAAGGATACCGAATTCGGATGGACAATAGTTGGTCCATATCCCGAAGTAAATAATGCTCCAGGGAAGAGCCACATAGGCTTAAGTCAATTAGACAATCACATTCAAAACTTTTGGATGATAGAACAGGTTCCTATTGTAAAACATCAATCTCTTGAGGAGAAAAGGTGTGAGGAACATTTCCAAGCACACACATCACGAGATAAAAACGGTAGATTTTGTGTAGCTTTACCATATAAAAATTCCCCGGTAGTATTAGGAAGTTCATTGCACATTGCGGAGAAAAGACACAAAACTTTGGAAAGACGTTTTTTAGCCAATAATAATTTAAAAATGGAATACAATAAAGTTTTAGAAGAGTACATAAATTTAGGACACATGTCAGAGTGTGAACCTCCGGAGGCACATGAGGTTCATTGTTATTTACCTCATCACGTCGTGGTTAAGGAGTCTAGCCTTACCACTAAATATCGTGTAGTTTTTGATGCGTCCGCAAAGACAACGTCCAATATCTCACTAAATAATATTTTGATGGTGGGACCTAGTGTCCAATCAGATTTGTTAAGTTTACTACTCAACTTTCGACTCCATAAATACGTGATTACTGCGGATATTAAGCAGATGTACCGACAGATTCAAATAGCAGAGAAAAATAAAAATGTACAACGAATCATTTGGCGAACAGATCCCCAGAGTAAATTCAAGCATTACAAACTTAATACAGTAACATTCGGAACTGCTTCAGCCCCATTTTTAGCTACTAGATGTCTAAATCAGTTAGCAGAGGAGAATAGAAACAAATATCCCATCGCTAGTAAAGTGATCGAACGTGATTTTTATGTTGATGATTTGCTCACGGGAACTAATACTATTGAAGCTGGTAAATTATTAAAGGTTCAACTGGAAACCATATTATTATCAGCCGGTATGCCCTTAAGCAAATGGACATCGAACAACTCCGATATAATCACGGATGTTAAGGCTGACGATTGTTCAGATTTTAACTTCTCTAACGAATCACACAAAACTTTAGGTTTATTTTGGAAACCGCGGGAAGACGTTTTTGTATTTAAGGTTCAAACCGAAGTCGAGATTGAAAATATAACAAAAAGAAACTTTTTATCAGTAATTAGTCAGATCTTCGACCCATTAGGACTATTATCTCCATTGTTAATTAATTATAAGATATTAATGCAATCTGTCTGGCAACAAACCATTGGTTGGGATGAATTCATTCCTCAGACAATCTTCAAAAAATGGAAAGATTGCCAATTATCCAATACAGTCATGAAACTTTATAAAATTCCTAGATTGATAATACTAAATAATGCCATTAATATACAGGCACACGGATTTTGTGACGCATCCGAGAAAGCTTATGGTGCTTGTATTTATGTAAAATGTACTGATCAATTGGGAAATTCCAAATGTCATCTTGTGTGTTCTCGTTCGAGAGTCGCTCCGCTCAGTTTTGTAACTATTCCGCGTTTAGAGCTGTGCTCCGCTATGTTATTATCAAAGTTAATGAAGTCAACAATAGACCAATTAACAATTCATATTAATGAAAAATATTATTGGACGGATTCAACCGTCGCATTGCATTGGATTAGAGGAGAGTCATGTAAATGGACCACCTTCGTTGCCAATCGAGTGGCCGAAATCCAATCAATATCTCAACCCATTGAGTGGTACCATGTCTCCTCTACAGACAATCCAGCAGATTTAATTTCTCGAGGGACTCAACCATCAGAATTAAATCATAATTCGTTATGGTGGGACGGCCCTAGTTGGTTGAAATTAGACGAATCACGATGGCCTCGAAGACCTCCTGAGATCACAATAGATCTTCCAGAGAGAAGGGTAGTCACTAACGCTACCCTTGTGAGGGAAAATAATTGGATAGATAAACATTCTCATCTTCCAAGACTCCTTCGAGTTTTATCATATGTTCGTCGGCCACTAAGGAATAAACAATTAAACGTTAAAGAAAATAACGAACCGTCCGCTTTAGAATTAAAAGATGCTTTAAATAATTTGATAAGGTTATCGCAAATGGAATCATTTCCATTGGAATATCGTTTGCTGAGCAAGGGACATCCAATTCCCAGTAGCAGTAAATTAGCTAAATTGTCCCCTCTATTCCACGAGAATTTAATTTGTGTTGGAAGTAGACTTCCTCTGGGAACAACTCTATCAACGTCACCCATTATCTTGTCAAATAAGCATAAACTTACACACATGATTGTCCGAGATGCGCACTTGAAATATATTCACTTGGGTACTCAAGCCTTACTGTCGTTATTGCGGCAGACCTATTGGCCATTGGCCGGACATAATACTGTCAAAGGAGTGGTGCGTTCATGTGTCATTTGTTTCAGAAATAAACCACTGTCACACAATAGATTAATGGGATTACTCCCGCTTGAACGTACCACTGCGAATTTTCCTTTCAGTCATGTGGGGATAGATTTCGCAGGACCTTTTCCTGTGAAGAGTGGTTGCAATAAGAATTCTAAGATAATTAAGGGTTACGTTTGTGTCTTTGTGTGTTTTTCCAGTAAGGCAGTTCACTTGGAACTTGTCGGAGACTTAACGAGTTCAAATTTCTTAAATTGTTTAAGAAGATTCGTAGCCAGACGTGGCAGGCCCAATACGATATATTCCGACAATGCTACTAATTTTGTCGGTGCAAGTCGTGAACTCGTTA